>NC_087532.1:6579358-6911565 GCF_963921805.1 Phalacrocorax carbo | reverse complement strand
AACACATATTTAAAAATATTAAAACGTAACCACTGAGAACTTTCAAAATCCAGCGCTGAGAAAAACAACTGCAAGGTCAATAATTTACTTGACTGATTCAATCTCACTAAGGATTCTTGTACCCGATCAAAATCAGAGATACCTTCTGCAGCGGAGTTTGTGATAAAATTAGCTCGATGCAACAAACATTATACTTGAACACACTATTACCTTCCTGGATGTGAATTTGCATTCACGGGAAGTTGTTCTAGATCAATTCCTCTGATAGGGGTTAACAATAGGTTCTGTACGTGCATCCACTGTTTTATGCAGTTCAATTTTTGCAGGCCAGGGGCCAGAACGATGACTACTATCAGTATCTTTAGCCTAAAAATCTGTAAACTAGCAAGTTCTGTTCCAGAACACACCATGGCACAGTTCCTCCATCCCTCCCCGCCTTGGCCATTCTCTTTGCTAAAGCCATATGCTGTAAGCGTCTTCCGAAAGACTGAAGAAGTCTTTGGAAGTAGTTATGAACTGCCTTAAAGACTCTGTAGAACAAATTCAGCTCCAGATTAAGGCACCTTCATTTTGAAATTTACATAATATCCAAAGTCTTATGACTATCAGTGGAGCTTAAAGAGCCATTCAGCTGTCCAGACAGTATTTGCTTTAAGGCAAGCCCAAACACAAGCAGCACAAGAAATACCGCAACAGTTGAGAACTTTTGTAAAAACTCCAAAAGCAAAACGAATTCCCATAACAAATCTGGTTTTCAAAGAGCTAGATGAGGAGGAGTGCTGTGGTTTCCTTAAGAGATTCCATATCCTCCTAATTTCCCTAATTTCACAAGCAGCTGACAGTACTCAGTTGCAGAAGGAATATCGCTGAGGGTTCAAGCCAAGAACGCAAAGCTTTATCAGCAACAGACTCCTAAGGAGAGGTCTGATCCAGAGACAGCATATCAGAAAATTAAAACAGCAATTTCAAACAATACCAATAGTTTAAAGCTTTGTAATACAGAATGGAAGCTCAACCCAATTGTCTATAACTGTAATGGTAGATACAGATAGATGGTAATTATTTCACATCACGTCTATTTCTAAAATCTCTGGAAAAAATTAATGGCTAAATACAATACATTGACCTAGTGACAGATACCTCTTTCCATTTACAAGCTGTTTCTTACCTCCCACATGTATACATTGCTCTTAACTTGAGATCTTTTTTTCTTGTCACCAACAAATGGTCCAAACTTCTTGCCTTTTAAAATTGATTTTGTTGCCCAGACACCTGAAGAGACACATACCGGTAGTTAAAACTCATCTAACTTATCTCAAGCAAATCTTCTACTTACAATTCATATTTCTTACGATCATTACATGTGTCTGTCTCAGACTGGGGAGCATTCTACAATATTAAGATCACAATAAGGAAATGGGAGTTTACTAAAATGAATTCAAACAATCCTCTCCCCAAAACTCACTTCAATCATTAAAGTTTTAAGCATTTACCTGGTTTCATTCTTTACTCATGAGCTACTGTAGCTCTGAAGACAAAAAATTACCTCAATTTTTCCTGCCCTTCAGGTGATATTCAAAATACCTTAAGTGCATTGCAGGTTTTATGTTGTACAATCCCAGATTTCAGCTGTTTTGCTGAGTAAACACGTTATTAAAGCAAAAACCGTATTTGCTTTCTCTGAAACAACGCCAGGCAAATGAAGACCTCACAAAAGTTGTGAAACTAATTAATAGTATATTTTGAAGGAATAACATTTACGATTGGTTAAAATACATGCATCTGCCCCCAAATTTATTGCCAAGATCTAACGGAACTGAAAACGGACTGCTGTATTTCACGTTTTATAGCACGACAACTAAGAACAGATTGACAAATAATTGCTAATTAAACATAACATTCTCATCCAGACCATGCTAGATCAGGTTCGTACTAGAAAAGATTAATCTTACTCCAAGGAGCTTATAACCTGTTATTAACAGTAATGCATCTATTGTCAGGCTTATTCCTCAAACTACCAGCTTTCAACATCAAGTATCCCATCTGCAATTCTGACTTCCATCAAAAGTTCTCCCATGTTAAACTTAGTTAAAAAAGAAGCCAAGCATTTTGGAAATATTACAGAATAAAACCTTTGCTCCACAGAGCAGCTTTAAAGTCGGCACTGAATCTGTTCCTATAAATTAAACTGTTTATATGGATTGGACAGTGAGATGCAGCATTCTGAAGAGGCAACGGTAAGATAGTTGCAAAACACAAGACTGGTAAAGTGCTATAAGTGAAAAAAAAACAAAAAACAGTGAAGTAACACATCAGTATTATCATAACCTAATCTGCTTGCATCTTGGTCCATGTTTGACCCCAATTCTGATGTTCTAGGAACATCATCTCGGGATGCTGGAGAAACTTAGCAGCTGCCCGCTCTTTCCAGGAGAAATTATTCCAGATAAATGCACCAAACATCATCTCTACCCAGCACAGGAGGGCACCAGAGCAACTGTGATTTACGTGAGCTAGTGTAAAAATCTTCATTCTGTTTTTTATCACAGTTGTAGCACTCACCAAGCCGTGTCTTGTCAACAGCAGATGGGAAGAGCCTCACGTCCTCAGGAAGCCCCCTAAGCACATGCTCAGGTACATCATCTAAGGTCTCCACAGCGACAGTAGATTCAGTTGTGTTCTACAAGTCAAAAAGCCAGAAGGGCCACGACCATTAACAGATAAAAAGCAAGAGCACAACGGATGATCAACCGCTATAAAAACTCCTGACTTGAAATTAAAGTAAAATTTCCAAACTGCTGTTTCAGCTCGGGTCCCCTCCATCAACATGCTAATGTAGAAGCACCTTTTCATCAGAACGTTCAATTCTTCACTACTATTTTCATTAAACTTGTTTATGCTTTAATGCAGAGTTCAAAGACCACATTAGAGATACACGTAAAAGACCGAGAACAAAGTTGCTGTAAATATTCTTTTGCTTTAGTTAATGGATGTGTTTTGATTACAAGCAGGATACAGGGAGTAAAAAAATCTAACGGAAAGGATTTTCATGTATCTCAAGTTATTTGCTGTTCCATTCATTTTCCTCGGCCTCTCCTTAGACACAAATTAAAAATTCTTCCTTGAGTTACCTGGAGAATAGAGCTAAAGGTATTTTATTCCTCCTGTCTGAATATGACTTACCTGACAGCACTACTATATTATACCTAAAGATGAATCAACAGAAATGTACTGTGGTTCTATACCTCAGAGAGCACCTGTATTTTTCAGACTACAGTTTTCATATGGGTTCAGACTTAGCGTTAAGTCTTTGAAACCGCTCATTAATATGGTGATCTAAAACTCACCTATGGAACACTTTCCAGTTGCATTATTTTTCTAATCAGTTGTGCCACGAGAAGCTAGATTTAACAAGTAATTAGGCCAGTAATAGCATGTTACATGCTAGGTTATGTTGAGATCACATTCCTTTGTGCCATTTCTGATTAAAATTCTTCCAAATTTCAAATAAAATACATTATAAAGTTGATCTACCTGCCTAGTCTATTATGCTGAGACTTCTTAAAAAAAAATCACATAAGTGTTCACAGGAACAGCCCTAGGGTTTTAGTATCTATGAGTTATCACTATAAAATTGTCTAGTTCCTTAAACATTCTATTGAAGCATTAGAATTAGTCTGCTTACACAATATACAACTCAAATTTTTTGAAAAAAGTACGTAGCAGGAAAACATACTAGCTCTTACATAACCTGTCTGGAAAGTCTCACTCAATTAGAAAAGAGGTAGATTAATTTTCCCTTTAAATTACAGACAGCTACAACCTAATCTAATATTCAGACCTAATCTTTTCTGAAAATAAGCCACAAAAAGTTTTCATTAAAGTTTCAGCTGTATACTAGATCTTAAATAGGATCTCTTCTGCTAGAAAATGTTTCTGACTGCTTCTGAAAGACTAGGATATTTAAGAGCAAATCATGACACTTTTAGTAGAAAACTTTGTTAGCTGTGTACTTTGTGAATACTGAGCAGTCAGAAGATGAGAGAAGCTGTTAGAAGTGTTTCAGGACACACACACCATTTGTCCAAATGATACTGCTGAAACACGTTACTGGCAGTTGAAGTAATGAGAGGCAAGTGAACTGCCTTGCTAAAATACACTTATTTGATTAAAACAGTATGTAGCAAAACAGCCAGAACACAGGAAGAATAGGAGGTTTTTTCATTTTATTTCATAACCATCCTATTGACAGTTTTTTTAAATCTTGGGTTTCCTACAAAGAATAAAACAGTAAAAGCCCCTAAAATAGAAGTAAAATGCACATTGATTCTGCACTAAAGCATCAGCAGCTGCGTGCCATTATCTTTTCTTAACACCTACATACTCATCTTCTGGAAATTCTGTTTCAAAATGTAGAACAAATGTGGATCAAATAAACCTGCCTGAGCCATCAAAGCAGTTTCTCCATTATGACCGTCAGCAAGTAAATTTCGGTAAAGCTTAGTAAAATCACGTCTGCTTGATTGGATCTGCTTCAGAGGCATGGCACGGAGCTCATCTTTATTATAACTGACAGCATTCACGAAAAGGATGACTGGAAAAACATTTATGTTTTATCAACCATCCGTTTCATTTTCTGTTTGACTCATATCTGTCCACAAAAGTAATGGTGACCAATAGTAAGGCAAAAAACCATATTTAACTCTTAAAGACATGTCTATTAATAGAGAAGGAGGAAATTAAATGCTAAAAGTGGTTACGTTCTAAAAATATTTATTTTTACCCAGCATACAATTCTAAGCATTTCCCATTTTCTATAGATTCTTTAAAGAATCCTTCAATTCTTCTATGTGAAAACTGAGAAATACTGCAATTTTCCTGCACTATTTGTGCCCATAATGAAAGCTAACCGGTACTCTAGCTTACAGTATAAGGACATCGCAAAGTTTAAAAAAAGAAAAAAAAATAAAAAAGGGCAATTCCAGCCTCTTATGGTCTGAGGGTCCAGACCTGCTCATGCAACCTCCCATTTTTGATTTTGTCAATCATTTCCTACACATGCACTTAAAAGTTTCAAATGAAACAACTCTGTACGCCCCTATGCATAAAGGAAACAATGATGTAAAGCTTCAGTAACAGGAACAACTTGCCTAGAAACACACAAGCGATGACTTTGGAAATACAGTGCAAAGCAAGAACATCAGTTGCCCATCACACTGACGATAACTTCACATATATTAGCAATTCTTCATTTCCCCTTTTCATATGATGACTTCCAGGCATGCTCAACCTAATCTGTCCCCAAGAAACAATCTAAAGTAGTTTCTGGTATTGCCTTACGTCAAAACCTATCACTTGTGAGAAAGCCTGAACAGTAACTTAAGGAGAAAACCATACTCAAAGTTCTGAGAAGTGCATAGAGTTCACAAAAGTGAAATTTACTTGTTTTGCCTATTGAATTGAGAACCTTGCAGTAAACTAATGGCTCCAATGTACATACTAGAACTTGCGCGTGGGATACACCATCTACACTGCCATAAACACCATCCTGCACTACCCAGTTCTGAATGTTGGGTGGGCAGACAAGCTACCCTGCACGTACTGGAGACCAGTAATGTGCATAATACCCTTACGGTAGAGCAGCTGACATCATGAAGCTTGTACTTTAATGTACTTCACAGAGCTACTAGTGGGTCTCTTGTCTTTCTACTGCTCTATTTACAAGCTAAAAAATGCCGTTTCACTCCAAAGACTGACATTAAAATATCTACGTGTCAAGTTTACTGCTTTGCAACAAATATGATAAGGTAAAAGCAGCTTTTATTGAGAATAAAGGGTTATAATAATGTCATAAAAGTTATTAGTTCGGTATTCTAAATGTTAACCATAATTCCTAAATAAATCAACAGCTCAGAATCCTTAGCCAGCAGGTAATAATACAAAAAGTTTTAAAGTATTTTTATATTAATATTTGAAAGGCAATAGAAAGCTAATAAATGATTTATTAATGTCTAGTAAGTGATTAGTTCCATTTTAAGGAGCCTAAAAGGTTCAATAGGCTGCTTACAATATTATTCATACTATTATTTGTATAGCACAACAGCAAACACTACTCATGCTTGTCATTAAGCAACTAGCTCTTTATTGCCTAACTATAATTAACAAAACACGATTCCTGATAAAAATGACCAGGATTTCCAAGTTACAAGCATGCACACTTTCCCATAAAATCTGTTCACATTAGGAAATAATTGCGCTTGGTGAGAACTAGCCACATGTTGAACCACGTGCAACAGCCCTAAAAAAAGTACCTGACATCAAACTTTGATCATTCTGGTCTGAAACAAATACTGGTGGTGATGGCAGTAACTACTCTAATATGAAGGACGTCTTACTTAAGCTCTGAACAAGCTTCAGGAGGTGTTAAACTGAGAAATAACAACTTGGGCACCACTACAGTTGTCCCAGTAAACCCTGACTTTCTGGAAATGATTCTCGCTCACCATAAAGCAGATTTGATTCTTGATAGCCATGAAGCAGAGATACAATAGTAGTTTTCATAAACTGAGTAATACCCAAAGCATTTTCCACTGACCACTTATGAAATATGTTATGCTGAAAGTTTACTGGAAACAGATTTTAAAATGCATCTCTATATGCTATCAAATTTAAGTTTTTTAGCTCTAAGACAAAGCAGATAGAGCTTCTCCACCCTTTCTACTTAGCACCCCTCTTTGTGAGGGTGCTGTGTATTGCAATTATTCTCTACATTTATGGATGTGACCTGCTGAGTTAAGTTACAAGAACATCTTCTGCCAGCTTTAACAGCAACAACGAGAAAAATGATAAAACTGGAGTCATAACAAGGTTATTCTATTGCTGCCTTGATAAGCCCTAACAGCTGCACAGACACATCCTAGAGAGCTATTTGTAAGGGAGAAAGACCCCCAAATTGGAAACCATGGAAGGAACAGAATGCCAGAAATCCCTTCTCATCCAAGACTGTGAAGAGACCAGGGCGGGGGGAGGGAAATCCTTATTCTTTAGTTATAGTAGCTGAAGTCTATCCAAAGCAGAGCAAAGTTTTGTTTTGCTCTTCCAAAGGGAAAACTAGTGATGAAAGCAGTCTGACTTTCAGACATCTGTTAGCCTTGAGCTGATATGCAAGAAGCCACGTCTCATGAGACAAAAAAGAAACACCACGCTCTTCTCAGCATATCAAAGAAACCTACATATCTTTCCAGTACATTACCCCGTTATTTCATTAGGGGAGAACCAAGGCTATTTTTCACAGTGGTTTCTAAAAAATTAGATATAGGCATAGATGAGGGGACTACAGAGAGTGAAAAAGCAAGCTATAAGAATGACACACTTCAAGTTTCAAGCTAACAAGAGTGGGGTGGTGTTTTGGTTGGGTTTCATTTTGGCCTTTGGTTTCTTTGGGGAGTTTTGGTTTTTTTTTTCCAGGTTTTTTTCACAACCATAGCTAGATGGTCAAAAATCTCAAGTCTACAAATAAATTTTAACCTACCAGAACTTTAACAATCAGACTCAAGTGATTTAGACAGAAGCATACAGCGCTGTGTCATATCCTCTGACATATTCCTGAATAGTCACACCTCCTTTTAGCCATAAATATCCCCAAACTGTTCTATCAGTTAAGATACCTGTTAAAATCAGTTAAGAAGTTTATTTGTATGGAATAATACAGATTCAGAACTTTATTTTGCACCTACCTACATGAATCAAAGACTAGCAGCTACATTCAGAGAACACAATGCTCAGGCTCATTCGACACCTGTCATATTAATGGATTTCACAAGTATGAGAAAATTGGATATGGCCTAACACATAACAATACATTTCACACCTCAAAAGACTGGTAATATGTAACCAAATACTAAACAGTAAAATAAATAACAATTCAGTTCAGTCAAATCAGTGCAATCTCATTTTATTTGCAATTTAAATGTAGCTACTTAAAATATGTTCCAGATCAACTTGTCCCCAAGGAATGTCTGTCTATCAAAAGAAGAAACACTATATTTCAATCACTTTTCCACCAACATTTAACAATCACATTTAAATTTATTCTTCTGTTTAAAAAATTCACCTCTTGATAAGGATAGCGCACTGGTGCACGTACTACAGCCAACTTTTGCATTTAACTGAAGTCCTAATACAGTATTTTTCACTCACTCCAAGACTGCAATTTTGAATACAAAAGCGCTTGAAGCTTATTTCACTTTTAAGCTTCTTACTCTGAAGTTCATCAGAAATACTACTTTGCCAGCATTCAGATTAGCTGGGGTGAAGTGACTTAAGAACAATGCCAAAAAATCATTTGAGGGCTAAAGGGCTGCCTTAACCAAAACTATCTTTTCCTGCTTGCATCGAATTCAGAGTCCAGCTGCTTTGGCAGTACCTTTCAACACACTGATTAAACAATTTTTCACACCACTATCAATACAACTGTACCTATGGAGCAACCACAAATTAGACTATACCGTTACAAGCAGTATTTAAGCAGAGTAGAACCAGCACCTGCAACAAGATGTTCACGGATGATCAGAGATTAGAATGGAAAAGGAAAAAAAATATCCTGAAATTTGTAACGAATGACAAATCTTCAGTTAGTGTCATGTTTTGGTGGAAATAGGATAAGATAAAGGAAAAGATAAAGGAAAGGATGCCATTGAAGAGAGACATGGCAGAGACGTCAGAAGAGGTGAAAAGGAGATGACGCCACTAAGGAAGACTGCTGACACAAACAGCCAGCTGGCACAAGGCAGGTAAGTCAGAGGCAGAAAGGTCTCTGCTTGTCCTTACCTGGCTACCCCTCTTTGCAGCAATCTCACTGTGTGTGCTTGAAAATTAGAGATGTATCAGAAATATTTGAAATAATCATTGAAAAATTCAGAGGGAATGGGGGGGAAGGAGTTCTAGTACAAGTGCAGGTATAATTAGTTAACATATGGCTTCACCATTTTTAAAATAACAACCCATGCTGTTTTCCAGGTAACAACCTTCTTCCTACTCTACCTTAATGCAGTCTCAGATGTGGTAAATGCTACCAATCAAACCCCCATGTTTGCTTGGGTTCTTTTAAAATCAATTATTCAGCATCTCAATTACATTCATCAGAATGAAGTAGTTTACATATTAAAGGCAGATGTATTTTTAAAACAGATAGAGAATACACACTGTCTATCCTGAGACAGCAATTTTCCAAGAAACCCAAAAATATTAATTCCAGTGACAGCTGCTTTTTTTTTAATCCTTCTCCTCCTTACAAGAAAGCCATATCAAAGTACTTATGAAAAGGTTTTCCTTCACTACTTCAAGATTTCTATGGGATACACAACAAAACTAGCAGTCTTTCCATATAAGCCAAATTAACAACAGCCCAATTAGTTTCAGGGTCACTGAAGTCACACAAAAAGCAGAGATAAGCAGAATGAAAGAAATATGAGAACAGAGCACTTGAAAGACGTTTGGCATCAGGCAAAAACATTTCTTATACAGACCTGGCACTACAACTTGTCAACAGTGAATGAAATGACAAGGGCACTGCAAGAAAAAAACACCACAGGGTTGATGCTAAATACACACTTAATACGAATGGTAATTGAACAATAAAATGCCGTGAGAGCTCTGTACACTTTGGAAACCAAATGCGAGAGCCAGAAACACCAAGAAGGACTCTAAGCTACTGTAACTACTCCCAGAAGCAGGGCCAGCTCATTATTTAGTTGTAAGAGGACATACATCAGCGCTGCATAAGCAATATTAGCAGTCACAACAAGAAAGATGAAGACTTTGTTTTCACACAGCACAGAAATCTTAGTTCTAGAAACGGATTGGGGGGGACAGAGGGACACAACAGACAGAACACGAGGGGACATGGACACACAAATGGGAAGGAAACAGCCAATGATAGCAGTTAAGATCTACAGCTTTCAGAACTTTAGTAGAATCCAAAGCTTATCAGAACTGCTAATAAAGCAGGATTATTATTCAAGCAGACAGAGCAATAGGCTGTTTGCGTCATGCCACCGAGTGCATTCGAAACAAACCTTTCAGGTGAAAAAATTTCAAGTCTCATTAGAAATAAATTGTGAAGCAACAGTTAACCCAGCTACCCTAAACTAGACTACTAATGCTTCGAAGTGTGCTAAAGCAAATGTTATTTGTACTATATATATGATTTATAATTTTGTATAGATATAATACAAATACAACACCTATTCCAAGGCTCTGATAGAGATTATATTTTGCTTTTTACTTTTAAATCCACACATATATATTGATGATTTTTCACTTTAAATCAGAGGAAAAGAGCAACTGGAAACATCCAACCAAGCCATTTCACACTGTAATTACATATATTTTGTATATACTTCTATAACTTTAGTGAGAACATACTTCAGCAAAGCGCTAATTGTATTCAATGCTGCTGCTGATCAAATACGGGCATAAGGGGTAATAAAAGCACCTATTAGGTTCAGGCATCAATAAAAAAGTATACAAAGCATTTTACATAACTGTGTACTGTGGCTGTTTCTGGCTACAAAAGCTTCTGTTCGTAGCCAACTTTTTTAGCAAATTTAAAATGGCACTCCTTCAGTGTAATATCCCGTGTTCACATTCCCACGCCACAGGGACTTTGTAAGATCATCCAAAGAGAAGTACTCAGAGAAAAATTTAAGGCAATATGTACTTTTTCTGTAAGTAATTCTTTAAGGAATACAATTGTGCATGACAGACAAACATGTATAACTCCTACTTGGACAGACAAATGCAAAATGAAATCATGTACACTTGGCATTGATTAAAACAACACCCTCCGGTCCAGATATTCTTGCATCCATATAGTAGAGCACTGCATCACAAAAGAAATACACTCTCCCAGTCTTTTCACCTGATTCTAGGGGAAACGCTTAGGGTTCTGGGAAAGTGTAAAACTTCCCGATCAATCAATTTCTGTGACAGATGGGTCACCGCACATTTGAAACAGTAAAGTGGTGAAAAAAAAAACATTAAAAACAAAATGGAAGCCTTCAATTTTCAAGCCACTTTTATAAGGAGCTGAATTATTACCAAAAACCTCAGGACAAAACAGATTTTTCTAGAGAGGTGTCCTTATAGGAGGTGCCAGCAGTAATAACTTACAGGCTGCTGAAGGGAATTCACACACACAAAAAACTTAAATCCATGAAATAAAATAAATCTCACAAGCATACACGCTGTGGAAAGGAGGATTATGAAATTTAATGGCACTGAAGATTTTAAAGAACAATTCTTTTTTAGAGGATTATTTACTTTTCTTATTAATAATTAACTGTTCTAACATCTAGAATATTTTGATAAAGTCTTACATTTATACTCACCTGATTCATTTTGAATTCCTTTTGTGTTCTGAAAAGATACACACAACAAAGAAACTCCCTTGATTACATGAGCCCTAAAAAGAAAAACAGACAATTGTAACACGTACCTACCTACAAAATAAAAACTGAATTGAAAGTACACACAGACCTATAGTTTCTCTTCCTAAAGCTTTTGTCACAAAGCAGCATATTGCTTTATTAAAAAAATCTGCTCCAACCTATAGTTTTGTTATTATAGCTCAAATGCCTATGAATACTCTCAAGGCAGATATGTGTCATTAATCTTTCTCCCAGTTTTAACTGATGATGCAACAGAAATGTGTTCAAGTATGATTGTTCCATTTGTTCTTAAAAAAAAGTTAGTTTGCTCAAGATTGAGTACTTTTAAGAACTTCAGGAGTCAGATCTCTTCAGAATTTAATATCAAAGCATTATGAAAGACCTTAAGTGGGTTCCAAATTAACAAAATGCATGTGCTTGAGTCTCCACTCTCCCGTATTAGAAACAGGAAATTCTTCCTTAAAGCTGGGCCTTTTATTAAGGTATTTTATTACACTAACACATTTGGCCTGAGATTTTGAAAGATTTCTTAGTTCAAGTAGGCATCAAATTTGGAAACTCATGACTTATGACAAAACTAATCAGAACGATGCCGTATCTAAGAGTCCAGTACATCAACTCACTTCCCTCTGGTTTGTTTTTTTTTTTTTTAATACATACAAAAAAGCATTATTGCTGGAAACACTATCCTTCCTGGTGTCGTATACAATTTTCAGTAAATGAACAGTACCCTTTTTGAAGGTTAACTGGTACCTAAACACGTAAAGTACTGCTATTTCTTCCCCCTTTTAGTTTTCTTATTATAACAGCAATTAACTAATTTTTACTACTTTCTACAAACACTATAATTTAATTTAAAATACATTCAAGCAAAATATACTCCAAATGAATTTCATATAATCCTTCACATCTTTGCACTGCAAGAATTCTTAATGCTGCATAACAACAGTGAAAATACTGCCACGCTTCACACAGAAGTTGCAATGCTTAAGAAATTCAGAAGAAAAGGAAAAACTTTCTTGAAAAGGATATTTCTATTGTATACAGCTCTTCCAGGATTAACTCCTTTTGTCCTGACATTTCCATACTACTTTAGCATTTAGACAAACAGATGACATATCTGTATTTCAGTTCCAGTTTTGCAACTGGTGCTGTGGGATTTACATTTTGCCAGCAAAGACCCGTTACAGGATGAGGAGCTCCATCTGAGCAGCTTTTAAACATCTGAAGGAAAATATTCCTTTTGGAACGTACGATTACAACTTTCTAACTTATTTCAGTACATCTGCCAAATACAAATCAATTCCTAGGAATGATACATCCCAAGCATTTGATTTTCTAAAATTTTCTCCGCCACTGATGGAGCGCATAGTCAGCACCTAGAAACTACCGAACAAGTAGGGAACGCTCCCCAGGTTTCATCGCTCGTTACAGTCACTCCTGAGATTGTTATATCTTGCCATGACAATAGCGTCCCCTTGGCTCTAAGTTTCTCCTGCATTAGCACACAGTTGTTTCTCACTTGTCTTCCACATACCCTTTACTTCCCTCAACTTCAATATCTTAACTCATTTCCCCTCCTGACAAACACAATTCCTACTTCAGACATTTTTACGCAAATGCTTTAGGCAAATGGTTTCTGAAATTTGATCCACAGACTGCCTGTCATCTGCTGAAAGTCGCCTTAGCACATGGAAATGCTGATTAAAGAAAAAGCAAAAGTTGGAGTCAGTATAAACCTCTGTACTTGGGATGAGGCCTGAGTAACAGCAAAAAATCCAGAGCTCTTTTATTCATTGTTCATTGGGACAATACCCACACAATGTCAATTTATAAATGAAATATTTTGGATAGCAAGAGAGGCATCAAAACATTTCCTAGTGTGAAAAACAACTTATTTTTAGTGACAAATGTCTTGCTTTTCTATACTTGGCTAGAAAACAAAAAAACAATTACTTATGTAAAGACAACAAAAGCAAGAACCTTTTACTGACATGATTTTAGAGCACAGCTTCATGCGCTACTATGGCTGTAGCATACGCGTTTAAGTGGTTATTGTCTCCAGCCGCCTATTTCTACCTTTTCTTCTTCCTCTCACTGAAAATTATCAGTCCCTCAATGACAAGGGCTTAACTGTTCACATAACCATTTTCTACCATGGTTCTGCAAAGCAATTTAAAAAAACCTACTGTAAGAAATGCACATATGTTACCCTGCGGTAAATGACAGTCATCTGACATACATACATGATTTTCAACACTGAATAAATGAGGAAGGCATTTAACCCAGAACTCCAGATATGTAAAGGCAATAAGGATTTAAAGTGCTGTCTTACAGAAGCAAACATTCAATACCATCACTACTCAGCCACTGCATGCAAAGAATTTACACAAGTAAATATCAATTAAGTGATGGGTTGAAGGGGTCAATGCTCAAGGAAAGTCCTGTCAAGCTGAAAATTTCCTAAGCTGAGCTTTCCTACCCAAGTTGTTAAATTAGTCAAAAATTTGTAAAGAAGTAAAATATTTTTTTTAGTTTGTTTCATTTGAGCAGTAAAAATACACTTTTCTTGCATTTTATATACTCATTCAAAATTATTTTGTTTAGAATTAATACTGTTTTCAATGACTTTTCAAAACAAAAAATAAGCCTGGTATTTAAAAAAAAAAATTTAAATGCTTTATTCAGCTTTTTTATAGAACTGGTTATACCCAAACCTCCCAATGATATTTCTTAGGAGAATATGACAAATCTGAACATACTGATGTATTTAAAAGTCCACGTAACACAGTTTAGGTAGATTCCTAACAGACTGTGCTACTCTATACTCTTCCAGCTACAAGTTACCAGAGGAACCAGTTGACCATAAAATATGATCAGATGAGAAATTAAGCTACAGTAAACCAAAAGCTTCAACAACTATTTATGAAGCTATTTATTTAAAACACACACTTCACCTTAAAATTTTACACCTGCAGTTCTGACAAGTTACACATATGAGCTGAAAAAATGCCTGAAAATATTTTCCCACCTTTCCTCCCTTCCTCCATGTTACCTATTTTGTTAGCAATGAACTCAACTATGTGGAAAGCAAGATTAATTGCACTGTGGAAAAAAAATTAAGAGTATATGCAGATTTATGTACAGTCACTGGTTTTCTTTCCACCTAAATGAAACGTGACTTAAGAACAGAAGACCAAGTATCTGTAACACTAAATTTGGGGTTTAACTTCTAGCGCACAAAGGTCAACAAAAACAAGAAAACATGAACAAATTCTAGAACTGCTGCACAAATATTAGTTCCCCATATGATCAACGGCTACCAACAACGTATTTACCCTTGCCACTGCAAGCAGAAACAGGCTTTCATTTCATCCACTAATGACTTTTTAGTTACACAGTCAAGCCCAATGCAAGATTTTCCAGGAAAGCCCCAAATAAAATGATACTGCTCTGATTTGTCATCAGGGGAACTGTGATATGTTAAGTTTAAAGAAGTGATGATGACCACATTAAATCAGTCTTAAAGTTAGCAATAATCTACAGCTGTGTTAGTACTTTGAAAAAGTCCCATTAGCAGCTCCATCAAATAGAGGTAACAGCTATTTCCATTCAACCTTTCCTCCATACTCAACAGCAACATACACCTGCACCTACCTGTCAAAACCTGAATAACATCAGGTAGATGTTAATAACATCTACCACAGTAAACCCTGAAGATTCACCAAAGTCCTTAAGATAAAGGCTCTACACCAAAAATGAAGCCTGCTCACCAGTAACCTGCATTTTAAAAATTAATTTCCAGAAAACATTGCCAAATCATATTTACTTCAAACCACTACCTACTACTGTATCTCACAAGTACAAAAATACTATGCCCTTTCTCAAGGCATTACAGCATCTGGGAAACAAACACAAGAGAAAAGATCTATTGCATCATGTAATCCTCAGAAAAGTGTATTTAGAAAGGCTCATTGTTAGGCAACAAATTATATTTCTTTAGATAAGAACATAAAAGGCATATGTACCTGAGGAAACAGTGTGGTCACGCAAACAAAATGCGTGTAACAAAAAAACCATTTTGACCTTGTTTCTGAACTCTACACTTAAGAACTTTAAATATTCCCTTACAAAAACAAAAAGAAACCAAACTTACTGAGAAAAAAGTTTGCAAACAAGAGCAAGCGATTGTTTACAAAGCCAACATTACAGATCATCTTTTTCAAACTAAATCAGATGGTACTTCTAGTAGGCATTCTGAGGTTGTACTAAATAGTCTATTATCTGATTTTTATAAGCCATATTTATCGTTTCTGTATGTGGGGCTTTTTTTTTTTTTAGAAAATCAAAGAATCAAAAAGCATTTTCAAAGATAATCTTGTTTCCAATTCAGAGAAAGGAAAAAACAGGCATAAGAATATCAATCCTGGTCTGGAAGCTGAAAATGGGACACAAATTACATCACTGCTCTGGTAAAAACATGTTCCTTGCAGAACCAGGAACAAAACTTGAAAGTCTCAACAGTCTGCTTTCCTAATGACCAGGGGGTCGGGCTGGGATACTGCAGGGCTTTGGAAATTGCCTTTTCCTTTGTTTTAGTTTTCATAGTTTTCAGTTGCAGCACTTATTTTTTTTTTTTTTTTTTACATCTGGACATTTATCATTTTTTCAATTCAATACCGAAATACTCTAATCCATAAATTTTCAATGTATTTGGTGAAATAAATCTTGCCAAAAAAGAATTTTAAATTCATGTTAACTCTGAGAGATTAAAATATGTCTTTGATAGAAACAAGAAGCACTATCTGTGGACACTTAATTGCAAAGACAACATTTTCAGTTACTCAAGACTTCTAGAAGAAGAATGGAGGAAAACAAAATAGGCAAACAATGATTTTCTGAACACTAAAATCTATGACCTATTGTCCATTAGGAAAAAAAAGCTTTGCTTACTGCCATGTAACCAAACTGTTATACCTCAGAAAGGTTTCTTCAGATAACCATGCCAAGAAATCACCAACAGAAAAATAAAACCTGAGTTTATTAATTAAACAGCAACTGGTCAAGAGAAGCAACAGAAAATAAGAAGTCTCTTAACAGCTGCAAATATCCAGAAATGCCATTCCAGTCTTCACACATACGTACAACTTTTAACGCTACTTGCAAAGAGAGTAAATAGAAATTAAAATTTTCTCAGACAAGTACGTTGCTGATTTACTACCACTACGTGTAGAACCCCATTTCAGTCATTTGTTTTTACAATACAGGACTCAGCCTCCCTCTTTTGTCTATGGGCATGCTTTATACAGAGGCAGATAAGAAACATTTTTCCAGCTAGGAATACGATCAGAGAAAATCACATTGGCAAGAGAAGTTATTTCACTGGGGGGGAGTCATTAAGTATCAGGATCATACCTGCCCTTTCACAAGTTCAACAGCAAATATACTGCAGTACTTTAAAAAGCTATGCCAGTGCAGATATTCAACACGTACGAGTTTATGAACTCCAGCTGTTTATAAATCCCTGATAAAAACCATACAAGTAGCAGTCTCCAATCTCCACCAGGAAGCAAATGACTCATAATGACCAAAGGTACCATGCTGTTCCTATAAGCCATAGATTATCTTTATCTTTTCCTGGTTTGAGATCCTCATTCTTGTCTTGTCTGACATCCTCAGTCTTGCAGGCACACTGCAAATAAACTATCAGCAGGATACTAACGGTACAGAAATACATTACCAGAATGATCATCTCTAAATCTCTCTGAACTTCTGGTTTCAACAGGCAGCCACATAGTATGCAACAATATTCAAATCTCCTTTTTATATACTATTACTTGTTTACACCCCTAAGGATCAAGGCATTTATATGAAGCAGTGAAACAGGGACATGACTGCACTAGAGGATGGACTTCAAGAGCCGTTTTAGTTTTTACAGAAAAATAGTAGTTAACTTTCTGCTTTACTACCCTTCCATGTTCAAGCAAATATTCACATAGAACAATATGGATGGGTTATACAAATGTACATAAGCACTTCACCATCCTTCCCCGGTCTTCCACGCTAATCTGGAAGGTGGTGTTCTTCGGATCCCCATACCTACACTAAACAAGCATCAATTCAGGAATCTCTAAACACCATACTCATCATGGCATTTCTACCTAACATATTTTATCCAAAGCAGTGATTTGTCTTTTATTTAACATAACTAGGGTTTCACTAAGGGAAAGTTGGCTTCATTTTTGAGACCATAGACATTATCTATATGCCATGGGCAGACAGGCTGCTGAGACCCTTCTGCTCTAGCAAATCCTGGCAGCTATATGCTTGAAAACCAATAGGTACCACTCCATGGCTCTCGTTGCTGTCTCTACAAGTCTAGTAGTTCTTTTGTTTCTTAAACATCAGTCCCCCCATCTATCAGTGATGCAGTTCTCTATCTGAAGAGTGCCGATGCCATCTCTGATACACCATCACGTATTTCAACAGTTGGAAGAGCTGGAGACCTCTCTGTCTATACCAAGGAAAGCGTACATGAATCCTTAACATGCACATCATTTTTATTAAAATGTGACAAGTGGCAAAAGACAACAACATAATAGTCACATACCAGAGTGTTGTGCGTCTCCAACTCTCCTAATCTAGTTAGTATGTGTATAAACTGAAAGACTTTGCATCCAAATAACATGCCCAAAGTCAAGAGCCTAGACAGGGAAGAGCAAACTGGAGTGGCATCGGACATGCAAACAGTCCTATTGTTTTCAAGAGCTGCCCATTGTTGATTACTCAAATGTAAAATAAGAAAAATATTTCTCTTGCCACTGAACCATCAGAGAGCAGGTGCAACCACGACACCTTCCCTTCCTTTTTCAACAGTTGAAAACAATTTAATGTTTTCTTTACTATTTCAAAATTGAAATTTTACAGTATCACATGAATTTGGAACCACTAGAAACTTTACTGCAGCCTTCAGCTACCTGCTCATGACAGTTACCAGCGGCGCTCCACACGCTGCTCTGGCTTCAAATACTTGAAGATACTCATCTTGATCTCTCCTAGATGCCTCGCACACACATTTTCCCTCTCACCCCAAACATTCTCCCCCATGGTACCACTGCATCATCACAAAGAAACCTCCGATTTATGGAACATGTCCTATGAAAGGCATTTCCAGTGAGGAAACCAATCCTAAAACTCCTTTCTCCAAGCCCCCGTGCGCCCAGCTGGGCAGACAATTGATCCGCAGCGGGCTTTATGGCCCGCGAATCACCTAAACTTTTGAAGACCATGTCTGACGAACGATTTGGAAGACAACAGTTATCTCGCAACGTCAGGCTGGCAGCGGTTATAGAGCCCTGCTTTGCCAGCTGACACCTCCGGGGCAGCACTTTCAAGGAAAAAAAACCAAAACCTGAAAGGGCAGCCCAGGGGATGGAGCACCTTCTTCCAGCCGGGCTCTGCCGCCACCCTCCTCCCGCGCCCCGGCTTCCACTCCCCGGCCCCCCGCTCTCCACAAGGCTCCCCCGCCGCCGGCTCCCGCGGGGCGCAAGTCCCGCATTCACTCCTCTCGCACCTGCTGCCGCCACCTTCCCGCGGGCCCCCCCCGGGGCGGCTCCACCCCCCCGAAGGAGGCTCCTCGGCGCGCCGGGCCGGGCCGCCGCCGCCGTCCCCTCCTCCCGCGGCGGGCCCCCTCCCAGCCGCGCCCCCGGCGCCGCGCCGCTGGCTCTGCCCACCGCCCCCACGCCCCGTCCCGCCCTCCGGCGCGGCGGCGCCCGCGGGCAGGGCGCCGGGGCCCCCCCGCCGCCTCCCTCTCACCTGCGCCGCTGCCGCCGCCTGCGGCCCGCCTGGGAGCGGCGCGGAGCGGCCTCAGCTCCGGCACCATCCGGGCGCCATTTTGTCTCCAGCCTCGGAAGTGACGTTGGGGGGAGGCCAGCGGGCAGGTCCCCCCGCCGCGGGACCCCCTCCGGAGCGGGGCCGCCGCCCCGCCTCGGCTCCCTGCCGCCCGCACGCACCCCCTGCACCCCCAGTATTTCCCCGAGGCCGCCTCAGCTCATCCGGAGCTGGCCTTCGCACCGCGGCCTCCGGCCACCACCCTCATCCCAGACAATGAGCTGTGGAGGAGAGCAGGTTCTCTTTCCCTATTTCCCTTTTTTTTTTTTTTTTTGCGCCCTGTTTTTCTTCTTTTCGTAGTAACGCAGCTCCGCAGGGAGGTGGTTTCTTCGCCTCTGACTGAAGACAAAAAAGCGGCTGAGGGGAAATCACTTGAATAGCTGGAGGCGATGTACGGAACGATCGGACCCCCCGAGGAGGCGCGGGCCGTGTCTCTGGGCTGGCGGTCTCGGGCTGAGACCCGTTTTGCTGCACATAGACTGTGCTGTCCCGAGTAAATCAAGCTTCGATCACTGTCGTTTCTGAGCAAGTACCTGAGAGGGGGACAAAAAAAAGCCCATAGTCGCCGCCTGAGCCATGTTCGTATCTGTATGTCAGGGCATAACAGTGTCTCCCTTTCTTCTATTTGAATAGCAAAATGGTTTTCTCTCTCACTTAAATGTTGTATTCATAGTACTGTCAAAGATATGTAATCTTCTGGGCTAGGACTGGTTTATTTTACACGGAAAGATTAAGAATTTGTCATCTTCCAGAGGAAAACCTTCTGAATGAAACCCATAGGAGATGGGAGTCGTTAATACAGTTACAGATTAGAGGTCTAAAGTTCAGAAATGTCTTACATTTCTTTTTATTATTTTGATTTCACATTCATTGTGCATGTACACGAAAGACTAACATTAAAACTGTCAATAAGCTGGCACACGAAGTGTTCATATAGTACCAGGCAGATGAGTCCTATTCCACAAAGCTGGAAGGTTTCCTTAGCAAGTAGCCAAGCAAATCACCTGCCTACCCACTGTTGTCAAAGTGAAGCTTTTTAAAACAATCCACCGTATTTCCAAACAGAGCTACAAAGATAACCTTTCAAGCGTAAGGAAAGCGCACACTCTGAAGCCAGAGAATTTGAATGCCTCTGTGGTAGTTCTTAACTTTGCCAAGCAACAGCAAGCTGAACAATAACAGGGCACGGTGATCTTCCCACCTGGAGCGCTCAGGATGGGTTTATATTTCAAAATGTTGCTTAAGTATACCAAAATCTGTTTTGGAACCTCTAATTTTAGTAGTAACAAATCCTCATATAAATACATTTATCTTATTAGGCTAAATTAATTCTAATTTAGCTATTTTAACATTTCATTCTATAAAAAAGCTAGACTAACTACACCTGTGTAAGTTTTGGGGTTATTTTAAAAAAAACCAAGGCTCCCAATTTGTCCTGTTAGAGCCTTATGCCTACAACAGAGAAAACAAAAATGTAGAACAAAATACATACCATATCAGCTAGAGTACGAATGTTTCGACCTTCAAGGTTATTAAGTACAAAGTTTCCCAAAAGTATCACAAATAATACAAATTATGAGTTTCCTCAACATACTTATAGCTCTAGAAGTTTCATAAAAAGCTCAAAACACACCCCTTTTAAAAAATGAGTTACCTATTGCATTCTTATTTAACTTTTTTCCCTGTATTCTAGAGGTATTGTTATTGAGACTGTAAACCTACGCAGGGTAGGTATCAACAAATTAACCAACAAACTTAGAGTACAAAATACAAAACATTGATATTTTTAACATTCCCTTTCAGTTTATTCATTGTATTTCATTTTTATAACTTCATTACTACAGTAGTAATGTTTACTCACTCATTTAAGACTGAAAAGAGTAAAGCCTTTTCATCACATACTGATACTACTTCTCTACTCCTTCCTGGTCAAGGCTGTATTGACTCCTCAGAGGCTTCATTTGAAGACTCACCCTGCTGCTGATTGGAGGTGTCACTTTAAAAGGCACTGTGCAAGAGCCCAGTAGTTTTAGGCTGAAAGCTGGAGTGTGAAGGTGAGTTTCTTTTCAGTAAAGCTGCTTGTCTTTCTTTTCCTGTGTTTTTTTTTTAATTTCCTTATAGATTTTGCTTATTTTTGTATAGTGATAAAGTGGGAATGTTGTATAGCTGAGATTACTTTTTTTGTTTGTACTTGGCTTAATTAAGGATTTTAAGAAGATTTTTTTTGTTGTATCTTAGTATTAAGTGTTTATTCTTGAACAGCTTTTTTAATGGATGGCTTTTAAACTTTGTTTCTGGTTGTTTAAGAATGTAGCTTTATTTCTTATTGTGTGATAAAGCATTGGTTTAATGTACAATGCTAAACTAATATGAAATTGTTTCTAGCTGTATAATTGCTTATGAAGACTATCTAACTCTTGCTTTTAACACTTATGACTTACTTTATTAACTAGGGTTTTTTGCTGAGCTTTTGCTGTTTGTTTTTTTTTATATTGTAGGTAAAGAAAGGACTCCTGGAAAGCTGGAGCTCTGGGCTAACTAGAGACAGCCTTTTCTCAGGTAGCTTGTGCCAACTGTTTGCTTTTATGTATGTAATTGCTACTAATACAAGGTTATAGTTTTATGATAATAGAAGTTAATGCTTTCAAAACATTCTCATTAAAGTTCATAGTTTCTTGGGAGGTTTATGTTTTAAGTGTTAGAGTTTTGAATGCTAAGACAAACTATTACTCAAAAAATTTTTTTTTAGTCTGTTAGTTAATAGTCTTTAACTGTTATGAAAGAGTAAGTAAAAACAAAGAATCTATGTGTTAAAGAGCTTGCTAATCACTCCTTAAGACAGGATAGTCTTGTAGATTGATTTGCATTTACTTTATTTGTAAGGAACTCAGCCTTGCAGGTGTTTTAAAGAACTGGGTTTTTTCCAGTCAGAAGTCTTAGCATAGAAGATAATATTCATTCAATATCTGTATGAAATGTAGCTGTCATCAGCATATTATGTATGTGACTGCAAAAAGTGGGAGAAACTTGTCTGGTGCTGTCAGTTTATCAGTAATCTTGGTAATGAACAGTTGGAAGACTATTATCAGAATAAGTTGTGTGTAGTGCTGGTCTTCCCATAGGTTTTCCAAAGCCCTTTGCTCAACTGTGTCAGCTCTTCAGTAGTAAATATGCTGTTGTACCAGTATCCTTGTTTCCATTCCTGTACACAGGGGTGCAGTTTCTTCTAGGCTTGATATTTGCAATTTTCATTATCCCCAAGACCTTTCAAAGAATGAAAAGGCTATTCAGTGCACTAAAGAAATTGCAGATTAATAGGAAATTTTTTGGTCAGAAGCAAGCATCACTACTATATACATAGTAGAAGGTTCTCATTTAGTACCACATAGTATAGCATTTCTCTCTGTGTCTTGCAGCAGATTCTTTTTCTTGTCAAAATTCAGGACAATAGAAGTAATATGGAGAAAAGATAAAGCATGAAAGAGAAGTGAGTGGAAAGAGGTAGGGTAATTCTGTCTGCTAGAAGTCTCATCAAAAGCTTTGAAAATACTGTATTGAGTCTGTCTGCCCATAGCCCAGCCCTTACATCATAATAATGAATTAGTAATAAAAACAGATGTGACAACAAGCCAATTATCAATGCTCTAGATCTCAGGGTAAAGATGAGGATTCCTGTGATGAATAGTAGCTTGTGGATGTCATAGTGGAAGTACTTACCTGACAAAGTATAGGAACTTCTACTGTACACAGTAGAAAAAATGAACACACAAGGGATGCAAATAAGCCACACTGCAAATACAACAGCATCTATGTGAAATGCTTGGTGAATCTTTTATAAGGGTATCATTGGATAATGTTAGTTGTGCGTGATAATAAATCACTTGGGAAATACACACTTTGCTTTTGGAATTGCTTCAAATAACTTGGGGGTGGTTGTTGAGCTGTCTAATAGTAATACTGATCTCTTTAGGTGTTGGTGGGACTCAAACCAAAAGAAGGTAGATGGGAGGCATTAAAATTGCTTTGTAGAATCCTTGCATTGTTCATGCAGTGACTTGTGGACTAAACTCTATAATCATCTTCACAGATTTCTGCTGCTTTTTGAGACACAAGAAAAGGGAGTCGTGTGATATCCATAAACACACAATTCCACTTTATCTGTGAAAGTAGACTTGAAGATTTGGAGAAACCTGAGGCACAAGGCATGATTTGTCAGCTCAGTATTACATATATTGAACTACAGGGATTCCAATTATTCTGCCTTAGGGGCCTCACTGGTAGTTTCCCAGCCTGTGTATTTTTGGCTTATCCCATCACTCTTAGTCTAAGCAGCTGTGCTTTGCTCAAGTGTTAATAGACACTATTGTTTTCCAACTAGCTGTCACTTAACCAGTTATATATTTAGTCTGTATGCCTTGAGTGTGGGTAAAATACCTCTGTACCTTTAGTACAGTTTTTTCCATATGTTTCTAACATAGTGAGACCCATAATCCTGTAATCAAGCCTGGCTTTCCCTGTTTTCTTGTTAATTGTCCAAGTTCCAAATCACTTAAGCTTTTCTGTGCTGCTGTGATTCAGTTAATATTTAGCTTTTAAAAGTGAAAGGTGGACCAGAAAGATGCTGGTATTTAACACCCTTTCTTTTAAAGAAATATAAGAGCCATGTGAGGTGGCTGAATCTGGTGTATGTCCTTCTTTTATACATTAACAATGTAATAATTTCTTTAATAACTGCTGCTTTTCACAGATAGAACGTTAGGTGTTATTTCAATACTTTGCCTGAAACAACACACTACCAAAGGGAAAATTTGGATGAGACTCACTCCTGTTACGCCGTAAGGCCTTCCTAACATTTGAAAGGAGGCTGAGGATCTCTGTAGTATGGACAGTATGTTTTTAAAGATATGGCAGGCTCCAATGGGCAGGATCTTTGTCATAGTTCAAAGCCACGTTTCTCTCAGGAGCTAGTGTTTATCTCAACTGCAATAGCTAGAGTACTGACAAAAATGGAGTTTCTTATGTGGACAAAGGGGTTTTTGTTCAGGAGTGGCATTGTATGCTTATCTGCAAAAGGTGAAAAAGAATGTAGAGGAGCAAAATGCTGTTTTATCTCTAGCCTGGGATAATATTGCTAGTTTGGAGTCATTAAATAGTAGAAACTCACATTATTTATCAATATTTTAGGATGTCACTCTTGATGTAGAAATGTTCTATGTATGAATCCTAGGGCTCTCAAGCTGCTCATTTAAATTATAAATGTCTCTGTGAAGCTTACTGCAATGTGCTACCTTCTCAGTGAGAAATGCTGTAGCAAGCCCCTCACCCCTTGTTTTCAGAGGTATCCAAAACCAGTGAGGCTAACAGACTGGCAGCATTAAAAAGGCAGGTGACAGATTTTGGCTAATTGTGAGGGGAACAGGAAGGAAACATCCATTGTTACAATAAAAATACAGCTTCCAATATCAACCGTGTCTCAAACACTCTTCTATGGCTTCCTTGTAGTATTCTTCACTGGTATCAGGGCACATCTGTGACTGTTGATACTGTTTGTCCAGAACCCATCACTCAATCACACTGAACGAGAGATCAAGCTGTCTAGTTTTGGCATAGCTTGTGTTAGTCTTTGCTCCTCTCTTGCCCCTCTTTATTGCTGGATAGAATCCTCAATTTTCTTTGTGTGGAAGCTTTTGCTTTTCTTATGTTGTGTAGTCATCTCTTTGTGCTTGAAGCTTAGGAAGGTCTGGCTATGTGTGTAGAAGTCATCTTTTTTTTCCCCTGCATTTACACTGAGAATATATACCACCTGGTGGTGGTCCCGTGGACTTGCACTTCAATTTACACTATTTCTGGTGGTCAGAGAAGCCTACAAATCTTTAGCTGACTAAAGTTCTGAACACTTAAATTTTTTCAGTATTCTGCAAATATCAGTATTGCTGCTATTGTGCTCTCCAAAATCATGAGTCAGCCTTTCAGGTTATTTTATGCTTAAGCATTCAGGCACCTAATATCAGCATGTAGGGGAGACAAATACCAGCAAAAACTTTTCTTGTAAATCTGGGTGATTACTCCTGTGTGGCTAGAGACAGGGAGCTTCTTGTGTGTAGAAGTCTTGGCATGAGCCATGGCAGGAGAAAATATTTCTATAAAAGGTTTTTCTTATCAGAGGGTCTGAAATAGCCTTGAAACCAGCTAGACCCACGTGATACCAATATGGCCAGTTCCTCTCTTGTTCCAGTTAACAAGGTCTCTGTTATCAAAACTTCCTGGCCTATTCTAGTTTGTCCTTAAATGTAGGACACACTGTGCTGCATGTTATGGCTTAAACTAATAATTTTGCTGGTAAAGACAGAGTTACTGGTGCTAGGGTTACTTGTTACTTAATAGCTCTGAATTTAAGTAATATTACAATTTTTTTTTCTAAAACACCTTTTCTGACAGGCAAAGAATTGGCTGAACTACTAAGATGCTTAGGGAACTTGTGCTTGAAATGACCTGGGGATATGAGACTCTTAAAACTCAAGCACTTAAGTATTCCTGCTTCTTTCACTTCCTTCTGGTTTAGGTAATCCTTTCTAACTTAGCCTCAAGGTCTGAGTTTGTTGCTTGCCTGTTATACTGTAGATATGTCCCTCCTCTGCTGGCCAACAAGTGCTTCTTTTCCTGTAGCTATGGAGAGGTTCCTTTTCAGGACCACTTAATGGAATTGATGATATGGTCACACCTAGCTAGTCTTAAATATTTGGATTCCATATGGATGTTCCAGGTAGCCTTCCCACATTCCCATATGGATGCTCCAGGTAGCCTTCCCACAATTCCCATATGGCTGACCTTAGCAAAAAGGTAAAGCGGATATCTGATTGGGCAGGGTAATGGTGTCAAAGTGATATGACTTCAACATCTCTTGATCACAGGCTGTGGAGCCTAAGACTTTGTTTTCCCTGTTTTACAGGACAGATGACTTCTGTCCAAGAACGAATAGACATGCCTCGCTTGAACATTGCCCTCTCTGGAATTTGAAAGCTGCTGAGGTCTTTAGTTCATCAGGTAAGTTATGTAGGACTTAGTAGGGGTATACTCAGGTGATGGCTAGTAACTGGTTAAAATTCATCTCAATTACACCCACAGTGACACAGGGATAAAGATAAGGTCTGTTTAAATTTAGGTAGATTTAAACTTATCAACTGACATTGGATTGTATACATTGCAACCTAGAGCAGATGTTTTAGGACCATCTCCGTAAACAAACTTGAATGCTACAGGATTGGGTCCAGAAAATGGATGACCATGAGTTATAAATATTTCTTGTGTTTAAGTTTGAGAGAAGATGCTGGCAATACTCTGGAGAAGGAAAAGCATGGCAAGAATAGTGTTTAACTCTTGTTTTGGCTACCTGCTACTGTGTAGTGACAAGCTGGCTCTGAGGGTGAAATAATACTGAGTATGGGAAAAGCATCTGGTGGTTGTCTGTACTACTGCTTCTTCCAACTTCTAGCAGCTGGATCAAAAACACTTGAGGTGTGCTATGTAAGTGGTATGACCATACTCTGTCAAACAGATATGTAACTTGGGTTTTTTTGGAAGCATTTTAAAAATAAAATCAGGCTTGGTGGCTAGGAGGCAAGGCATAATAATATGAAGCTTTTCCATTACAAACATGTTCATTTTTCTTGTAAAAATCCCTTCAGTAATTCTCACCACTAGCTGGTGCTAGGGTACAGTTTACTGAGTGTGCACTCATGGTACATCTGCATTATTAGCCTGCAGTGAGGAGGCCTTCATTTTAGTATTCTGCTTGTGTATTTCTTTATACATTGCTTCTTGTCAAGTCTTAAGTCATTCTTGTGGTTCTTGTTCAGTTTTCTGCATGAAGTGCAAGCATGTTTTACCCTCCCAGATACTTCTATTACTTTCCACTCAGTCAATCAAGCGTGTTTATTGTAGAAGTAAGCTAATTATTAATCATGACAAAATGAGCTAGAAAAATCCATCAGGAAAACTGTTTTCAAGGACTAACTTCATAATTATGAACTAAACCTTTCTTAAGTTCAGCACTTCTAGGTTTAAATGAACAGATGGCAGGGTTTGCCTCCCTGAGTGGTGGTTAATAGTAATGTATGTTTTAATAATTTCATTAATATTTTGTCTCTTGCAAAGAGACAGATCTCAGTGAGTGGTTTCCTCAGGCTAAGTTTAGCTCTGGATCACAGAGGTAACTTTATGTAGCAACTTGTACTATGTAAATTCTCTCACAATTAATAAAGCAAAGGCTGCCTGTTAAAAACATAAGCTGTATTTTATTTTACAACTTACCTTTAAGGGCTGTTTTTTTGGTCAAAATCTCTTGTACCACCAATTTTTAAAGCTGTGTTGAAGGTGAGAAGTGACCTTTTCTTAATTTTCTTTGTATAAACATTTTGTATTGAGTGTAGGCAGGAAAACCCTGACAGTTCTACAAGTGGCTGTCCCTTGTTTCTCAGCAAACTGCATCAGTGCTAAGTGCACAAGAGAGGACATTGCTTCAAGAAGGAAGCTGGCATGTATATGCTATTCTTGGTTATTACTGCTAATTCAACTCCTGGAGTGTTTTGGTTTTTTTTTTTTGCAAAATGGTAGATAGGAAATGAGGAAGAGCTGACATTCCCATCTCTCTTTCCCTTAAGTACACCTGCTGAATCTGCTAATTCCATCCCTGTTTCCTGCATAGGATGAATCAAAAATGTCGTGAGGCAAAATATCCACAGGACTCTGAAGGAATGTGTTATCTGAGGGTAACATGGTTGATAAAATCAGGAAATGGGGAGTTGCTTCCCAGCTCAAATGAGACATACAGTACTAATTTCCTAAGACAAACATCAGTGCATTTAAAATTGTCTTATTAGAAAATGTTTAGTCATTCCAGAGTAACAGAAAGTAATTGCAGCCTTATCTTCCAATAGGAAAGGGAGCAAAGTAAGAGTGATACTGACGCAATGCAGCAACTATCCCGATAATACCTGGGAAAAATAGAAGCTCCATCTGGTTTTTGAGGAGAAAAATGGTAGAAAGACTATGTCTTATTCTTCAAAGAACCCCTCTGTCCTCTTTCTCCTATGCAGATCAGGAAGCTACTGATGGTTTAAGAAAATGGATATCTCTGTACTACATGAGCCCTTTAATTTTTCCTACAATAGGACTGCCATCTGGTAGCAGCTTAAGGGCAATACTGGCCAGCAACTGAGTTAAATCATTGACTAGAAGTGGATGAACCTAAATCCTTATTAAAACACTTCTTCCTTCTCTCCCTAATACTGCAAGAGCAGCCCAGGGTGAATTAAGTGGTTCCTTATCCTTGTGTTTGTGCTGTGAGATCCCAGATCCCACTTTAGAACTACAATTCTGTGATAACCTGAAGTGTAGACCAGGAAAAGATCAGACCCAGAGCCCCTGTATGCCTGACCTTGGACAAACTTTTTTTTTCGATACAAACTTCTAATTTGTCAGAACAAAACATTTTTAAGACTTTGTTCCTCTGATGCAAGTTTATCTGAATACTGATGTGGCTTAACATCTGAAACAGCCCCAACAGGTGGGCAAGTCCATTGTGTCACTTTAGCTCAATCTCGAAATGTGAATGACAACTACATTTTAGTGAATACAATGTCTTGCAGCTCTCTACTTTCCCTACTCCTTTCATTTTCCACTTTTTTTGTGGATGACACTGGTTTTGGTTTTGAACCCTCAAAATCAATCATCCTTGCCCAACTGCTTTCTGGAAACAGAACACAACCTTGAAAATGCATGGAATGTGCAGCACTCCTTGCCTGCTAAGACACTTGCCAATTTAGTATTTACCAGTCTGAAAATCTGAGTTCTTCAGCCTGGAAGAGCCGAACAAGCTACATGATTGAATGGGGATCTTTGTGTTGCAGTCCAACTGTTTGTTGCAGAGCAGGGGGAGCTGTGGGTTTGGTCCGATGCCTAAATCCACAAGCCCTGGACAAAGACACATGGCTAGTGTGATGTTGGGTTTATTTATACGTAAATGCCTCCATGCTGCAGCTGTGAGAGTACAAAGCACTAATTCAGACTTCTCATTATGGCACCTAGTGTCAAGTTACACATCCACTACTACCTTCTGTATCCATCAGTAGTTAACTAATCGTACTGAAGGTCTCGGTATCTACTTTTGTTAATGTTTTAGGTTAAAAAAGGTGCCTGGAAAAGGATGGATATGCTTAATCTGATGCTTCTTGTTAAGTAGATGAGTATAAATAACTATAACAATGTCTTCAGGCATGGTGTAGGCCAGTTACAACTTAAGCTTTAAATCGTAGTGGTTCAGCAGTATCTATAATACAGAACTTCAGATGGTGAAGGAGAAATTATTTTTAGATGGAATGTTTGGTTTTGGTTTTTTTACCAAAAACAATAAGAGCATACTTCTGACCTGAGGGTTCTTGGTGGATTCGATGTTATTTTTAACCCCCCATGTCCTTTGTTGCTGTCTTACAAGAGTAGTAAGGATCATGTTATCATAAAACATAATGGGACATCACTTCATTTGAACTAATATGAAGCTGTGACAGGACTAGTGTTTAAAGATCCCTGGGTTGGTGGCTTTTTCCTTACCTGTGTTACGACCCTTGGCAAGTCATGCTTTCCTGAACTAGAGGTAGTACTTGCCATCCTCACAGGAATGATACTTCAATGCTTTCGAGTTCGAGAACTTCACAGGAAGTATTAACATGTGGGTTGTACTTACTTTTTAATGAAATAATACATGGTTAAGATACTTGCAATAACATACTGCAGGTGTTCTTGAAATAGTGAATAATTACATTTAAAAGCAATTGCTGCATGTTTTAATTGGTATTTAACTGTAAATGAACCCTTAAACTTATAGGGGTAACTTGAGATCTCTAATTCTTCTGGCTCATACTTAATTATTGCTGGTTTTATTGAATTCATTCTTCTGACATTTGCTGTTCTTATAGTGAAAACATGCCTTAGATGAACTCTTGTAAGAATTGTTGTACTGATGCCCAGAAGTATTATAAATATTGATGCATCAAGTCATTACTTTCATGGTATACTACTGCTGTATATCTTCCTGACAGACAAAATACAAGGACAACTATGTTTATGATACCTTTTAGTGACATCTGGCATTCTCACAGGAAGCCTGGTGCCTGCTTGTCTGTTAGGGAGAGTCATGTTCATGACTCAAAGCCAAGCTGCAAAAGGGAATGTTACTGTTACTAACTATAAAGGAATGAATGTGATCAGGAGTAAGGACTTTAAGCTAAAAGCAAGTGTTGATGTATAGAGTGTTGTTCTATGTGAATAAAAATCAAACCTGGCCAGCTGGTGAGAATACGGAGCTCTTGTTTCCTGATGTGTTCTCATGCATAGGAAGTCTCCTGACCTTGGGCCTTGATTCTGAAAGCATCTATACTGATCATTCATTTCAGCTTACAGAAGTATTTGCCCTAGGACAATGTGCTGTTTGACTTCTTGCAAAGCAGAAAAGATGTCATCTTCCACATAAATTCACATAAATGAAAAAACACATAGCTTGTGTTCAACCTACCTTTGGAGTTCTGAACTAATAATGGGAAGCTAGACAATACAGGTCAATGAAAGCTCAGTCACAGAACGCTGCAGTAGTTTGCACATGGAATATGGACCTCTGAATGGATTTTTAGTCTATATTTCTAGATCATTTGTATCGTGAAGTTACAAGAGGGAATTTAAGAATTCTTCTGTAGCATATACATAACATATGACAAAGATTTTCATGAAGAAGCCATTGTTTCTTGAGGTTTGCTATAAGCAAATGGAATGTTCTACCCTTGAGACTTCTAGGCAGCAAGGTGGCATGAATCATCAAATATTAAATGTATTGGTGTAGCAGCAGTTGCTGTTTCTTCACATTGACAGAATAATGGGGGTCTTGTGATTATTCAGAGCCCTTGCTTTCTTTAGCCATATGGTGAGTATCCTGGACTCCAGCTGATAATCAGAAGGAAATTAATGTCTTCACATTTTTATAGGTTCAGATTCAGTATGGCACAATATTTAACACTGAGTGTCCAGTGCTGGAAGTCCCCCAAATCATGTTTCAGTGGAGCATGGGCCATTTGGTTATGGGTTGATTTCACCCAAGATTAATAGAACCTTCTTTAAACTGGAGGGCAAAATATAAAGGCACAGTTAAGACCAGAAAATTTAGCTGGTATATGAAGTTAAAATGGCTCTTAGAGATTCTGAAGTAGGAGGAGCAAAGCAGAATTTACCTGAGCAGAATGCAGGCTGTTCAACTGGTGCTATGTACATGATCCAGGAAAACTCTGAACTTCCCAAAAAGTTGTCTACTCTAATTCTGTGCATTTTTCAAATGGGATCTTGTCACTTCTGGCTTAACCAATGTTCAGAACAGGCATAAGAACAGTTTTCTCATTTTGCGGTATTTGCAAGTTAGCAGCACCTGAGCTGGTGCCAAAGAAACTGGTGACATCTGTGCTATTCCCTACAATGGTGGAATAATTCATAATTCCATATGGCATGCATTTGGTCAGGCATCAAGTGCATCTTACAGGTAGTTTCCAGTACAGACAAGGAATGGTTAAATTCAGAGTAACAAATATTACTATTCTTTTATGTTGCCACAAAAAGAAAAAGCTGTAATCTTCCTGTTTTCATATGAGTTTAATGCATTTTTAGCTAATTCATGTAAGTCACACAGGCAAACAGAACAGTCATTCATGGAACTTTGTCCTAATTCTCTTTCAAAAACCACTGGGAGGTATGGATAATTGGCAACAAAATACCTGAAGTAATCTGGCCCCCTTTAAATACTGTAATCTAAAAGTACAGGGGCGAAGGATGCTAGTGTGAAAAGTTAAACTCTTTTTCTAGCCAAGAGAAATGTCTTCAACTGAACTGAGTCACAGGAACTGGAAAATTCATTAAGGTGTGTGTGAATTGTATTTCAGGGATGGGACCCTGTGCTCATCTGTGAGAGACTGCAGACTTGCTTTCAGGAAAGGTAACTGACTTAATATACCAGGAATTTCAGAACTGATCGGGCAAACTGCATGACTTTGTTACATGAGCAATGCTGCAGAATGCAATGAGTCGTAGGTAGAAAATATACTGCCACTTAGTTAAAGATGCCTTTAAAAACCAGTTTAAGCTGAGGTCCTATGGCTTCAATAAAGGTAGCCTACTTTTGTAGGCTAAACTTTATAGCCTACCTCAAGCCCACTTTGGCCCCTGGATATTGTACTTTAAAAATACCCCATACTAACTTTACATTAGTAAAGAACTGACTTAAGATACACACTAGGTTTAAACTTGTTATAGATTTTTTTTTTTATATAGGGCATACATGATCTGTATCATTAGTTTTTCCCTTGAGTTTTATGCAGTTTGTGAGTGTAAGCAGACACAAACCAAATGAGATCTGCTGGATGCGACACATGAGTGTATTATTCCATGGTATTGCACTACTGTGAACAAACTCTGGGATGCATATGCTCTGAAATCTGAAGTTTTGCTGCATGGGATCAGTACTTAAACGCAAACACATGGCAAATCCCTTAAGGCTAGTTGTGCCCTCGGATGGGTGCATGCATACTCCATAGTTTCACTTGACACATAACAACCTTGATAGTGTTTTATCAGAGCAGACTCTCAAGACAAGGTACACAAGTAGAGGTATATTTCAATTTCATAATAAATTGCTCAGTTTGTAATGTGATGGGAATAGTTATTCAAGAGGAAAGTCATTCCTGTGGGAAAACTTTAGCTTAGAATCTTCCTTTGGTAAGGAAGAGAATGACTGTTCCAGGTAAAGTATTAACTAGAAGTATAAGCTGCGCAATATTTACTGTCAGTGAGCTACAGACCAAAACCTTGTATCCAAATACGCTTTAATTCTGAGACTGACAAAAAGTCTAAATTCAGAAAACTAGTTGATTTTATCAATGGGACCAAAAAAGCACCCATATCTGGAGATCAGCCTTTGGATCTAGTCTGCAGCTCTTCTTAGCATCGGCCAGTCTGAAGATAAAGCGTACTACTCGCTGGTCATCACAGACTGAGCGCCCCATTACAGGAGCTTAAGAACTGCACTAAAGAGACTTCTAAATGGGTTTTCTCACATGTTTAGTTTTGATGATAGTTTCACTTATCAGTGTCAAATGAGTTGGCTGTAGACACTGCACTGACAAGACAGGTAGCAAAATAATTTAGGAAAACAGAGGGAAGTTTAAAACATCTTTTTTTAAAAAGAGGATAAAGAACAATTATTGTAAAATAAGACAATTTAAATTATAGTTTTTATTTCCAAAGCCTGGATTGATATGATAGTTCATGGCATGTAAAAGAGACAGAAAAGTAAATTGAGATAATTACTAAACAAGTCAACTTATTGATCATATGGATTATCAGGATTTTTACACCAAATACTTTAAGGCACTTAAGTTTATAAAACATGATGCATTGCAGCCACTTGACATACAAAGCCTTTGCTCTGAACTCTGTGCATTCAGGTACTGATGCACTAAATAGAAAAGCTGTAGAGTCCAAAGCTGCCTTATACCTCATGAGCATGTTCTGATCTAGTGTTGCACACATTATCAAAGCAGCCAACTATACAGTTAGAAAATGAGGCAGTCATAAAAAAGAATTGTATACACTAGTTCAAAAGCTTCTATATGTCAGCTCTAAAGCGTGCTGAGTAACTGGTTAAAGTGACCCATCAAAATTGGGTATTTTCCAGGCACCCTTTAATTCAGGATGTGTATTTCAATCCCTGCATGTCTCTAACAAGAGAAGGCAGGAAATTCCTGGCGCAACAGTCAGATGAGCAAGCTTTGGGCTGGTAGGTCAGTTCCAGCTGGGCCTACCATATTTTGCCACATAATAACATAAATATCAAGAGCAGAAAATTTGTATCAATAGTGGAAAGATTTTAGCTTCCAATATCTAGTATTTTCTAAATTTGTAAACCACTGGTTGTCTCTGAAGCTAATTCTTCCTTTTTTGATACATCATTTGGTAAATAAACATGCCAGAAGCACTTAACCAGCCAAAAACACTTAAAAGATTCTGGATATGTTTTTTAAAGAAGTATAATATGAAATAATCTTTGGCAGTGTTTAAAAATCAAGCTAGCATATATTATCTGGAAATCACATTTCAGATGTAAATCTCACTGCTGCTGGGTTTTTTACTACATACTTTTTTTTTCTAGTAAACTCCTGGTTAGTAAAAGTCCCATGAAATGTTCCATACTGTGTAGTCTGGGGCAGGGCAGGGGGAAGAGTCCTTAGAGTTGCGTGGGATCCCCATAGATCATCTTCCCACACCAATACAGGAATAGTCTTTAGTTCTTGTAAAATAAGAAGCACTTGTATCTTCTGGTGTAGTATGGCATGTTGCTTGTTTCAACTATTTTCAGGGCCTGTAAAACAAAAAACACAGACATCTTATTGTTGTTCATAGTCAGCCAAATGTGTTAGTTACATGATCTTTTTTCCTTCCTCTCCTTGTTCTTCCTGCCACTACTTTATTTCTCTTCCCAGTACATGTTTTGCCTTTTCCTAATGCTGAGTGAATAGTACTTGTTAAATGTAGTGTGGTTTTCTTACTACTTTGGAGTTTGTAATGCCCTTCGGATTTGCATGGCACCAACGAATCTTGCTGGTACCAAAACAGCTTCCACAAATATCTGGAGTAATAAGATAAAGATCACTTGTCAGTGTTGACACGCTATCCAGCACTTCTAGAAGTTGCTCCTGTAATACTTTATAGGGAATTTATCTCTGTGCAGTGGAGTAATCCAGAACCCATGCATCTGAGGAATATTGTAACACCATGCATACAGTATCTGGCAAATTTTTCTGAAGCACATGAGGGGGTTTAGATCACCCACATGACATTGGCAGCTTTTGCTGAATCAATGGGCGCTGTATAACATGAAATGACGTTATTTTGTCACAATAGAAGCGTTAGAAATGTCCAAAGCTATTTCTGTGACCTTGCTCAGAGGATGACGCTTGTTCGAAAAGCCTGATTAGCAATTTACTTACGAGTACCTGCCTGACATCTTCCTTACAACAGCGATTATTATTCCTGCAAGGATTCCAACTGCAACTATGATTCCGATAATTATTCCAACCAGAGCAATTGTTTCCAGACCACCTGAAAGAGGAAATTGGGAATGTTAGGATGTGTCTGATGTTGTTCTGCTGCATCCCACTCCTTGGGGGGAAAAAGTCCTTCTGTCTTGTGAATGCTGAAGTAGGTTGGTGAGTTCAGCAGGCTCATTCGTAGCCTGCAGGCCTGCGAATGTGCCCTTGGGCCGGAGGGCTCCCTGTAGGTGTGGCTATGGAGGCAGTAACAAGATGAGCCAGAGGAGGTAGATCGGGGGCAGGTTATGGCTCCTGCTGTAACTTTTATTTAAGAACAGCATGGGCATAGCTACTGACTTCTAGAAGGGCGTTGCCTGGCAGTTAGGTTCTCCCTTGTCTTTATAAGCAATTCTTCTAATACCTTTCTCGGTTTTCTCTTGTTCCCCACTCAGTCCACCTGTAAAGCCAGAAGGAGAATAATTACTTAATTACTCATGCTGCTTTGCACAGAGTTTTGCATCCCAACTTATAATGCTATATCCAAGGAAAACTTTTATTGACTATATCACAATGGTTTGGGGCTGTGTAATAGGTTGTTCTTTTGATAGGAAGTGAGCAAATGAAAAGCTTGAGAGAACGAGTGCAATGAGCTCTCTGAAGCAATAGAAATAAGTAATATATACTGGTGAAAGTTAAGTGTGAGCACATTAAGATCAATGAGGATCGACCTAGTATAAAAAAAATATAATTAAGACAGAAATCAGATTTTAGTTGTCTGAGACTGATCTATGCTGATAAAATTTTGCCTTCCTCTCAGTGTATTTGCTGAACTATTCCTTGTCAATTTTTATAAAGGCTTTTTGTCAGTTTAAAAGTTCAAGTTCCTTAAATAGTTTTTTTGTGTATGGAAGGTTGTACAAAATCTGTTTAGTACAATTCTCTAATTCTGGCATTGAATTTGCTTTGTGTGTGCATGACCGTAATTTGTGTCTCCCCAGGGAAGCTAAGGCAGACAACTCGGCCAAAATCGAGAGGGCAGCTGGGTTGCAATAGTTATGATTTCTGCAGTTGAGGATCTTTGTGTTGGTTAAGAAAAAAAATCTGGAGAGCTCTTTGATTTTTATACTAATCATCTGGGAAGAAAGTAAAGGCTTCAGAGTTATTGCCTGCCTTGGGGTAGAACTGGCAATGCACTGGTGACAAAATGGTATAGCTAGTCGTTCCTTTTGTCAGCACACATCTGTTACAAAGCTAGGATGCTGAGTGATTATTAAGGAGTGATTTTAAGAAATCTTACTTTTCCCCTTCAAAAATCAGCAATGCTGCCTTTGAGAGCACCTTATACTTGGTATTTGAATTTTCTAGATGTGGTTTAGTAGATGGCAGGAGAACATTGATGTAATAAAATAGAAATGAAAGTTGCTTTTACCGTCCACATTTTCTGTGTTAGCTTCGTAACCAGTAGAATTATCATTGTCTTCAGGTGGGGCAAATGCACTTTCTGTGGTCATCAGTTGTCCAAACTGCAAGAGATTGGTTACACTGTGTAGTCTTGTGGGCAACTACAAGAATTGAGGGGGAAAAGAGGGAAAAGAGAACCTCAGTACATTCAGTCTGTGTGTATGAAATAAGCATTTGAATTTCTTGGTCTGTCAGGTGCCCTGTGGATGCTTTTTTTGGCTATTATCTGTCATCTTTGACTTGTGTAGAGTGGCCAAAAAAAAAGTAAGCTGCCTTGTCCTCCCTGCTAGAGGCTTTCTAAATCAGATGACCCCTCAGCAGGACTACAGAAGGTGTAGGAGAGGACTGTAGAATAATGCAGACCTGCCTTTTTTTGTTTTGTTTTTTTTCAATGCTACTTTGTCAGTTGGGCCTCACTGAAGCTGATGGAGAGGTACTGAATTAGAAGAGGCAAATGGCAGTGAATAAGCAGGTTCTGAACACTTTTTGCAGTACAGAACTGCCAAACACGTTTTCAACTTCGCCACCTTAACCCGGTTGCTTGCAAAGCAAAAGCATTGGTGTTAGATTTCTTTTTATGTGAGAACTCAGGGTTATTCTTTATAATGATTATTCAAAATCTAAGCCACAAGACAATACCAGGAATATGAAATCAGGGTAACTTAAAGGAACCTTTATTTAAAATTATACTCACCAGGGTTGGTAATTCTTCAAATTCTGTATTATTTCTGTCTCTGAAATCAATTGTTGCACTTTCCTCTCCTTCTAGAACTGAGCTTGCTGAATAAAATTTGAGAAAATGAGTTAGCATTTCACTTGGTAGTCACATGTTCTGGCTACTTTGACATCTAAATTTTGTTAAATGCGAGATCTATGTAGTGCTCCACCTCCCCGCCCCTGCACACTAAGGTTTGCAAAAGTCTCTGGATTAACTTTGAATTCTGTTCTACTCTTGTACAAAGCTGTAGGACAAAGAGCTTAAGTAGACATCACTCAACCCTGGCACAACCTTGAAACATATGGGTTACCAAACACTTTGTCCAAGAAAAGACTTTTTTTTTAAGAGAAGATTCCCTCCTTCCTCCCCACGTGGATACGACAACTCCAGATTTCAAGTTAAGCATTAGCTGATGTATTTGGATAAATTACTTCAAGCATCTTCCGTTTTCTAAAATAGTAAGAGCTTTCTTCCATCTTTCAGCTCAGTCCCATCTGCAACTTTTATTTTTAGCACAATCATTAATGTTTCTGGGTGTAGCTATAGTTTAGAAAATATTCCTACACAAATATCTTCAGAGATTTTTCTAAAGTTGTGAACATTACTTGCCATAATTTGAATTTTTCATATGACAATGAAACATCTCCCTCTTTATTCTAGGCCTAATAATGTCATCTATGCTCTTTGGTATAACAGACATTTAAATTTTGGCCCACCCAATGCTTTTTCTTTACAAATACAATCAAACTTCATCAGTAGGGAAAATGAGATGGAACAAGGTAGAACACAAAAGATATGGATATGTGAAGATAACTGGCAGTATCAAGAAAATGTTAAACATGGGTATCATTTGATTACGTTTCATGCCGATTCATAAACCTATGGCCATACCCAGTATGCTGTGAGTGTAGTGTGATACCTCTGGGGAGTTTCTAATTCGCCATGACTACAAAGCGAGGCGAGGCACTTGTTGTGCTGTTGCCTGGGGCATACGAGTTCTGCTAATTCCAGATACCAGTGCTTAAATTTAAGCAAAAAGCTAATAATAGACATTGTCCTGAGCAAAAACTTCAGGCAAAAAAAAACCCTAAAACATCTAAAAATTCTTTCCTGGATTCAGATTTTGCACGTAACTTCTATTCGTTTTAGCAATCGGAGCAAAGGTTTGTCCAAACATTTTCAAATCAAGTTTTTACTTTTTCAGCATAATACTGAGTTACTGCAAGGAAATATTGCAATGATAGCTGAAGGTTATGTGAATGAGAGCCATGTTTGTTCTCTTCAGAAAGCAGAGTTTTTCGGGAGGTCGGGTAAAACCCTGGATGCTCACACATCATTTGCCTCTGATGTATGTAAGGTAACAATTGTCAGCTGCCAATAGATAATAATGAACAAAGAATACATAATCCTTTCTTCCTTTGCAAGATAGTTTGATACCTCTGTAATCTGGTGGATTGGTAGTGCTGTGCCGTGATCCCTGCAGGCAGGAGGACAGCTAGTCACATGCGTTATTTAAAAGCAGGGTTTTACTGTACTGTTTGAATATTTTATGTAGGAGAAATAATCATGGCCTGTCTGATTCATTAAATCTTAATATTGTTTCTACTAATTTCACCTCTTTTTAGTGACCTAAAACCAATCTTATCCCTTCTGCTTTTCAAGTTAGACCATTTCTGAATTATTAGACTAGTTCCAAATAATTAGACTATTTCTTATGATAGACTTTTACAGTCCTAAATGCACCTTACTTGTGTTCTATGATATAGAGGCAAGTAAAGAGAGTTTTTGTTCTGTGAATGAAATTGGGCGTTTTGCTCTACCAGTCAAAATTGAAAGAAGGATAGAATCACTTTGAATCAGCTGTGCATATATCACTTGGAAATTACTCTTTAATTGTGAGTTCATTTAACTTTTCATTTTTTTTAACTGCCCATATTAAAATAAAAATGGTATTTCAAAAGAAAAACCCAATCCTTAATTTTGAAATTAGTTTAAAAAAATGCACTGGCACTTTAAAGGTCATTTTTCATACAGAGGATTAATGATTTGACATTGGGGAAAAAAATAATCTCTGGTTTTGCTTGAAACTCTCTGAATTCTACTGGAAACTTGCAAATATTTTTCATTGCCCCCAAAACTTATTTTTGATTAAAACTAAACATTTTTTTCACATCTAGCAATGCAAGACTGAGAGCTTTGTCCCATTGCCAAGAGACTAAACACTGATCTAAACTTAGATTTCTAATTCCATGTTTACTCAAGTAAACAGAATTTTATATTTTTATACCTTTATAAGCCTGAATACAGATACACTTTCTATTTAAGAGCCAAAAGGGTGTGCAAGTAGTACTTCAGGCACTAACAGATGAAGAAAATATATTCATGTTATGCCAACATGAGGCAAATGTAGTGGCTAATTAAGCCAGCCAGTCTCCCCCAAAATCACCTTCTAATCCATGGAAATACTAGAACAGACATGGGTAAATAGTATTTCGAAGGTAAATGATAAAAATAGTGTATTGGTCACTTTTGATTGAAGAACCCCAGATAAGCAGCCTTAAAAATGTTCTGTTGAGATAGAATAAAGGGGGCTTGACTTTTAGGTGTGCTGGTCCAGCCACTTTCTAAATAGCAGAGCGTTTTAAGATGTGGCCCTACTTATAATACTTTTTGCGTATAAATTTGTGTCTCTAAAGTACAATATTGGGATTATGCTATGTAAATGGTAAGCGTAAAGAAAGAAATGGCACAGAGCTCAACAACACACAGTTTACCTTGTAACCCCAGTCAGAACTGAAAAAACATCATTTATTCACTAGTTGCAAAATAAGCACAGATGGAGAAAACCAATTACCAGAGAAAAACCCCAAGTGGAAAGTGAAATAAGTTCTGTATGTTAACAACAAGCAGCTTATTCTGAGAAGCTTCTTACACTTGGCATGGCAGTAGCTTTCAGCCCTGAAGAATTACCTGATAGTGAAGGCAGGAAAGGAAACAGTGTCACAGAACAAAGAAGTAGAGAATTAGTGAATGTCACAATGAAACCTGAAATAATTAATGTGTGATCGTTATCACAGATTTTTTGGCAATGAGTGACATGTAGAAAATCTATTTTGGTGCATTTGCCCTCAGTGTACTGTGATTGACAAAAGGAGGTGGCCCAGATTAATCTTGACTAATTTTAGGTTCTTAATAAAGGTGCCTAAATAAGGTGTCTGCTTGCCCTTATCTTCTTTTATAGCCTGTAGGGAAAGATAAATACTTCCAGAAGGTAATTCAGCGCACCTGAGATTTAGGTTGTCCTTGGAAGCGCTGCCTTCCCTTAACTGTGAAGGGAAGCTAGAATAATATGGCTCCCCTATTAACTTCCTAAAGCTCACAGGTGGAACTGATTTCCCTCAATGTGAAGGTCTTGTCCCAGCCCTGTCCAGTCTGCGTAATACTGTGTTCTAGCTCAGGTCCTGTGTTTGCCGGAGAATAGTCCCTGGACTATATTCCCAGGTTTGTTTTTCTGGACAGAAAGTGGAGGCGGCCGGAGTGGTAGGTAAGCAGGCACTACTGAACTGCTACCAAAAGAAAAACTGGGAGGTAATTTGAGTGTACTGCATTTGTAGGAAGGAACGTTTGGTAGTAGATTACTCTATCAGAAAGCAGTACTAGAGTCAAAATATTTAAATGAAATTGAGACATGAGCCGCCTTTCCCTCTACCCAGTACCAGGTGTGTGCGCTGCCGACATCAAAGAGAATGTAAATGGGATGCAAGGGTATGCGCGCTTTAGTCATTTGTTGTTCCTCTGATGTGGGCCGAATGTAGCAAGAGCTGTAGAGTTAAGCAGCGCTTCAGCATATGTTCTTAATATCATCTTAGAGGAGGCTGTAAATAAAAACAGTGCCTCACAGTGCTGTGATTGTCTCCAACTAGCACTATGGCCTCTTCTGTTTGCAGCTATACATTGCTGCAGATGTGAATTAATCATTGCATCTCTTTCTGCCAGAGTTCCAGCTGGGTGCGTTTCAGTTCAAAGTCCCCAGCTGCTATCAGGCTGCAACTTCTCACACCAGGAGAAAATTTGATGTCTTTAAAAGTTTAATGCTGCTTTGAAAACATCCCATGGTTAAGCATCCCATGACCCACTTAGGGGAAGATGAGCTCACTGTTCCTTGTTATGCACAGAGTGACAGTTTACTAGAAAAACCTCTTAAGGTTGCTTTCAAAGCACAGTGGTTGGGTTGGGAAGGAGTGTGTTGTAAAGCTGTTGTTCATTAGCATTTCTTTCAGGTATCTCCAAAACCAACAAAGATACTTTTGAAGATGAAAAATGTTGTAGGATCTTCTTTCTTTCCCAGTGGTCTGAATAAACCCAGACGCTAGTGGGCAAAGGCAGTTGTAAGCCTGTATTTTAGCTTAGGCCTTGAAATAGGAAGCCCGCAAAACAGGATGAATTTCCGTCTCTGCAGTAAGAGACCAGTGGGTAAAAATGGCAAACTTTAAAGGAGTCCCTCCAGCAAGAACCAAAATAATCTTTATTGCTCATTGCCCCTCTGCTCCTATTTTTTTTTTTTAAAAAAAAGCAGTTTCAGATATTTATAGCAGCTAAAAAGAAATTGTCAAACAAAAGCTTTGATCTTCAAACTCAAGTTTAATTTTATCTGTATCTTACAGATATATTTTATCCTATCCAGCTTTGCTGGGCAAGAGCTGTGTGAAATGCTTCTCTAGAAAAGCAAGGGAAAGAATTTAGTCACTTGGGAGATAATCACTCTTCTGTTTAAGATATTACTGAGCTGACTATCTGGAGCTGACTGATGTTTTTCAGTATCTGCTTCCTGAACTGTTCCAGACCAAGTGGTGTTGTTTGAAGGCCTCTGTATGTTTGTTTGCGTTAGCCATCCTGTTTTGGCCATATTTCACTCAGCATTTATGTCCTGATACAGGAATTCCCTTTCTGAGGACGCATTCTCTGTTCACAGACCTTAATTTGATTGTAAGCAAAGTTAGTCTTAAAGTCACTATCTCATTATTGGAATCTCGTTCAGTTGCAGTTCAGTGGAAGCTTTTATTCATGGTGGTGGAAGTTTAACAAATGCATGATTTGATAAGGTATCTGCCTTCTGAATACATAATGTCTCAGCAGCAGCTCTGTAGTTTTGACATACAGTTTTGTCTGTTCTTTGGATTCATCCTCAATTTAAACATATTCCACAGTCAGGTCCAAAACCTACCTCATCAGCTTATTTTTCTCTGAAAGTAGTTTTCCATTATTTTTCTATAATCGCTTAAACATTTTCGGGTATTTAAAAAAATATAGGTGTCCTCTTTTTTTTTTTTCCTTTTGAAATGGTTCAACACTGCCAAATCCAGGCTATGAAATTTTTTTGACTTTGAAAAATTGAGGTTTTGAAGAACATAATATAGTGGATTCTGGATTTTGAGCCTTTGGACAGTTAAAATTTTCAGACTTCAGAAAGGCAAGGTTTCTTAATGAGTACTGAAATTCTCATTTGTACCTGTGCCTTCTGCAAAATTCATGACATCTGCAGTATCCTCAGCCTGTTTGGGCCCACAGCATTGGCATTTTCTCTTCTTTTCTTAATGCTTTCTAGAAGTTGGAGTAATACATCATGCCACGAGAAAGAAATGCCCTGGCATACATTTAAGTGTCTAGACTTCTTGTTGTTCTGGATTAAAATGTACTGTCTGCCTAAAGCCTGAAGTGCTTAATACAGTTTCCTTATACAAAAACTGACAGCTTTGCTTTATGTAATGAAGGATACTGGATGACAAAATACCATGAACTTTGGAAAGTATCTGCCGGTAGAGAAATGGTCGTGATGCAAAGGAAGGATTTAGCTCAGCCTTACTTAGAGTATGCCTGACTTTGTCAGGTATCCCATGTAGCTCATGATGACAATGTTTTGCTGAATTGTCAGAAACATTTCCGTTGGTCACCACACCCTACTACAGATGGTTTCTATTGCTGTGGCTGGCTTAGCAAGAGGAACAAAGCCAGAGTTTAAACCCACGGTGCCAACTGGCAAAAAAACCACTTGGCTGCTTCTGAAGTAAATCACGTCTTCTGAATATTACAATATTCTACATTGGCCATATATAGGATACCCAGAGAAAACCAAAACAAAATATATTTTAACTGGGCAGACACAGAGAAAAATAACTGCTCTTCAAGTGCTTGCTATGTGCATATGACCCACAACCAAAGTTATGAAACAAAACCACAGGAGGAAAAGGTGGTAACTTACTAAGCTTTCTCTTAAGCATGATAAAATCGGCCACAGAGCTGTGAGCATTAAGAAAGGAAGATACTAGCTTCGTTATGGGATATTGCTTTAAAATATTCCTTGCAGAACTAGAGATGAGTCTTCCAAGGTTTATGCTTTTGATAAAGTTGCTGACCTTGTCTGGTAAGTATACTGACCTCAGACTTGTTATCCCATGAAAGTTGGATTAAATCACTTTCTTACTCATATTTGCTGCCCCATGACCCTGTGGCAAGTGTTTGCTGTCTTACTAGCAATTTCTGTCTTCTCTGAGCAGTACTGGTTTGATTGGGGCAACGAGACTGAAGCTGAGGTGTAAGCCTCTTCTGCATCATTCTAGGTGGCACCTAAAACTGCAGCATTACAGTACTGAGCTTATCACTGCATGGCTGATGAGGAGTGAGTGTTGTAGCTAAGACAAGAGGAGAAAAGTACAACATTTTATGTAATGGATCAGCAAATTTTAGGGTGTGTGTAGGAGAGAGCAGGCAATCTGTATTACGAATATCGGGCTATGTAAATGCAGACAAAAGGAATTAAGAAATGACCTCTAATACAGTAATAAACTAATCTCTTCCCTGAATCACTTCCTTCCCAAAACTCTGAGGCTGTAGCCATATGCCCTTTCACAGCTGCCTTGATGAAGTTTACTAACCCCTTATATCTGCCAGCAGAAATGTTTGCGTGATCATTTCTTAACCCATTTCATCGAAATAGGCATGCTGAACGCTACAACTTGAAACTGGTTAGGCTTCAATTTTGTTCACACACTGATTTTTGGCTAGCTGCTTTATATTGCCACACAGCAAGCAAAACCCATTCAAATATGTTTCGTCTGACTTTCATACTAACTAATAACATACTAGCTAATATTTGGATGGGTTTCATAGTCATAAAACCATCTTAATATGCATTTGGAATTAAGTGTGTCCCCTTTCCAGATTTAGCAGCAGTTCATATACTACTCCAGCCCTCCTAAGAGTACATGGTCGCCTGAAGTGGTGTACACAGCAGAATGGTGTCCTCGCAAAGGCTTATTCTGATGCAATTTATGCCGGATGTTGTAGTGTTTGTAATCAACAAATAAAAAGATGGAAAAACATGAGGAAGTCATAAAGCAACATGAGAATGTGCCCAGCATCGCAGTTTGTTTCCTTTGAGAGTCTTTGGCCAGGCTTCTGAGACACTGGGTTGGAAATGAAGAGTAAATTTGTGTCGCACTTTTCTCGTTTGTTTTTCTTGAACTTCCCAGCATACCTATACTCCCAATCCTATGTGAAATGCTGTGTAGCAAGCTGTGCACCACACACCTATGTGAGCTTTGCTGCAGCATTATTTCAAATGGAGGGTGTGGTATGTGCATGCACAAATCAGGGGAGGCCCTTTTAGAGGCTGTGCCTCTGCAGCATGGGTCTGGGATGCAATGAATAGTAGGATCTGGCAGCATTTGGGTTCCATCCTGTAGTCCCTGACCGCATCTAGACAAAAAGCAAACAAACCAACAAAACAAATGTGCAACTCAGATGGACTGTATGTTAGAGCTGGGCAAACAGTAGTAATTTCTGTGGTATGCATGTATGTATGGCTTGCCTCAAATGACACAAGAGGAAACACTGCATGCTTCTGTCAGAGCCCAACAGCCTGCATGCTGTGGGCTGTCCTTTCTTTACTGGTTTTTATTATCTATTAAAATGCCTTTATATCTCTCTAGGTTCTCAGGTGCTTATTTTTGCAGTTGATTTACAAGTACTGGATCTGGAGTAAATGCATTGGTTCAGCAGAAACTGTTGCACTACAGGAGCTGTGAACCCAGCCCCCCTGTTTCCAGTTTTCTCTGTGCAGCGTGACTTAATGAAAGGTCCACTTGTGAGCTTTTAAACATGACTGTTTCCTTTGCTTGTAAAGGTACAATGATTCATAAACTAACTCTTGAGATATAGGTGGGCAAGCCTCTCTGCTTTCCCATTGAAGAGGAGAAAGCATATTTTACCTGTTCTCTGCTGATCTCTTACCAAGACACTGCAAAATAGAGACTCGCTAATTTGCAGACCCACTAACTGACATCTAATAAGACATTTTCCTCCTTTTTTTTTTTTTGTGATAATTAAGTTTTGGTTAAGTTTTTTGTAATCTTGGTAGAGCTAGAATCGTATGATGCTAACGTAGTTTACAAGAGGCATATATGGGGCCATGCATGCAAGTACACTCATCCATGATGCAGCCAGACGCAGGGTGAAAGGTTTTGTCACGCTTATTTAGTAGAAAACTGGCTCCCTTCTGGAGTCACGTGTGTCTATTCATTTTATTTACTACCAGCAGTTATAGAATTTGATTTTCAGGAGAGTTTAGAGTTGCATGACTTTATTGCTTAGTTTTGCCACTGAACTGGCAGAGTTTGGGTAAATCAAGATACTTTTACAAAAATCCTTTCTTGTGATTTTGTCAATTCTGGTTTTTATGACTTTGAAAAACATGGAAAAGTGTTTAGTCTTTCATGGTTGACTGTAAACTTCCATTTCCTTTCTTACAATATAAACACTTTTCATCTGAATTAGCCTGTCCTTCTGCTTACTTTCTAGTCCAAAACAAATGTAACATGACCTAGTATAAACATGTTTAATTTTGAGACTTGTGTAAGGAGTTATAATCTAGTATTTGACTCTAGGTAAGGTTAGGCATGTGGATAGTTGACATAGCTCAAGTGACATGTGGCAACTTGTTTAACAGTCATGTTAATTTTGTTCATGTTATGTGACAGCTAATAGAGTAACCTCCTTCTCTGAAATGATACTTGCACCGTGGGGAAAGGTTTCAACTTAGGAAACCTGTTGCCTCTGCGCTCATTTGAATGCTCATGCTTTTAATTGTTTGATTAATGCTGTTGTGCCCAGAAAAATTTTAGGCTGACTTCCATTTCAACTCCTTTGGTCTGATCCTGTGCGCTAAGATTTGCCTGAGTGTTTATACGCTGAACAAGATCACAGAAGGACAACTCTATAACTGCTAATCATTCAGTAGGAAATGCTTAAGTCCAAAAACTCATCAGCTTGTATAGTGCTCAGGGCTGTCCTTGGTTGTAAGAAAGACAACATAGCTGGCCGTTTCAGTCAGGATTTAAACCATGAATACATAAATAGAGTAGGTGTGAATGTATTGTAAGTAGACAGTGATGTAAGATTTGTTACTAGGTTTTCTTTCTGTATTTCTGCTAATTTCTGCCATTAATTTTATTTGGAATCATAGAATCGTTAAGGTTGGAAAAGGCCTCTAGACCATCAAGTCCAACCCCCAACCCAACACCCCCAGGCCTCCTAAACCACGTCCCCAAGTGCCACATCCACAGGTTCTTTTAAATACCCCCACCTCTCTGGGCAGCCTGTGCCAGGGCCTGACTGCTCTTGCAGTGAAGACATTTTCCCTCATCTGCAACCTAAACCTCCCCAGACACAGCTTGAGGCCGTTCCCTCTCGTCCTGTCACTGGTGACTTGGGAGCAGAGACCGACCCCCCCCTCACTCCAGCCCCTCTCAGGCAGCTGCAGAGGGCGAGAAGGGCTCCCCTCAGCCCCCTCTTCTCCAGGCTAAACCCCCCCAGCTCCCCCAGCCGCCCCCCAGCACACTCGTGCTCCAGACCCTGCCCCAGCCCCGCTGCCCTTCTCTGGACACGCTCCAGCCCCTCAAGGTCCTTCTTGTAGTGAGGGGCCCAAAGCTCACATATGAAGAGTGAAATTTATAAGTTAATTATATTCTCTTCTTCCACATCAGTATGGTGTTTTATGCTTTTACAGCTATGTTATGTCTTGCTTTATGTTGCCCAATTAAAGGACCTTTTATGGTTTCTTTTGGAAACCACACTGTTGTCCGAGATCAAAAATTTGTGTTGAGTAGCACAAATCAAAAAAAATCTTAATGGAAATCTTCATTCATCTTTAATTTGTTGGTGTTAGATGTAATTTGCATGTTCTCAATGAGCAAAGAATGTTAACGCATTTCTGCCTTCTCCCTTAAGATTCATAGGTTTTCACTGAAACGTTGTTCATAGGCTGGCTGACCGTCCCGTTACTGGGTCAGCGGTTATCGCTGTTTTGCAATCACATTTCTGGTTCCCACTTGTCCTGAGATGGTTTCTGCGCCTCTGGCTTTTTCGTAAAGTTGCAGAAACTCAAAAACAACAGATACTAATGAAGCTACCTAAATTGTGGATCGCTACCTGGAAGGGGAAAAATGCTATGCTTACAGCTAGGATCAACAGCTGGACTCAGTTTATTTGGCAATTCAAGGAGGAATTTGGAACTAATAATAATAATTTTGGAAATATGCTTCCTGATCGAAACAAACTTGCTTTTCTTGATTCAGTCCAGAAAATGGAGTGCCCAAATGTAACAAAAGGGTAGCTGGAGATTTATTTATGGCCTGATCAGGGTTAAGAAGTATCAGAAGCTGATAAGGAGACTTTTCTCTAAAACATAGGGGCCAAATTGACTACCCCAGGGGTTCAGCTATCTGAATATACGGACTCCACCTATACTATACAAGCCAAAAATATTCTTCCCGTTCATTGCCAGTGCAGTCACAGATTGCCAAAGGTGGCATTGACGTTAAGTCTGTTCTAACTTGTAATTGCTGATGATTATCAGTAAACAGTGGTGATACACAGGCTAAGTATTTGAGGCTTGCTTGGTTTATAGCTGGAGTCTATTTTCCTGGTGTATCCTAAATGATTGGTCCCACGTGAAGAAGGTCACAAAACCTAAACAGACACGGAAAGCCTTAAATACTGTAAACCATGTTCTAGTTCCAGCTGTGGAGTTCAACGCAAACTATAGTGGTAATAAAACAGAAGTAGAATCTTGCAAGCAGGAAATATTTTGGCATTTTTCTGGCTTGTAGTGTTTCACCCTGATCACTGCTGGACTCCACGGAGTTGAGACAAAATATGCTTAAAAACTCCTCAAAAGCCTCGAGGTGAAAGAACTTTTTTCCTGTCATTCTGGTGTCCTAGAAACTGCTTAAGGTAATTCTATAAAATGGTGACAGGTTTTACCTCCTTTTTAATGGCTTTAAACTTTGGTATATTTAATATTAATGCTTTTTAAGGGTAAGCTAGCTGGGTGAGCTGTAAGCGCTTATCTCAGGGAAAGCCTAGAAAGCAATATTTGGGACCTGCTTAATGTCTGTTAATTTTAGGTTTTCTGTGGAATTTTGAAGCATAACTCCAGGCTTTCAGCCTCATATTCTGACATACAGAACACCAGGAATTCCCGTTAGAAGTTTCAAGCCAACATCCAGGCATACAGTATATTGATATAGCTCCATTATTTCCAGCAGAATGATAATGACTGTCACAAGGCCAAAATCAGGTTGTATATTTCGGTTAGGGTCCCCAAATCCAAGTCGGACAAGTAGGTTTATCCTTTGGAAGGCTAGTGGGTTGAGTTTCAGGTTATCGTTCTCGGAGCACTAGTACTCAGAACATGTTCCATAGCAACAGTAGCTGTATTTTACCGCTACGGGCATACTTTTTTAGCACATACATCATCCATTAGGCACATTGCCTGATGGCCAATTCATTTATAATGAGTCAAGTATATGCAGAAAGGCTGAATTTGAATGTGATGTTCCTAGAATCAAGTACTGCTCAGGGTAACTCTCATTTACTGTTAATAAATCAGACCCTTCTCCTTTAGCTATAAAAAGATTTAAACATCTGTTTTACTTAAAAGCGTATATTGTATTTTTCTTACAAAATTCAAAAGACAGTTTGCCAAATAAACTTTTTGCTGAGTAGATACATAACACTCTTCAAATCTGTCGTAGGTATTAATTCTTCCTGGTTTAGTTTATATATAGCTTGTGTATATTGCTTATGGTTAAGTTAGAATTAGCGAAACCCTGCTTAAGGCTCAAATTTGAAGCTGTTGTAATGCCTGTAAGTATAGAAGCTAAACTCTTGAATGGGAAGATTTATAAGTTACTTTCGGAGAGAGTTTTACCACCTAAATGTCAGTTACAACTAAATTATTGCTTGCAGCCTCCTTTGGAGATTACAGTGAAACTGAAGACGTTTCCAAGGGCTGTTGATGTAATGCCTTCCCTGACTGCTCGTACTGTGTTCCTTCCCTTACACAGACACACAAGGAAAATTCTCATAAGAGCATAACTCAGCCCATCTGAAAACTTTTGATGTGTTTTTTTCCTGATTACATCCATAGCAGATGCCCAGCAGTAGCTTAAGAGTTCAAAAGCAAGTTCTATAAACAGGACAGAGCTACTATATTGCCTGTGAGTAAGCACACAAACTGTTAAATTACAGGAAATGACTGGAAATAATTTGAACCAAAGTTTCTTCTTACCTTCTTCAGCAAGGGCTATGAAAGTCACGCTCCCTAGAACGAAGATGAAGAATGGAACTTTAATGAACATCTTTGATCTGCTCAGAGAATAGCTTTCCAATCCTGAGACCAGATGGATTCAAATTCTGATTAATTTTTTTAGAGGCAGGAGAGAATTGAGATCACAAAAAGAAATCACTGCAAAAAATACTTTGGTATTCCAAATACTCCTTGAACTGCTGTAGCCTAAGGGGGGAAGGTTTTCCCAGATGATAACTAGACAGCTAAAGAAAACTGAGTGGAGTCGGCATAATTTTCTTTAGCCAAGGGGTGGGAGCATGCCTAAGGTGGTCCTCAAAGAAGAGCCAGGCCCGCCCTCTGCACTCTGTTTGGTCAGTACTAAAATTATGATCTCAGCCCAGGTTTAAAGTTACAGGAGCTGTTGTGGCTTTCAGAAGACTTTTATTTAGCAAAGGGGGAAAGGGTATTTAGGCAGAGCGAGGTGTTCAGGGAGTTCCCTCCCTTCTGCAAACTGCCCTTAAAAATATTTAAGGAACAACACTAAGGACATTTTTCCTGTTATTTCCAGCAGTGGACTGATGGTTTTTTATTTCAGTGAGCCCCCATGTTTATCTGAGCAAGTGTGGTAGTGAATGTGCATTTAGGGATACTGAAATAGTTTCAGGACAGGTTATTTAATTCTGCAGTAAATACTGTCTGAATTTTTCTGCACGTCTAAGTCTCTCTCAGCTTGTGTCCTCAAGTGACATCCTAGCTGTACTCTAACATTTATCTCTGCCCACAGGCTTGCTGGCCTTAGTGTGCTAATATCGCTCTACAGAGAGAGAGGATTTTTCCTTTTCTTGTGTAACTATTAGTACAGCTGTACGATGGGCTGTATGAGACTTTTTTTCTTGTGTATGTTTCTGCACATCAGCATTGCATGGCATGTGTGCAAGACCAGGTTAACGCTATACCAACATCTGGAACGGGTACTTTTTGTCACAAATAAGGGTTGATAGACAGGAGCTGGGGCTGAAGCAGGACTTGGGGAGCAATAATTTATATAAATCCTTTTCTGAATCTTCCCTTGTCTTGGGCAAGTAATAATCTACTGATTTACATGTGTTTAGGAATGTGGTGAGTTTTAATCAGTGCTCACATGTGAATTAACTGTACCAGTGCGCCACATAGCTGAGTGGGGGAAGTATTGGCCCTTCTCCCTCAGTTTCTGTACCGTGAAGTCCTGTAGTGCTCTGAAGCACAGCAGCAGAAACATAGATTTGTTTCCTTTCTGCTGAGAGTTGTGGAGGAGGTAACCTCTGCAGAAGGGTGGGGTGGATCTGTGGGAGACGTTTGAAAACCAAACCCAAACATGGCTAGGTGGTTTTGCTCATTGAATGTGAGTCAGAGCTGTCATTAAGACCCTACAACGCTTTGAGCTTTAAAGGAGCAAAGCAAACCTAAACGTAAGCAGTGATACAGTGATGTAAAGAGGGCTGCAGATGGGAAATGCAATACCTTCCATAGGGCTTTGCTTTTGAAGTGATAGCTAACAAATTCCTTTGGCACCTATAGATATAAATTATGGTGCTATAATTGTGTTCTTTGTATTGAAGATGACTAGGTGAGTAGGATGAAACAGTCAATGCTAATGCAGAGAAACAACAGGCAATATTGTCTTATTGTCTTTGGGAAAACATATTAACTTTCAGCACATCTTGGATCTTAAAATCTGGGTTTAATTACTCCTTGATAATGCTGCTTCAAATTTGTTTAAAAGAATGTTTGCTTACTGGGAAATGCCACTCCTATGAAACTGGAATTTGTTAGGGAAGTATGTCGATTTTAATGAAGCTTATTTTCATAGAATCATGAAGGTTGCAAAAGACCCTTAAGCTCATCAAGTCCAACCGCTAACCTATCACTGCCAAGTCCACCACTAAACCATATCCTCAAGCACCACGTCTACCCTTCTTTTAAATACCTCCAGGGACGGAGACTCCACCACCTCCCTGGGCAGCCTGTGCCAGTGCTTGACAGCCCTTTCGGTGCAGAAGTGTTTCCTAATGTCCAACCTAAACCTCCCCTGATGCAGCTTGAGGCCGTTTCCTCTCATCCTGTCGCTGGTGACTTGGGAGCAGAGACCAGCCCCCCCCTCACTCCAGCCCCTCTCAGGCAGCTGCAGAGGGCGAGAAGGGCTCCCCTCAGCCCCCTCTTCTCCAGGCTAAACCCCCCCAGCTCCCCCAGCCGCCCCCCAGCACACTTGTGCTCCAGACCCTGCCCCAGCCCCGCTGCCCTTCTCTGGACACGCTCCAGCCCCTCAAGGCCCTTCTTGTCCCGAGGGGCCCAAACCTGAGCCCAGCACTCGAGGTGGGGCCTCCCCAGTGCCGAGCACAGGGGCCCCATCCCTGCCCGGCTCCTGCTGGCCACACCAGTGCTGAGACAAGCCAGGATGCCGTTGGCCTTCTTGGCCACCTGAGCACACTGCCGGCTCATGTTCAGCCAGCTGTCAACCAACACCCCTAGATCCTTTTCCTCCAGGCAGATCTCCAGTCACTCCTCCCCAAGCCTGTAGTGTTGCCTGGGGTTGGTGTGACCCAAGGGCAGGACCCGGCACTTGGCCTTGTTAAACCTCACACAACTGGCCTCGGCCCATCGATGCAGCCTGTGCAGGTCCCTCTGCAGAGCCTTCCTGCCCTCGAGCAGATCAACACTCCTGCCCAGCTTGGTGTCATCTGCAAACTTACTGAGGGTGCCCTTGATCCCCTCGTCCAGATCATCAATGAAGATATTGAACAGGACCGGCCCCAACACTGAGCCCTGGGGAACACCACTCATGACCGGCTGCCAGCTGGGTTTGACTCCATTCACCATCACTCTCTGGGCTCGCCCGTCCAGCCAGTTTTTAACCCAGCGCAGAGTGCACTTGTCCAAGCTGTGAGCAGCCAGCTTCTCCAGGAGAATGCTGTGGGAGACAGTGCCAAAGGCCTTACCAAAGTCCACAGCCTTCCCCTCATCCATTAAGCAGGTCACCTTATAGAAGGAGACCAGGTTAGTGAGGCAGGACCTCCCTTTCATAAACCCACGCTGGCTGAGCCCGATCCCCTGGGTGTCCCGCCTGTGCTGCGTAATGGCATTCCGGATGATCTGCTGCATGACATTTCCCAGCACCAAGGTCAGGCTGACAGGCCTGTAGTTCCCCAGATCCTCTTTCCAACCCTTCTGGTAGAGGGGCGTCACATTCGCTAGTTTCCAGTCATCTGGGACCTCCCCGGCTGACCATGACTGCTGCTTTGAAAAATCAAAACAAAACAAATAACTTTTCTGTCTAATCAGAATGGAACACTTGGAATTCTGTATGTATCTTCAGAACAAAAAATGAATGTAGTACACTATGGAAAACAAACGGGGTCTTTAATGTCAACAAATTCTCATCAGCAACAAAAGGTATTTTTAGGATTTAATTTAATTTTTGTCAAAGGTACTCTGAACACGCCTTTCATTTTTATGATTATTCATTTAAACTGATTTGCCTCAGGTTTAAGAATAAGCCTTTCTGAAGAAGGATAAGCTATTTGCTGAATTAAATAACATCTTCCTTTAAATTGTACTGTACTGTGGGTACTGGAGCTCTTGAGCTTTCAGGAATTGGAGATGTCCAAGTTCCAGTGGCTGCTTCAACACTTTCTAACATTTTTATTATTCTTCCCAATAAGGAATAGTTTCTGCTATACCAGCCTATTTCTCCTGCTCCAGCTGGTTCCTCAGAGAAAACTCTTTAGATAAATCTATTGAACTATGAAGAAATTAACAAAATCAGCTTCTCAGTATCAAAGTGCAATAAAGGGAAAGAAATTTGCCTACAGATGCAAAACAAGTTAGTGAGAAAGCTAGGAATGTCTTACTAATTGTCATTGTGGGACGAAATTGTTCCTAAAAGACAACCATGATGGGAACTTGCCGCCTTGTGAGGACAGCGTGTTGCTGAGTAAGGGGATCGAGGCTGGGAGCCATTGCAGAGCCCTCGGATTTAAAACATCAACAAAATTCTTTCAGAAGAGCCAATATACCCTTGGGAGAAGATATGGAGCCAGAGAGAGAGGAAGGGGCAGTTTTTGTCTGAACTCTACCAAATCAAGAGTTTTTAATGAAGCTATAGTTCACTGGGTTATAAATCTGTTAAACTAATAGATTTTGTGAAAATAAAGGAGTTGTGTTCTGATTTAACGATCCATCCACATTTAAAGCAGCACTTAATTATGTGGTCTATTGTTTTCAAAATAGAAGGTAGGTGCATACCTGTATGTAAGTGTATGTTTTTGCAGATTGGCAGTGGGCTTGTGCATGTGCTCAAACGCTGTAATGAAGTGAGGCTTAGGTGCATGCAGAGACGATGGTGTAATTTGGCCTTTTTTTGTTCTGGGCGTGTTATGACAATTCCCACAAATTGCCAGGATATGAGTGCATGGCTCACCCTTTTTTCTTTTTTTTTTCCTCTGTTGGGCAGCTCTGTGTGACTTTAATCACAGTGGTTTAAGGGAGGCGGTGGAAAGGGCCTAGATTACAAGCAGCCCTTATGTTTTTATTTCATAATCTGTTCTTTCCATCTGACCGTATCAGTCATTTGCACAGCCTTGTGAGAGGTTTAGGCTGCCTCTAGTTCAGTAAGAGCAAAGAATGGAACCTATCTGGGGGAGCAGAAAAATAGTGACTGTATCCTGCAGAGCGATATGCCTCAGTGGCAGAAGTCGTGTGGGATGGTGTGTTTTCCCCTGAACTGGTCAATGTTGCAGTATGAACCCAGGAGCACTGAAGCGAGTGGAAGACTCCCCGCTGTCCTAAATGGGCTTTGAACCAGGCCTTCAAACAGCAACTCCAGTATCAGCAAGGGCAGCCTTGCCACTGACTCTGTAACTCTGCTGCTAAGAAGGATGTCATGCAGCGGGTAGATGCAGGCAGCTTGATTTCTGTGGCTGTGCGTGACTACGTAGGGTTGCTTGCAGTATTAGGGTTGGTCAGTCTGCTGAAGTACCCTCTTCTGAAAGCGTAGCGCTTTATGGTGATCTCTTCTGGTGCTGGCTTGGCCTTACAACTGGCAATTTGGCCATTTATCCTGGAATTGATTGCACTTCTCTGCTGAATGAAATAATCTGTATGTGTACACTGAATTCATGTACACTTCAAAAACCTAGTTCCAGATTTCCGTTCCCTACAAGTGAAAGTTACTATGATCCAGAAAGTAAGGAATACTACGTAGGGCAAAGCGTGACAGTGAACTCTGGGGGCAATGCTGATTCAGCTTCTGGGGTAAATGGGCTGGAGAGAAGGGACTGTTGGTACAGAGCTCCAGGTGTAGCTTGAATCTGTTAATTGTACTTAATCTCAGATTACAATAAAATCATCATAATTTTGCTGAAATATCTCAGGTATGATTCCCCTTCTTACTACAGCTTTCTATAAAACACAAGGAATTATATATATATTACGGTCTAAACTTTTTATGGCTGTATTACCAGGATTGATATTTGATTCTTTTTGTGTTGGATTTTTTTATTTAGAAACTCTTTGAGGACACCTGCGTCTTCTAGGACTGACGTTCAGGAGTGCCAGGCGTTCAGAGCTGCTGCAAATTGTCTGAGCCTGTGCATGCTTGTCCCTGCTGCAAACTGAGGCTCCGGTGTCTCAAACTGGACAGAGGGTTTCTCTGGTTTTGGGTTATATACATCAAAAGGAGCTGCCTAAACATCAGTTATGAAAAATGCAACCTATGAATAGAATTTGCTTTCTATTTCCACTTCCCGAAGAATATTTTTGGGGACACTTTCTGCTTGTGATTTACGCAATGTTTTCTAAGACTAAATCTATTATATAAAGGATTCAAAAACTGAGATGGGCAGTTCTGAACAGCATGATTTGCTGAAAGATTACCTCAAAATAAAGCAAAGTTGCTGTGCTGAAAGCAGGTAATGAAAAATCGTAGCTATCATTCTGGGTTTCCTCATCTTCCAAGTAATAGAACATTTCCTCAAACTGAATTGTGTGTTTTTGTATTTCAGTACTTGCCAAAAGGGGTGGGTTTGGCTGCAAAGGGAAAACAGGAAATGGCTTGAAAATTAATAAAGCTTGTAGAAAACAGTTTTTATGCTTCTGACCAAATATTGCCGGGCCCACAGCTGCCCCCAGGGTAAAGAAACAGGAAAATTGGCAATAGAAAGAGACAGTATCTCTTTAGTTACAGAGCAGATTTGCAAAGGATATCATCAAATTGAATGCTTAATTTACACTTTTTGAGTATTTTTAGTGAAAGAGTAGGAAGGGAAAATACGGCTTTACTTTCTATGTACTGGAGATATAAGCTACGGTCTCTCTTGTACTTGAGATGGTTCTGTGGAAAGAACTTCTAGAAGCACATGGAGCTGCACATTCATGGAAAATTCTGTAATAAGTCAGGCAGGAGCCAGGATATTCAAATCTGTCACCATGCTGCAATCTCTGACAACCTGTGGAACAATAGAGGGGTAATTTGGATTTTCCTCTTTCAAGAGATGACACATTTGTGTGGCCTTTTATATGTGTGTCTGTAGAGAGGAGTCATCTGTATATGTGCATGCATACTCAGGTCTACATAGTGGACTTTAAACTGAGAGAAAGGATGATTATGTTCCAATCTTACGGGGTTATTTACATGGAATTCAAAGATTCCTAGAAGGCTTTTGCAGAAATACAGATCGTTGCCCTCAGAAATGGCTTTTACCTTCCCTTATTCACAAACTGTTAAAGCTGAAGTCCATCATACCTCTTCGTTGATTTGCACGGGCTGTAAACAGCGGTGGCTTTGTGGTAGCTTTTGATTTTTGAGTCACTGTGCTTTTAGTTTCTAATTTCTGGAAATGTGCTTGGTATGCACAATATGAGAATACATACTTGCCTCTAGCTTTTAAAATGGCAATCCAGCAGCAGTCCTTCATCGGGCAGGTGCTAGGGAATGGGAGAACCAGAAGATACTGCTTTTACCCTATTTGTCTTTCAGGCAGCCTTTCCTGACTGATAGGGGCACCGCTTCTGATGTGAAGTCAGAATTGCAGCTGATTTAAGGCAGAAGAAGAATTCACTGTTTGAAAAGTAAAATGTGTCCTATAGGGAGAGATTGGCAATAGTATTGACAAACTCAAATGTCCATATTATGCAACTATTTTTAAGATAAGCAACTATAAATCAAATCCTGTTCCTTGACCATCTGTGCTCCTGACTGTAAAATATTATGTGCACAGATGTGTGAGCAACCCTAGCTGTCAGATGTAGTGAGGAGAGATTATAGAATCAGAAGATTGCAACAATGCTTGAAGATGGAGATCTTAAGCTAGAATAGTAATGATATTTATCAGTCAGTTTTAGAGATGGGGCTACGTTTTCCGCTGATATAACTCAGAGCTTCACCAAAATCAATATATACTAGTTTTTACAAACCAGCGCTCCAAGCTATGAGGCATAGAGGCGACCTAAAATATTTTATGATCTGGTAAATGGGCACACACTGAGCCAGTGCCTCTGGGCTAATACAGCAGGCTGATGGAGAGCGAACAATTCTGAAGCAGCCAGGTCCCATCCTAGCCAGGGAATCCAGATGTATTGAATTGGCTCTCAAAATAAACTAGTATTTAAGGGAAAAGAAGTAAGCATCTACACTTGCAACTGTTTCCCTTTAGATTTATGGGGAATTGTTCTTTGTGCAGGCTGCTTCTCTCCATGATGCTGTTTCAGCCAGTTGTGAAAAGACTTGATTAAGATGTGCTCGAGAAGGAAAGGGTAGAGAAACCCTGTAGTTTCATGTAAGAGCGAGTTGGTCTATGTAAAATGTGAAGACTTCTCTGTTATGTTTCAAAGTCTGTGGTTTGACATTGAAGTGACTATTTTCTGCTTTTATAATTTCAAAAGTAAAATTGGTTTTGGTGCTCATACTGCGAGGCCCTTCATTAGATGCAGATGAATTTAGGCTGTTTAACACAAAAGCATTAATTTTAATCTTTTTTTTAATTAAGAGTAACACCGTTGTCTACCTGAGGCCAAATACTGGTTTGAAGGGAGTACGACACATTTGGTAGACAGACTACACTGCCTTTCTCAAGAGGATATGCATGTTGGTTGTTTATAAAGATCGCTGGAGCGGAGCTTCTAAGCTGCTTTCTCGATAAAGCTTTCTGCTGTGAGAGTGAAGTTTTCTGGGGCTGCAGTCCTGAAAACATAGATTTCCCTGAATGCAACAGGTTACGTTAGGTGCAGGAGCTGGTTGTAGGGGGCGGGCATGCTCCTGGGGGCACGCTGGAGCTGGGGTTTCTGTCTCTCGCTACTTTATCCAGAAAAAGTGTTTCCAAAGTCTGCCAGCAGTTGTCTCTACGTGACATACAATGGAGTGACTCAGAGTTAAATATGGAATGCCCACTCTTTACTACTTTTAAACCTGTGGATGACCACCATGTACTTAACAAAAAATTATAAGGTTGACATAGGTTTTCTTCGGTCAGGAGTGTTAAGTAGAACAGTTATATAAGGAAAGCAACACAGCAACGGAGCCAAAAGGGGGGAAAAACACACACGTACTGTGTACTCAGGCTCTCATTTATTACAGAATGGTTCTATGAGTTTGCTTCTTAATACTTTCAAAGGCTTTCCCTGCTTTTATAGTAAGTTTATACAAATAAAGCCTGTCATTAGGAATTTACATGTCCTAATTTTTTTTAAATACACTTTGTGTCAGTGTGCTGAAAATGCACCAAGACACATTCCAATCCTGACAGCGTGGCTGAGATCACACCTGCTTGGAATTTGGGCAGAACCCAGCCCAGTCCCTGTACTATTTGAAGCCATACTGCGGCCCTAGCAGCCAGGCCATCAGCTGTCTGGGCATCTTCAGCGTGGGGCAGGATTTGCCTGGGTTTACAAGGAGATGGCTGGACGGACTATGGCACACACAGCGTATGGGTGCAGCCAGTTCTTCTGTAAATGAGTAACTGTCTCTTCGAATAAGCTTGTGTGTCTTTTAGAAGAAATGAAACACACATGGATGAATAAATGAGGAATACTACCCGTGTTAAGTTCTATGATGAAATTCCCATTTCAGCTCTGATTTTTAGGGAGGAATCACATACAAAAGAATATGGTTTCTTTTCCTTTCTCTATACAAAGCATGATCCCAACAATAAGCAGCTTCATGAAGGAAGTGCAAAGATGAACAAAAGCTGGTGGAAAGCATAGTGTTTCAAATGGAGGGAGGGCAGGCGGGGACAGAAAAGCAGGCTGATTGTGGAGATGGAGACTTATGAATGTGCGGAAAGCTGGGTGTAGGATTATGTTCTCCAGTGGCCTTTCCGGACTTTGCAACACATTTCATACAACTGGGATTCATCTGCAAAAAGTGTAAGTGGATAAACAGAAAGAGACCATCTACACAGTACTCTGCAGCCACCAGAGGGAGTGGTAGGTTCGCAGGTACTGTTCTGTTTAAAACACACGCGCTGCAGGGCTGGGTTCCACCGCTTCCCTGGTCCCAGTGAGGAAATAATGCAGAGAAATAGGCTCCAGACAAGTCAGGTTTTGGGCTGCAATTTTTTTGCCACATCTTCCATCAGCAGCATGTTTTTTTTTCACCCTGGCTACACGTCCAAATGGGATTGAAAATACTTGCTATAGTGGAGGGTTTGGTGGGAGAAGTCAGGCATGGTGATCTTTCAACAGCAGCAACCGTGGGCTTTCTTGAAATGACAGCCGTTGTGGTGGCCCCAGCTCACCTCCTGACTGGCAACCAAATTCAACAGAGAGCAGCGATTTGAAGAATTTTATTAAGGGGCAAAGCATACCTCAAATGGAAATGAAAGCAAGCACTGAAATCAGGGCAGGCATCATGGGATGTTTCAGCTATTTTGCAAAATCTGGGCTCATTCACACAGCATTCCACTGACATGTAGCTGAATCATGTACTGTGATATCTTGAAATACTATACCACGGAATTTAATAAAGGGTCTCAGCTGCAACTGCTGCTGCTTTGTGTAGGAGAAATACTAGACTAATAGCATGTCTTTACAAATATTTTTTGCCAAATGTTTATAATATTGGATTGTTTTCCTGAAAAATGAAGTGAATAAGTATCATAGCAAGGGAAACAAGAACAACAGAGGGCACCAAAAAAAATCTGATGAAAGTTCAGCATAGTTAAAACAATGATTAGACTCAGGGCTTGATTAGTCTCTGAACTACACTATAAATCATTTATGTCTGGATAAAATGAAATGATGACTTGTGAATGTGGAGAGGGGTGGAGTCCCAGTCTGAGTGTAGAAGGAATGCAATCAAACTGGAATTCGCAAAGATAGACCTTATCTTTGCATTACTCAAACCATTGCATGAGATCGCTACTTGTGATATTAGCCTGTCAGCAATAACTCAAGGGAGAGAAGGGAAGGCATTTCAAATACAGGATTTTCCTATCTAAGGGGTAGGTTAATTCATGCTTAGATTAGGGAATAAATGTTTTATGCTTTGCTCTGTATTTGCAAGACCTGTGTTGCATAAGCTAATTCTAGGACACAAAGGAGAATGAGATAGTTGCTCTCTTGGAAGCCTGCTCACCACTTTAATAGCCCCAAGCCATCTACATGTGTCTTTGGATCAAGGCACTATTGTATTGTTAAAATATAAATATTTAAAAGCCCATGCCTTTTAAAATGGAAATGCTGAAAGCTTTTGAGGTGAATATCATCTAACCTTAAAGCTCCATCCTGTTGCTGCTTCTGGTTATTTCCATATGAAACAGTGGGGAAACGGAGGCACTGAGCGCTGCAGTGACTTTGTCAAGGTTACACAGTAGATCAGGAGTGAAAACAAGTATTGCAGAGTCTCCCTCCAGTGCCAGCACTCTCTCTGGTCTGTAAATTATTTCATTAAGTACAAGCAGTGAATTAAGAGGGTTTTTTTAATTATTGGAATATCTTCTTGGTTTCACTGCAGGAAACTGAATTAGAGGGCCGTGATTCATGTACTTGTAGGCTTAGGCAGCTGTACACCAAGTACAGTACAAAGAATATTAACACTTTTAACTGCCTGCAAGCACTACTGATAATGCGGCATCTTTCCTAGCAAAGAAGATTACTCCTAAAATACAGGATTTAGATCCACACAGCTGATACCCTGTGTAGCCCGTAAGTCTTCCAGCAGTTTTATCCCTTCTCCTGATTAAAAAAAAAGAAACTGAGGCTCTGAGGCATTACATTGTAAGGGTGAGTAAAGGTAAAACGCTGCTTTTTAGATGGATTTTTTACCTTAGAACATGTATCCAGGGAGTCTGACCTGTACTTTATTAATGTGTACGATATTTATGTTGCATAAAACCGCGTGCACATAAAACTTGCAGAAAGCTCATCAGGAATTATGGAGCTCTATTCTTGGCTCAGCAGTTGTGACCCTGCATCCTTCTGCTTTTGCCCTCTGTCACTTGAGGTAACAATGATGTCCCACAAGGCAGCAGGCAGTACCAGGCAGTACTTCTAAAAAGTAACAATAGCATGTCTGCTCTACGGAGTGATGCCCAGTAGCCATGTTATTAGTAACATATTTCAATATACTGTGTTTTCTGAAAAGTGAAAAGTCTAAAAACAAACTAAAAATCATGGGGGCTTCCTTGAACACTTGCATTAACTAATCCTTTATCGGATGATTTTCTTTTTCCCCATCAAAAGTGCACCTGGAATGATTCATCTTACTCCCAGACTGGTCATTAGAACACTTCTCAGTGGTACAACATGTAACTATACTCCTTTGGCCATCCCACAGGTTAGCATGTAGTACCTGGTTGGAATAGCGGCCAGAGGAGATGCTCTTCTGGGCAACATGTAGCTTCTTACGTCATTTTGGTGAAAAGAAAGGTCCCACTTTTAGGGACCCAATAATAGCAATATAACAAAAAGTCATTTTAAGCTAATGACTCTCCCACCACTGTCAAAATCTTTCGTTCTTAGTAACTTGAAACTTGTTTATTGGTGGGTAACTTTTAACAAGGATTGCACAGATGCCGTATCAGTGCCGTGCCAGCTGTTCCACGCCTGCGTCCACAATAGCCATGTGCTTTGACACTGATACAGTGCGGTCGGTGGTAGCTTGGAATAACTGGACTGTTTATGCACCTCCTAAGAAGTTAATTTCAAACCATCTTCCTTAAAACAAATACAAATCTTCTTGATAAAGGGAAAGTAGGAAGCTAGACTTGTATTTGCAGGAAAAGCAAATAAAAGGTTTATACAGTAAAATCTGCATCAGAAGGCAGCACACATAATTTTAGCAAGTGTTTGCCTAGCTTCAGCAGAAGGAACTAAGTAATTTTTGTAAGTGTCTATGTCAAGAAATAAATGGAAGCTTTCCATTATATGCTTAGATAAGATGTTTCTGACCGTAAGTTATAGATGACTTTTTGGAAAACTCAGAAGATTATATCCTACTGAGGAATATCTTACAGAAAATTTAAGAATTAACAAATTAAATATCTGGTTAAAAACTGAAAACACTTTCTAAAAAGAAAACAAGAGTTAAAATTAATTTTTCAATTTTAGTTTTTTGTTGAAAGTGTGTTGTTGGGCATTTTTTGGCTCTTTATTTTTAGTCTGCAGCCATTCCATGATCCCTAAAAATATCTTTTTGCTTACAGCACAGCCTGAGAAAATGGAGAGTATAGTGCATTCCACGTGTTACCACGTGAACTATATTTTTACCATATTTGTCTTCTGTGCCATTAACTTCCTGAAAAAATTTACAAGACCCTGAAGCAAATATACTTTTTCTTCTGGGTTCTTTCAAATTTGAGATTTAAAAGACTTCGCTTACTCCTTTTATGAGAGATTGATTTATTTTTGATATTACTAAATGAAAAAATGACATAGAACCATCGCAGAGACTGTGATGACTGCGAACTGCACTCTGCACGCTTCCAGCTCTAATGCCTGTTAACCTCACTAACATTCTCCAGGGAGGAAATTCTGCATTTTACTTTTTTTGGTGACGTTTCTCGGCTTTAATATCTCTGAAATGAGGCAGCTCCCGGAACTGCAGAAGACTCTACAAGCAGATGCGTGAAGGAGTTCGTCCAAACGTTAGACACACCGAACAGGTCTGACTCCTGACAAAGGGCAGCGCGTCCCCCGTGCACAGTAGCGCCATGTAGCAGCGTGGGACACCTCCTGGGTGCTGGGACTGTGCAAGCGAGCACTAGGACGCCTCGCCTCCCCGTGCTAAGGGTCCTCCCGCAGTTCTAGTATTCAAAGCTACTACGTAGCGCCGCAGTATCAGCGTGTAGGCTGAAAGAAGTTGTACTGGAGAGAGCAGCTGGGCTAGTGGTCACTAATGCACCATGCCAATGTGACTGTGATAAAATTCTGAAGGTCGTGCCTGATACCACTGCGTACTGGAGAGGTACCCCCAATTTGTGGTCAGTGAGGTAATTCCTGAAGCAATTATGAAAGCTAGTCATTGTAATATTTAGCATTGGTTATCAACATGTTTTTGAAAAGCAAATCCAGAGGCAGTATTACGAGGCTCCAAAGATCTCCCTTTTGGGGATTGCTGCAGTCGCTGATATAATTTCACCTGACGTTTCACTCGTCTTATTAACAAGGCAAGTGAAATGTCAGAAGGCATTAAGTCAAAACATGCTGCGTTCCCCAAGGGACACTATACTTCTGCATAGCCAGAAAAACTTCTAAGAGGATAGAAATACCACTTTAGAGTGAAGACAAGCGAATGACCAGGATCATCGACCATGAACAGGACTGTAGATACTTCAGTTATACCAAGAGATGGGTAACTCCGACGAAGTTGTATCATCTTGCAAACAGTTTTTTTGCATACAGTAAAGTGTACAGGCCTTTTCAACATTTACTTTAAAGGTAAAAACAAGTCCCTTTGCATCCCTTGAATCATCCTGCTGATTCAAGGATCTCTGTCACCATTTTGTTTGGTTTTGTTCTTCATGTGGGTATAAAAGAACCAGGTATTTCTTGAATTTAGAAAGGGAATTTCACTCATTTAATGTAGGATTAAAAAGGACGACAGATGTCCACAGAAAAAGCTCTACAGGTAAAGTGCAAGGGCCAAACTTTCAGTTGTTTCCACTAGATCGCTCTGTGCATTTTCCGTATTTGGTGGGGGTTTTTTGGTTGGTGTCTTGTGGTTTTTTGGGGTTTGGGTTTTTTTGGGTGTTTTTACTTGTTTGTTTCAAAAGGGACTGCACGTGCATTCATTCAGATATGGACACATGCACACAAACCAGACATTTGCACACCCTTATTCTGTCCGTGCAAGATTCTAGTGTTCCTTGCTTTCCTCAAGTCCTAATCTATTGTTTGTTGTCCCTTTGTACTTTTCAATGCCGTATGGTTCCAGTGCAGATCAGGATGCATTTCTGTGGAGTCATTATTTTGCAGAAAGCCAGTTGTTCAGAATTAACCTGTAAAATATGGACTCGCACACTTGCAGGAACGGTGCACGTAATTTAATGAGTGTGCCATGCACTTCAAAGGGTGGTTTTCAAGCCCTATTTTGAAATTACAGTCTAATCTTTTAAGCACTTTGTTATATTTTTCATCAAGTATTTTAACATTAAAGGGCAACAGAGAGGGGGGTAATAATTATTTCCATTATTTCTACCACTTATCTGCTGCTTGGAACTCCCGCTGACGTATGCTTTCTGCATATTTAAATGCACGAAATGTATGCAGCAGTGGCCGGTGTGGTACGTGGCAGAAGGGATGTCAGCACAAATGACTCTCTTGAGTTTTTTTCCTCTGCATAGAAAAACAATCTAGAAGATCTGGCTTGGTTTCCCCTGTTGTGACTAGCTGATACCACATCAAATAGCTTAAATTAACACAGCCAAGGAAGGTAGCTTGTAATGTCTTTGTGAAATCCCCTTGTCAAAGCAAACTGAGAAGTCATGGAAAGCCCTTGATCTCCCATTAAATTATCTGTGCCTTTGTAAACTGAACTGTTTTCTTGCTGGGTGTATATTTGGTATGAGCTTGCATAAAGTCCTCAAAAATGCACCATCTTCTTTGGTCTGGAAAAAACGTTCAGCCCATTAATGTTCCAATGTTAATAGCAAAATGAATTCAAGTCCCTTCTTTGTTTTGGGTTTTTTTTTTGGTTGTTGGCGTTTTTTGTTTCAGTTTGGTGTTTTACTCTGTGCTGTACCATGCAGACCTAATGATCTGGAGGGGTTTTATACTCAAAGAATATGTATGTGGTGTTTTTATAAACATTAGCTGTCAACTGTTTAATTGCTGTAAATCTATTTGCTGTGCATTAGAACAAAGAGAACTCGCCAAAGGGTTTTCTAGGTGGCACTGAGTACAAATTAAAGCTATGTAATTCCTACTGAGAGAAAACAAATTTGCCTTCCAGATATTTCAGAATAATTTCTGCTTCCTTTTCACCAGAACATACATCATTTACCCTCTGCTCAGCCAGATTGCACAGTGGCACATTCAGCCTCTGAATGCTTTGATGAAGTAGGTAGCAGTTGCTGTCTGGAGAAGGGCTAGAGAGCATGAGTGTGCAGTGCGTGATTTGGAGGAAGTCAGTTCCCGAGAGTTATTCGTTCCCATCTTTTGAAGCAAATACGCCATGTTTACAATGGTAATCGTGGCTTAAAAATGACAGTCTACTTAGCTTTACATCAGAGCTGGATTAAATTTTGTGGTATCTTGGGGCTTTGAGAATGTGCTCAAAGTTCCTTCTCTGTTTAGCTTCACTGCTTGAAACTTAGCTGCAGGTTGAAACAGGTTTCAGATATGAAAGCTATGTTCGACTCCAAGTGCTACTTTAAAGTCACTGACTTTCATAAATTTTCCTCTACAAATCCTATGCTGGATTTCATATATATATATATATTTATATATTTATTTAGAAACTCTGAGCTTCTAAAGAACCTCAGATCTCCCCAAGGTTTTTCTGATCTTAATAGACCTGTTGGTGAATCTGACCAGGTAAATGGCATTTGAGGAGAAACCTGCGACCAGCTTTACTTGTGACTGTATTACATACCAGAGTAGCAGTGGTTATACACGAGCGTATCTGTTCAATACCTTAGGAGAACTTTTGCTTTTAGTTGCCTTTAATTTGCTTTAAAGCTCTGGTAATACTGGACCAATATATAAACTATGTAGAGGGCAAGCAGTTGACTACACTGGCGTGGCTGGATACGGGCTCCTTCCTGAGGGAGAAAGGAAATATGATTTACACATTTCCATCTCTCGTGAATGCTTTTAGTGGTTGTAAATGGCTTACAATAAGATAGCGACCACGTGTCCGCGTAAGGCACGTTGTCTGGAGCAGATGATGGAAGTCTTTTGATGGGTTTAGACTGGTCTCATTTGGCTGCTGAACTGCAATGTCTAAAGTTTTCAAATTCAATCATTGCTGCTGTCACACTGATTAATTTTGATGTCATTTTGCTCCCAGTGGCGCGGCAGCGACAGCAGCAGGGGAGGACTGGGCGGGTGTAATAGAAGCTTCAGTTCACAGTTTCTATCATCTCACAAATTGTAAGGCAAGGAACATACCATTTTTCTCTTTTGCTTTTTCAGTCCTTCTTAGATGTAAGATCAGAGGTAAAACTCTCCAAAGGTGCCCCTTGGCTGCCTTCATGAAAACATGCCTGGTCATAGCAGGGGAAGATTTTCCTCAGAAGAAAAAAGCACTAAAGCCAAAGTGGTAAATATCTGAATAAAAATGGGACTTCTGCTCAGAGATGTTGTTTAGCACTTGATTTCAGTGTTCAATTGATTAACATACTGGTAGTTATTCATGTTTGAACGTTGGTTCCCATGACACATTGCTAATGGACGATAATGAGGAGGAAAACCCTTTGCAAATCATTATGTGCACCTGGTACAGCAGCCTCAGACATGACATGTACCTTAACTCAATGAAGCATAAGCCTGGAATAATAACTTCCTTCATGGAAAAATATGCTCAATTAGCTCTTCAAAAGTGTGAATGAGGATGGGCAGTTTTCAGTTTCAGTCTCTTTAAGGATTTATTGGCTGAGATCTGAATCTTCTGTGTGTGTCTGTACCATGACTACTCTTTCTTTTTACTTCCATTAGTCAGATTATTTTGGGAAGTTTTGAGAACTTTTAGGAAAAGGGCTGGAAGTTTCTAAGGGAAAGATGAAACCTCTGTCATTCTTCCATGAAGCCAGTTCTTACTTTACTAGGCAAGGAGGTGAATGGCTTTTCTGATAGTTTCCTACTGCTTGCCATGATAAAAGATATGACATGATAGTGTGCCATTATACTGCAAGCACACTAAAGATCCAGGACCAGGTGGCTTGTCACCCTGTTTTATTTTAGAGGTTTCTGTTAGTAGTATTCTGAACAGAAAAGTGAAGGAATGGAAGGCCAGATCTATGTTGGTTTAGTCCAAAGCCTGCCTACTGTTGTGCTTACTCAATTCCTACAACTGGGAGGTATGGAGAGAAATTGGTCTTGCTTCCTCATTCTCCACAAAAGGATTTGACACACATTCCTCCGTAGTTCCTTGATTATGAAATTGCTACCCTGTTTGTTTTACAGGCGTGTTTTTCAAACCCATCCTGTCCCTCTTGCTATAGGGAGGCCTGGAAGTCAGGATCACGGATAAAATGAGCTGATAGCTGAGATTTGGTCAATGTGAGATCCCGTCTGTGTGGAGAGAAGACTATTTGGGGTTTGTTTGGCATCAGTTTCTAATTGGGAAGCTTGTGCTTTTTCAAAACTATTTAAACTAAAATTCAGTACCGGAAGTATTTTTGGATAACAGGTGAGAAGCTATGAGGGCTTTGCTTGGGAGTACTGAGGGAGCATAGATTATAAACAGATCTTTATTTCTGAGACTGCTCACTGGACCAATGATGTATTTTACCATAGCGTCAGTTGAAGCAAACAAAGCCCTGACATGCATTATCTATTTTGATAAACTTTAACCTTTAAACAAAAAAAAAGAATCCAGATCCAGTAGGTGATTGGCAGTCTGTGATCTAGTGTCCCTCTTACTGTAACAAATAGCCGGAAGGTATGACAGGCTGTGCAGGCAGAATGCAATTGAAATGGCAGGAGCGGCAGCATACAAGAAGTTTGTAATCTGGCTCCTCTGCCTTGTGCAATCAGGGAATTAGAAGCTTGCTTCGCTCCTTGCATTTGCTTCCCTTCTCGGGTCTATGCATTATAGAATCATAGAATCATTAATGTTGGAAAAGACCTCTAGGATCATCAAGTCCAACCACCAACCCTACCATGTCTCCTAAACCATGCCCTGAAGTGCTGCGTCTGCTTAGTCAGGCTTGCTCTGTGACACCTCTGCTCTTACTGTATGCCTCTCTAAAAATAGCACATAAGAACACCGCCTGGATTGTATCTTTTGTTTTCTTGCGTGGAGTGATTGGGGTTTCTTTAATAGGCCAGTGGAAGAGGAAGAAGTATAGGTAAACTCTAGGAGTTTGGTAAAACTTGCTTATAGCTTATCAGAAGAGACCAGAGTGGTTGTGGAATGACTGCTGTCCTGCAGGGCACAAGAGGGTGCTGCGCACTTAGCAGATAGCAGGCTAAACCCCTTATTTAGTACTACAGGTTACGCTGACTGACTGATGCAAATAAAAGATTAAAGTAGTAAAGCTTTAATATCTTACTAGATAGAAAGCTTTGCAGAATCTCCTTCCTGCGATCCAAAATTGCCTGAAATGTCTGGCAAGTGAATGAAGCTTCAAAAAGATTCAGGAGAATTTGTACGCTGTGAGGGAAACAAATGAGGTGCAGAAATAAGCAGCAGCCGAGGAATGAATAAACCTGAACAGACAAAATGAAACAGGAAATGTTACACAGAGAAAGGTCAGGAGGAAACTCTCTGAAATCAAAGACAGCCAGAGAAAGGTGTCAGACCCTGGCAGGTGGCCTGTGACGGCAGGCACTGCAGCTGGCCTTGCGGAGCTGAAGATCAGTGCTGTTACGTGTTGGCAGCAAAGCTCTGTGTGCCTGGATGCTGTGGGAGCGGGGCCGGTGTTTGACAAACCTACAGGCTACCTATCCCAAAATATCCACATCCTGATAGTAATCCCTAGCCTCCTGCCAGCCCCTTCACAAGCACCTCAGATGGGAAAGCTCTGCGGATTCTGGGGAGAAATTGCCTACTGCGTATTACCGTGCAGAATAAGCTGTGAAAATAGCGTTGCTTACCCTTCAGGAGGTACTAGGTAAAGAATACGTGGGAGCAGCGGAGCAAAAGGAAGGTCTGTTTCTTACAGAAAGGAGTGGTAGTTTTAGCAAGGGCTGGTGGAATTTTTAGGGAAGCCGAGTCCTGTTCCTACCCCTTCCACTAGCATGTTCTTGGATCTTTCACAAATTGTGCCTTACTGTCTGTAGTCTCCCATCTGTGAAATAGGCATAATAACGCTGAGGCATCTTTGAAAAGAAAATGTCAGAGTCTGATTCTGCACGTTTGATAAAGAAGGGTGAGTCTGCATAGGAGGAGCTGCAGGGACCCTGAAGTCCTGTGTATTGATAACCTCGCTCTGTAGAGAGCTAGATCATGATCGTTACCACAAGCCAGTCCTGCTTTCCTGTGTTAGGAACAGCTCTATCTCTGACCTAAAGCCTTGATTGAATTAGGGGCAGAAAACCAGTAAATTACAGCAGGAGCAAGTATTTGCAAGGTACAGCCTTAAAAGTTTAAAAAGCATCAATTCTGCATGAGAAATACCAGTTGCAGTTATTTGTTGATGCTGATTCATTGAATCATGACCACAAGAGGCATTTTGCATGTTTGTTTTGGTTTTTTTATTCAGAGGTAGCCTATCAAACTTCCACTTCCTCTGTAATTTAAAGGTAAATATTTTAAATAATCACCTCAGGAATTTAATTGGGCTTTGCCCTGGTGGTTTATAGAGGCAGCTGTGCCCATTTCTTTCTGGGTGGTGTTTTAAAAGTAATTCAAGACATGGAAGACACCTGGAGCAGGATGTGTGTTTATGGGAGGGATCTAGAGGCTGGCTCAAGGCGGTTTAGCTAAAAAACCTATGAATTAGAAACAAGGTGTGTTGCAAAATGTGAGAGAGGGATGTTCAAAGGTATAACCCTTCCTGGCATGTTCATTTCCGAACAGCAGTTCACAGAATTGCTGAGGTTGGAAGGGCCCTCTGGAAATGATCTGGTGCAATCCCCCTGCTCAGGCGGTGTCAGAGCAGGTTGCCCAATGCTGTCTCCAGTTGGGTTGTGAATATCTCCAAAGATGGAGACTCCACAATCTTTCTGTGCAACCTGTTCTCATGTCTGGACGCCCTCACACTAAAAAAGAAGTGGGGTTTTTTTCAGATGGTTTTTAATCTGTGCCCATAGCCTCTCTTTCTGTCAGTGGGCACTGTTGAGAACAGTCTGGCTCCGTTCCCTCCTGGCAGTTCAGTGTTTCTACGTACGTACTGAAGGAGAGGTTGATAATACTGCTTTCATGGTTTGGGTTTAAGTGCGGGTGTCTTGGGAGGACAGGCTGCCTTAGAAGGAAAATTTTACCCTGTCGTGGATGAAAAATGCTCTGAATTCAGTTATGAAATATGACTTTAAATTGAGACTAGTGGCCTCTCTTTCACCTGGGAATGAGCTTTCCAAAGGTGTTTTGAGTTTGTGCTGTAATCTTCAGGACATGTGCACCCAAATACAATCCGTCTCTCTAGAAAAATGTTCTCTCATAGTGCATAGGTGAGGCCCATCTGCCTGCTTACGCGTGTGCATAAAGAGGGAGGGATGGAGTTAAAACTTAACCTGGCAGCTTGCAGAGGACTTGCCTTTCTGGATGTGGATTGGGATGTCAGAAAAACACAGGTGCCTTGTTGCAAAATCACCTCTGCTGTCCCATGGGAGACAAGTAGATTGATTGTCAAATATTTCAAACCCCTGAAAATGAAGACAATCTCTTCAGTTTTAACTAGCTGAAGATTTGATCCGCAATCTGCACTTTTATGTTGCCCAACAGACATTACCGGTGCCGCACTAGAAAGTAGCTGTTTTGGTCATTAAAACAGGAAGGAAAAAAACCCTTGCTTTTGAGACCGTATTCCTTGTTGCTGCAGTAGATTGTTCTTGGGTAAAAGTTAATGAGTCATATTTAAATAATGTTAACGTGCTTGCTCTAAAAGCTGAGAAGGCATCCAGAAACAGCACAAGTTAGCCTGTCCTCCTCTTGCTGCTTTTCTGCCCCACTTTACAAATGAAAGGGGAAACAGTCCTTAGCAGTCAGCCAGGATACTTCCCTCACCCTTGCATTTCTATGGGTGTTGGCCACCTTTATGTAGGCTGGTGCAAAGAAACAAAATAAGTGATTTCCTCAGGGTTTATAACCTGAAGGGCTTTTTAAGCATAAGCAGTTGCTGTCAGAGTCACAGGATCAGGTGCGATTTCCCCTTTGCTGGAATATACAGCAAATATGCAAAGAGGCTCTCAGCTTTTTTTAGCTCACAAAAGCAGGGGAGTCCTTTGAAAGATCCTCCGTTTGCCCAATCACCGCCTTCCCTTGCACTGTACAGCATTATAACATTCTGACAGTGTAAATCCTCACATTTGCCTCCCTCCCTCTTTCCTTCAGTCACTCTCCCTCCCCCTCCCAAGACTGCTGCTATCGGATCTGTGATGATATGTGATCTCCTGGATACAATCACACACACACACACAAGTACCCGGCACTGCTGCTCAGCTGAGCAAAATGTCCTTCTCTTAGAAGTGGTGCTCATCACAGCTTTCAAATCCTTGACGATGTTGCCATGCTTTCCTTTCTGCCTCCTGCCTTTTTCTGTCTTTGCCTGCCTGCTTTTCTTACCCGTGGGTCATTTTTGCCCTGCTGTCTGTAGCTGTATGGACTACCACACCATAGATTGCCGGGATCAAGGACTCCCAAGTGTTCCTAATCCATTTCCATTGGATGTACGGAAACTTCTTATAGCTGATAACAACATTCAGGCGATACCAGCTGATTTCTTTATATTTTATGGAGATCTAGTCTATTTGGACTTCAGGAATAACTCCCTCACCTCTTTAGAAGAGGGCACTTTTAGCAGTTCTACCAAACTGGTGTATTTAGACTTAAGCTACAATAATTTAACACAGCTTGATGCTGGGATATTCAAATCAGCGGCAAAACTGATAAAATTGAGCCTTGGAAACAATAACCTGGTGGATGTGGATGAGGCTGCTTTTGAGAACCTGGAACAGCTCCAAGTGTTAGAATTGAATGACAATAACTTACAAAGCCTAAATGTGGCAGCCCTAGAAGCACTTCCCTCCCTGCGGACTATACGCTTAGAGGGCAACCCTTGGGTCTGTGACTGTGACTTTGCCAATCTTTTCAGCTGGATACAGGACAATGCGTCTAAGCTCCAGAAAGGTAAAGCTCGGTGGCTTACAGTGCAGTATGTACATTCGTTTCTCTGTGTGTGTGTCTTGGAGGGAAGGAGGGTTCTTGGTCAAATTGTCTGTGTGCTGCCTGCAGTGACCCAAACTGCATTTTGGTCAAACAGTAATTGCATGCTTTCAACAAATGAGTCCATTAAAATTATGTTGGCTTCTTTTCAGCAGCAGGTCCTCCTCCCAGTTAAGAAATAAAATTGAAAAATTAAGCCCTAATAATTTTGATTTATACACTAAACTTGCCTAGGCAGTGAAAGAGCCTTTTCAAATTCATTCAGCCCAGAGCTGGTTCTCTTCCAGACGTCATTTTCTCTTTGGTAAATACATTTTCTACAATAAGCCCTTTGAGCAGCTCAACATTCTGTGCCAGCTCCTTGGGGAAACTGATTTTTCTCTCATTGTACTGATCAGTTATAAAGCTGCTACAGAAGAGTTAAATCCCCATTTTATGCAACTGTGGTTGTCAGCCCCTTCCTGGAAGTATTTTGTTGTGATACCCTGTGTTTGAAACTCTCTTCGGTAGCTTTTTTTTGGCTCTTTTCATTAAAATAGAGCCGCTTCCAATATTAGGAATAAATTGAAATGGCTCTGGAACACCCCAAAATGCAGAATATATAATTCTGGTATTTGGGCCAGTAATTTTCAGAAAAGTAGGGGGGAGGGAGGAGGAGGGAGTACTAAGACTGCCACGTATAGGGAATCCAAACTCTTGCTCCACATTTCCCACCCGACCCAAAGCCTCTCTTAATCCAGCTTTAGCAGGAGATCATCTCACAGTTCATGCCTCCCAACAAGCACTAGGGCATAAACTCATGCCATTGAGCCGCCCAGCTGCTCGCAGAAGGCGAACTGCTTGGCGCATAAAAACTTTGTAAGGGCTACGGAGGGTATGCAGGTATTCCCTAGCATGAGACCACGGAGTCTGGGCTGTGTCTGAGGGGGGAAGTCTGTACAGAAGATGGGGAGAGCTAAAAGGCTGGGGGAGAAGAGCTCAGGGGAATGGGTTGAGGTCAAATAACTGTTTCTTTGAATTCAGACAAAAAGGGGGGGAAACACAGTAAGCCTACAAATTTCCGAGGTCTTTTCTCTGCTTTCTTGGTCATCAGGGTCTGCAGTCAGTTATTCAAGTTCTTCCTACGCTCATGACCTTGAGTAGCATTTTTTTAATATACTCATCTAGGTTGCCCTAAATATTCTTAGCTGTAAAACAGCTGTTTTAAGGACAAAGTCATTTGAGGAAAGAGTGTTAGGTTTTTTCCTGTCCACCTCAGTGAAACTTTCATCTGGATTCTTTCTGAACCAAACCTGGGCCTGTTCTCCCACCTTCCCTGATGCTTCAGCTGAAGTTTGCTCTGTTTGAACCAAGTATTTGCCCATCTCTCGTGCTAAACATCAGTTTACTTTCCCCGTGCTTTCCATCTCTTTTAATGAACTTCTGGCTCCTTCCCCTTCATCCGGACTGAGTCTGTTCAGCTTGTGAGTCCGGCCCAGCCCATCTCTCTCTTCTCTTCCACTCTGTCAGTGTTTTAAAGCGTATCTGAACTTATGACTGGAAATTTCAATGGACTGATCTCTCCCGTAGTATTGCTGCTGTTCCCCAGTGTCGTGCAGGCTTCCTCACAGCATTTTTTCTCATCCACAGTTGTGTTTCAGCCAAACAGCTAAAAAATTACCAGCTCATCCGGATCTTCCAAAATTTGAGTTTGACTTGATTTGGGAAGACAAGGAGGAAAGGAGCAAGTATTCAAATGGTTGGTTTTATCAGAGCTGTCCCCCCAACATGGCCTAAGCAAATGATTTGCATTTGTTCCCAGGAGCAAGTCCCCTGGTATCGTTGCAGCCAGTCGTATCACCGAGGTCTAGTGCGTGGATCCAGGAAAGCATGTGGAGTCAGCGTTTTCATTGCTGCTTGTGAGCTGCTGCCACAGAAATACTGGCTGTCTCCCTTAATAAACTAGGAAAACATTATTCGCAAAGGTGAGGGCAAAACTAAACCCAAAAAGGAGAGGCTGTCTCAGTGACATTTTAAACCCGTATGGCCACAATTTGAGTGCCTTTCAAAACAACTTTTGGAAAGTCAGCGTAAAGCTAATTCTTAGAATTATGATTTGATTGCACTTTATATCCAGTTTTCAGTTTTTAATGATGCCGCAACACTATACCCACTAGCATACCACTAATCGCATTAGCATTACTTGTCTGGTTATACTTGTGCAAAGCCACGTTCACCTGGCCTTTCCTGGGAGGGGTGGGAAGAGCAACTCGCTGGAAGAGTCAGCATTTGGGCTCCCTGGCTTCAGCTTGATACTGCTGTAAGGCTGGAGACAGAAGTATTCTTGCAGCAAACACATCAAGATAAGTAGGGCAGCAGGCATTATGTCTGGAAATACAGCAAAAGAAAAAAATAGGGATACATTTTCAGGGCCCAAGAAAAGCGCTTAGTTATCTTGGCTGCATGCTTGCGTGTGTTTCCTTTAATTCTGCAGCAGCTTAAGCATTTGCATTGCATGGCCTATACAAACGGGGAACAGCAGGAAGGGAAAAGGAGTTGGCTGGTGTTTTTCTTCTCTTGGTTTTCTTTAAGAATACGCTGTGATTAGCAGTACAGAACAGTTCCATGACAGACTGTGGTTCCCCAGCCTTTAAACGGCAGACTTTGTAACCTGGATTTACTGAGAGGGGAAACAGTGTGGAAGGGTGAATGACAGTAATGGTAATGAATGACACTGGCGATCCCCAGTCCTTTCATGAAAAGTGCAAAGCAGTGCAAAGAAACAAAGGCTCAGTACACTGTCATGCGTCTTACGCTGGCTTGGGGTGCTTCAGAATGGGTTAGGCAAGAAAGGGTACGCCAAAGCAGAACGGAAGCACGCTCCAACCAGTCCGGATGAACTGGGATCCAGGGCTGCTGTTTGCAAGTGTCACTGTAGCACAGCAGCCCCGCAAGATTCAGAACTGGTAGCAAGAAATCAGAGGTAAACAGCTGGGAGAAATACACTGACAGATTTAGGTTCTGGGCATCCATTTTGATTCCTCGCTTTGAGTGATACTTAAAATAGTTTAATGTGTCCTGTCTGCATGTCTGAGAGAAATCACTCAAGCTGTTAACTATTTACTAAGCCCAGCCACTGCTCCACCTTTTAATTTTAGCACTGCAGTAAAACAGCACGTTAGTCAAAGCTACCCTTGTTTTTTGCAAAAGATATACCAAGTTTATTTAAAAAGTGGAATTTTGTCGATGTGAACTGACATCTCAATAGTGGATCCTGAAGTAATTAAGGCCTCTGGAGAACTCAGTGATCTGAACAAAAGCCATGATTCAACTCATTAGTTTTGCAAAAGCCAGGTCATTTTCTTTCTGGCACGCTACCAGAAATAGCTTGTAAAGTTGTAACTTATGTTGACCTGTCTGACTAGCTGACTGTAAAGCCTCCTCCCAGCTGAGCTGCCTTTGCACATCTAACTTGTCGCTTTTCAAAAACAGCTGGGATTTGAATCATTTTACAGATCCCAGCATTTATTCATCTAACCTAAATTTCTAAGTAAAGGCTTAATTGGCAGTGAGTGAATACTCTCGCATGCCAGATTTGTGGGCAGACTTATTAAAGAAACTGGACTAAAAGTTTTGCAGTTAAACTCAGCATTTTACCTACAATCAAACTCAGCACTTTGAAAGAGCAAACATATTTTTATACTTGTAAAGAGATATTAAAAGCAGCAATTTAATCCTACTCCAAAGCCAAACCACAATTTTCCCTCCTCTGATTTGGTTATTAATTGATTAAAAGCAAGTTACTGTGTGTAGTGCAGAGTAGACAAAGGAACTGTGAAGGTCAGTGAAATGGTGATACGTGGAGAATATGTAGCAGTTGTTGTTTTCCCTAGAGAAGACCCAAGTGTTCACCATGGGTCAAAATGGTTCCATTATAAAACGTACAAGGATTTTCTGTAGAAGGATGTTTGAATTTTATAGGTGTTTGTTATGCCTGGATGGGAGCGTGGTGGCCAATGATTCATATTAAAGGCTTCCCGTTAGGATGAGCATTGAGATTAAGGACACTGGATAATTTTTTGGAAATAGAAAAGTTGTGTAAGATCTTTGTCCCTTCAAAGATAGGTGTAAAAACTTTCATGGAAGGTTTTACTCCATGGGGGGGCCTGCAGACTCTTAGAACAAAATATAACTCGACAGAACTAAGGTCTAAGTTTGTCTTAAATGTTTTATTCAAAGAATTCAAGGAAATCAGATATCTGAGGTGTATGCTATTATGTTCTATCCTCTGCTTGTCTGTATTTGACCCATCTTGAATTTTACAAAAAGCGATTGAGAAGGATGAAGTTCTCTCAAGTGAGAACTGAAGAAAGCAGAGGAGGAAGATGACAGTTTGTTTGGACTCTGGCTGAAGAAATTAAGAAAAATATTAATAAAAGCAAGGGAAGTACTGAATAAAGGGGAGGATGGGTATGCGTTCAGTTAAATAATTTTGGGGCATAATGTTTCAAACTTTTGAATTCAGTAAAGTCTAAGGAAATTTGGCATTCTTTTTTTGAGATCAAGGGTCACTTTTGAGCATCTTCTGCTTCAACGGGAGCTGGAAATCCTCAGTAATTTCTCATATTTGCAAGGGCTTTCTTCTGCTTTCAGAGCTTGTTCTGTAACACATTTTATCTTGGCTGAAAATACACTTTTCCTTTCTTACCTCATCTCTTCACTTACTTTTTTTAGTAATACTGTTTGAAACTTGGGTCATCCAGCAAAAGGTGGTCGTTGGTGCACCTGGCCTACAGAACTAAGGTTTACGAACGTTTCCGTTTCAGTGTTTAAATACAAATGGCTTTGATGCAATAAGTTTTCAGTGAAAGGTGTTGTTCAAAAGTAGTGCGTAGCACTGCCAAAGGCATTTCTTGAACCCCTCTGAGGCATCTCGATGAAGGGATTGGATTCAGATAAAAAGCATGTAACAATGAAATGCAAGTAGTCTGCGCTGGCTGCCTTGAAGCGCTTTGTAGAGGTCTCTGTGGCTGATTTTTACTTTCTGTGAACATGCTTTGGGCAGCTGTGCCTGTGACCTTGTTTGCTAATGACTAATGCATTTTTAACATTACTTTTAATTAGAGTTTAAGTATTCCTTAGAGTGTGACTGTAGTGTCTCCTTTCTGTCATCTTGCCCTTATTCTGCTTTTCTTTTTTTCTTCTCAGTGTCTTTGGAAAAAACTTTTCAGGAAGTTGTGTAGAGTTTCTGGGATTGTAAGAAGTAGTCGGTGTCTCTGCTTTTTGTGCTAGATGCAGTGGTGTTTTCTCAACCTCTTGTGTTTAATACATGCTCTAAGTTCCCCACTATCCATTGCAAGAATGAAAAAAATTTGCTGCCCTCTATTAAAACGGTATTAGAAAGACTTTTAGCAATTTGATGAGAAGGTTTAGGCTGAGCATTTTTGAGTATCCTGCGTATGCTGATATTTCCAGAAAGACTTGAAAAATCCATTCAGAGTTGGTCAGCAAGAGAATTCCAGATAGACTTGTGCTGCCTGTGTGATAAATAAAGGGAACAAATGTTCTGCATGTTTGGAATTAAAGCAGCACAAGTTTAACTGAGGATCAGTGCTCAGTATTAGACCTCCCTGATACAGATGGGATTAGCTGGCACAGTGTCAGTGCACCGTCCTCCTGCATGCTAACGCGTACGCTCACACCACTAGAAGCAGAACTGGTAAGAGAAGCCTGAAGAAGACAGAAATGGGTCCGCCTGCAGAGCTGTAGCCAAAGGTAATTGCTGAACTCCACTGGAAAAAAAGTTCATTAGTGGCAGCAAACCCCACGTCGCAACACACAGGCTGTAGTTAGGACCATGTTTTCCTCTTCACTTGGTTAAATGCTGCTCCCCGTTGGAAAGTTGCGTGCACAAGGCTACACATTTTTAAGATACTCAAAGGGGCTTTTAGTGCCAATACTGACACAGCTGCTGTTCAGCTACTTTCAAGACGTCTGTAGCTAGTACCTCCTTCTACGGCTGGATAGGTAAATCCTGCTGAAGTGGCATATTTCCAGGTAAAGACTGTTGATGCAAAAGAATAGGGGAGAAGGATGGCAGTGAGAGGAGGTAGGAAGAAGCAAGAGCAGGTGACAATGAGACTGTAAGCAGCCTTCTGGAACAGGAAACTCAGGCTCAGTTCAGTGCTAGAAGAAAGCAATCACGGGATTCAGAAGTGAGTCAGTATAGTGAGAAGACTGGAATGATTTTTTGTAAGCCTGTTTGGAAAGATTGTGCCATGATTATCTTTTGCTTCTCTGGCTCTTTCTATAATCTCATTCCAATCTAAGATCTATTACTAACCGTTTTTGTAAATAAAACAATGTCTTACTTCACTAGTCCAGGCCTTTATGGCAGCTCTGGGCTCACTGAAAATGTTAAACAGTGTCTTCAAAACAAAGCATCGTAATTACATGAGAGTACAGGTTTCATTTGACCTTCTAACCTAACTAAAAGCCAGTGAAAGAACTGCGCATTTTATAGGTCCTCTTCACTTATCATTCTTTATCAGTACCTATTTATTCATCTGCTAATATAGAACCAAAGGAAGCTTCAGCTAACAAGGACAGGCTGTTCTGTCCGTTACAGCCATTCAGTTCCTCCCTGAGTATCATGCACATGCTAGCACATCACTAGTACAGAACATAATATCTGGGTTTTTTGGAAAGGAATTAAAAGCCTTAGGACATTTCACATATTCAGCAGCTTTTATTCTGTTCAAGCAGAAACTTGTAACAGAAATTAGATTCCCTAACAAGCGCATCAAATCTGTTTCTATATATATGTATACATGTATAAATACATAATTTGATATCCTAGTCATTTTCAGTAAAATGATCTGACTGCCACTGGCTTTTCACTCTGTTTCTTCCATCTTAAAGTTTTTTGGAGTGCTTCCATCTTTTGCGGATTTGAAGATGTGGGGAAAGCATTTGCAGATGTGAACACCTGATGTTAGACTTTATATTTAGGCATGGAGACAAACTGTTAAGTACCCTCTAATGTTGATCTGTGAGTCTCTAGGGCACTTAGCCATAAAAAGCTTTATTTAGGGACCTACATCTAGACTTTGGGGTTTTTAAGCCTTACTGTTCTGATAGCTTGAGGCTATTTCCAAAGCAATTTCATATCTCTTCAGAGGCAATGCCTCTCTCACTGCTTGTTAATACATCTAATGCATTAGTGAGAGTGTTTAAGTAGACTAAAGAGAACTATGGCTGGAGGCAACATACCATACAAGAAATAAAATGCCACATTTAAACATTTCAAGCCTGTGTCAACTACATTCAGCAACATGAGAGAACAGCTAAATTCCACCCCAAAGAGCAAATACCAATCTCAGTTAACAAAAAAAAAAATTTGAAATAGCATATTATAGTGCTCTTACATTTATTGTATAGACAGTAATGAACATGTGTGCATGAAGCTCACTTAAATGTTTATGGCTTCAGATATTTTTCTGGATATATTTCCTATACATACCAGTGTATGTGCGAGCAGGAAGTTTCATTATCTCATACTATTGTGCATTGCTGAATGTTAGGGAACTATTTCTCTTGATACCTTTTTTTTGTGAACTCTACAAAGACCCAACAGAAATACATATTTTATTTTTTTTTAAACTCAGCATCTAAAATTATAGCTGGGAAATCTCACTCTGAGGGTTAACAGACAGACCATAATATTGAGGTAATAATGAATTTCAGAAGTTCTCCAATAAAAGATATAGTTAGCATAGATATTAGAAATAAGCAAAGACAGAAATACACAAGGAGTCCTTCAAAACAGAGTCAAGTAGACCCAGAATAAGCGACGCCCCTTGCTGCTTGTCTTTAGCTGGAGGAATATAAAATAAAACTCACAATACTATTCGTCATCCATCAACATAGCTAGGGAAAACCCATGTCAGATCCAAGAGCAGGCACTCGGTGGCCCAGGCAGTGTGCTGTTTGGAAATTCCTGATCAAACAGTTTTTGAGTAACATGGTGGAATTATGGCTACAAAGTACCAGCAGAATGCTAGTGATACTTGGTATCTGGGTTTTCGTGGGTTTCTTGAGATGGGAAGATCAGTACAGTTATAATCTGGGGCATTACAGTATTGTTGGTATGTTTTCATTAATTTAAGCAAAATTATTAATTATTTGTATAAAGACAGGTTTCAGGCTGCATCCATTTTTGAGAGCTTCATTTTTACAGGGGAATTATTTCAGCCTCTGACTCAGCAAGAGAAGTATGCCTGTGCATAGTCCTTTACAGAAACAAATACAAAGTGTTTATTAGGATGGAGCTGCAGCTTGATTACCTACAATTTATCGTCAAGGTTTAAGTGCTAGACTTCAGCAGAATTATGATCCTCTAACGGTAAGGCATCTTAGAGTCATATTGTTCTAAAACCTATTAGGGAATTTCATTGAAACAAACTCTACCTGGAACCCTCCTGCCTCACTACTTTATAAACACATGTATCTTTTTTCTTTTTAAAAACGTGCCTTCCCTTTTCATAGAATCATAGAATGGTTTGGGTTGGGAGGGACCTTTAGAGCCCATCCAGTCCAACCCCCCTGCAGTGACCAGGGACATCTTTACCTAGACCAGGTTGCTCAGAGCCCCGTCCAGCCTGACCTTGAGTGTTTCTAGGGATGGGGCATCGACCACCTCTCTGGGCCACCTGGGCCAGGGTTTTACCACCCTCATTGAATATAAGAAAAAAAATTTGTTTTACAGTCTAAATCTCCCCTCCTTTAGTTTAAAACCATCACCCCTTGTCCTGTCACAACAGGCCTTGCTAAAAAGGTTGCCTCATCCTTCTTATAGTCCCCTTCAAGTAACTGGAAGGCTGCAATAAGGTCTCCCTGCAGCCTTCTCTTCCTGAGGCTGAACAACCCCAACTCTCCCAGCCTGTCCTTGTAAGAGAGGTGCACCAGCCCTTGGAGCAAGACTGTGGCCTCCTCTGGACCTGCTCCAACAGGTCCACATCTTTCCTGTGCTGAGGAGCCCAGAGCTGGAGGCAGCGCTGCAGGGGGGTCTCCCCAGAGCGGAGCAGAGGGGCAGAATCCCCTCACTCGCCCTGCTGCCCACGCTGCTGGGGATGCAGCCCAGGGCACGGTTGGGTTTCTGGGCTGCGAGTGCACCTTGTTGGCTCATGTCCAGCTTTTTGTCCCCCAGTACCCCCAAGTCCTCCCCAGGGCTGCTCTCCATCCCCCAGCCTGTATTCGTATTGGGAGTTGCCCCAACCCAAGTGCAGGACTTTAAACTTGGCCTTGTTGAACCTCATGAGGTTCTCCCAGGCCCACCTCTCTAGCTTGTCTAGGTCTCTTTGGATGACATCCTGTCCTTCTGGTGTGTCAGCTGCCCTGCTTAGCTTAGTGTCATCTGCAGACTTGCTAAGGGTGCGCTTGATCCCACTATGTCATTGATGAAAATATTAAACAGTACTGGTCCCAGTACGGACCTCTGAGGGACACCACTTGTCACCAGTCTTCATCTGGACATTGAGCCATTGACTGCTACCCTCTGGATGCGACCATCCAACCAATTCCTTATCCTCTGAACAGTCCACCCATCAAATCCCTATCTCCCCGGTTTAGAGAGAAGGATGCTCTGGCGGACCGTATCAAAGGCCTTACAGAAGCCCAGACAGATGACATCCATAGCTCTTCCCTTGTCCGCTGATGCAGTCACTCCATCATAGAAGGCCAGGTTGGTCAGGCAGGACTTGCCCTTGGTGAAGCCATGCTGGCTGCCTCAGATCACCTCCCTGTCCTCTGTGCCTTAGCATAGCTTCTGGTCAGGCATTGGAACAGGCTGCCCAGAGAGGTGGTAGAGCCGCCATCCCTGGGGGTATTTAAAAGACGTGTAGATGTGGCACCTCAGGGCATGGTTTAGGAGACCTGGTAGTGCTGGGTTGATGGTTGGACTTGATCCTAGAGGTCTTTTCCAACCTTAATGATTCTAGGAGGATCTGCTCCATGATCGTCCCAGTCACAGAGGTGAGGCTGACAATTTTTGTAACCCTTTTTTAACACTGTTTTTCTAGAATTCCAGCATTTTCACACTTCCATGTTAATTAGATGATCTATTCCTCATGGTGCAGACCTGTATTTTCATCTTATTTTATTTTTTCAGTGTTAAGAGTCAAGCCTGTATAGAATCCAGCACCTGTCCCTTGACTGGGACTTCAAAGCATTCCCTTTTTAAAAGCAAACATTACAGCTTGCCAGCATAGTACATCTGCTTCTTCAGATGACGTAGCAGAAAGATACAGAGTGGGTGACATTGTCCTTGGGACAGCTGGAGTTATTACACATAATGTGATGGCCCTGACCAAAATAACGTAAGCTATATATTTATAACACACTCACACTTGCTATTTCATTTACAGATTTGTTTGGTATGAAGAAGCAACTCTTTGAGCATGCTGTGGGAGCAATGAGATATATATAACTATCATCAAAGGTTTTCTTGCTGCAGCCAAGCACTAAATACTAAACTTCTTTGAGATAGCCTCTGCAAGAAGCCTGGCTGATTTTTTTTTAAAGAGAATAAATCAAACAGGTTCTACACAATTAAAAAGAAAGAATCCAAGCAAACTATAAAATAATAATACCATTCAGGTGGTTAAAGTGTGTGAAAGTAGAGCGCTAAGGTTAAATGGCACTCTGCTGTCCTCTGGAAGTCTCGTGTGTGGGGACAGGTAATTTGACTGAGCCAGTCTGCATGCAGCGGAATTGCCCAGAGGAAAAACACACACCTTATAATTAATACTGATCACTTTACAGAAGCCATTCTGTTGTTCACTGTTCATGCAGAGGGTATATGACGTCCTGGGATTACTTCCTGCCTGAGCAAAGACCAAAACTGGATCTATTGCTAGGCATGAATGTAATAGGACAGGTGGAGTCCAGAACACCACTTCTTCACATACACTGTCATAGGGACAACCTACTTTTAAATAATGTAAAGAAAGTAACACATTGCTATGGAAGGAAACAGAGGAAATAGTATTGTTTCTGTGCCATCTTAAGCAGACATGAATGTGACCTTCAGATTATGATGGTTTCAGGTAAGCAGTCAGAAGCTCTGGTGCAATGACGACTGCATTATCTCTGGGAGGAGAAAGCCCTTGTGCCACCGGAGCTATAGCTGCTAGTCTTACTACTGTTACAAACGAACCGTCTGTCCCAAATTCTCTTTGGAGTCAAGAGAAAACCTTCCGTTAACTGTATTGGGTTTTGCGATAGTGTCACGACACAGCAAAGAAAAACATTTACTGAACAGGATGGGCTAATAAATGTTCCTCAGTCACTGGTATGTGCTTCCACGGAGCTCCGCAGGCCTTCCAGGTTGCTTCCAGCGCAGTTTTAGCAGACTGCTTTGTGTGTGGATAGGAGAGATCAGTTCATTCCCGTCTTGTTGAAAAGACAGGGCACACACAGGGTGGCTGAATCTATAGCTGGGAGCTAGCAAGGCCTTTGTACTGGTCCCCGGTTTATGATGCTGTGTTTTGCCTATTGGCATCTGTTATTCTCAATGACTAAGAATTCTGTAAAAACTTGAGGCTGAGCTAGCACATTGGAGTGTCACAGAATAAAGCAAGTAGAAAATTCCCATCTAATCTATCTGGTTTGAGAACGTGACCTAGATTCCAGTACGCATGGCTACATGGAGAGGAGCTTTTTATTTCTCATATTATGTAATCCGACTCAAAATGATTACAGTACACTGATTCTCATAACAAGAAATACCCTCTAAGTGACTTGGTATGTTGCAGATTCTTTTCTATTTGTATTCTGTGTGTTGTGATGTTATGTGAAAGCATCTGGGGAGTAGGAATAGAGCCCACAGTCTACAGGCTCAGTTTTGATCTGTGGCAAAGCTGCTGTTGGTAATGGTAATGACTAAGTGGGCCCTTACTTTTTCACCTCTAGGATCCTGGGCAAATACTGCCATAACTACCATACTAAGTTATTTCTAGAAGCAAGGGCTGCAGTATGTAGAGCTGCTTAGAATAATACTTTTCTTTTGGAGTCTGTTTTGCTCTGTCTCTTTTTATTATATTCTTTTTCTACTTCCCTCCTTATGGAAGGAAGCTTCCTATGGAAGCTTAGATCTGATAGTCCAGCTCATCAAGGCTGCTCCAGCACAGAGGTCATTTTAAGAGCTGGCTGGCAAGGGCACTAGAGAATTTCTTTTGCAGTTGGTCAAAAATAGAAAAAGTAGGGTTGTTTATGGTCACCTGTGCACTCTTTCTTTGGACATGCTGCAAGCATGGCTCAGCTGCTATGCAAACAGCAGTTCTCATGAGGCCTCAACAGCTATTATAGTGGTTTGTTTTACAGAAACACAGTTGCAGAGACTTGCTTTTTTCTTGTTCTTGCTACAAGTCAAATGGAATTTGTTTACGTGCCATATTCACTTGGACCAGGCTTTTCTGCCAAAATACCGCAATGTTCTCCTCCTCTTAGCAAGGAACTTCCTCTTCAAATGAATTTGCGATATGTTACATTCATTCTCTTGCTGTTTCTACACAACAGCAGAAACGGCTTTGGTTACTGTTAACATCATGTTGATTTATTGAAAATGGTTCCCTTTTTAAAATCTGATTAAAAAGACACAGGTCTTGGAATTCTAGGCTATGGCTTTTCATTCCTCCCTTATTTCTCATGGCTTTGAATAGGGCAGAATATCCATCTGTGTGCCCTTTCGCTTGTTACTCCTATTAACCCCTAGAGCTGCTATTCCCAAGGCTTGATGAAGAGAAAATATGGACTCGGTGAACAACTCTTACTTCTTTCAGCAGAAGGGTTTGTACAAAGCGCTCTATCACAAGCTGTGGCGTGCAATAGTATGTATTTCCTCTAGCCATCCATGCAGTCACAGGCGCACCCAAGTGCTTGGATACAAGTCACAATAAATGTGAGTACTGCAGGTTCCAGACTTCCAAAAGTCTGAGTATGTTTGACACCATGTGGCTCCTCTGTCTTCCGGACCAGTTCCATAGACAGGAGGTTTCAAAGGTCTGCAAAGCAAGTTGCTTCACCATCTGGAATACATCTCCAGTGCACTCCGGGCTCAGGCAAAAAATGCAGCATGTATTCAGGTGCCAGTTTGGCTAGTGGAAACCATTCAGCCTTGGGCACACGGACTGTTGTCCTGTTCTGCTGGCAGCTTTTATTACGTTGTCAGTGAGAGGAGCATGAGAAAGAGGGAAGGCAACAGAACTTGAGGCAAATTCAAAAGATAAGGATGGCTTTTAAGGGATCAAAATTTAGTACAATCATCATTACAAGGTCAAATAAGTCAGGGTGATAATTAGATCCATAGCAGACTTGGCTAAAACTCCCTCTCAAATCAACATACAGCTGGGCTGGATCCAGATAACCAGTCAGGTTTGCACCACTCACCTTAGGAGCCTGGGTTTAACAGTTCAATGTCATATGCCGTAGCTATTCAGCCACAAGACATGGGATTCACAAAAGCAGAGGAAATCTTATTGTCACACATTCCTTACTTAAAGTGACATAATGGTTATATGGTGGAGCTGTGTGATGGAGATGCCCCATACACTGTGCACACAGCAATGCAGAGTCAAAAACTGGGAGTCCGTTCTGTGATCATCAGCAGAGCCAGAGTAAAAGTGTATCAGGTAAACCAGCAGCAGTGCTCGTGTCATTAATACGCAATTCTTGTATTTCCCCTTTACATTCATATCCTTAATAGCAAGATAAAAGCTATCTTGCCAACAGCTGTACAGACTTAATTCACTTATTTGTTCTATTCTAGCCCTGTTCATATACTCTCCTGACTTTCCCCTGTGGTAAATGAAGAGGGAGCTGGGCATATGCAGTCAACTGTATGCTTTTACTGTCCAGTATCAAGCTATATTCTCACCAGTTTTTAAATCTGGATTTTTTTGCTTTCACTATGAAGAACCCAGCTCTAGGCATTCTTCAGTAATGCATGGAGGAATAATATCTGCTAGCCTGCATGTCCTTATGGCAGTCAGGGAGAAAGGGTGAAAGCAGGTCATAGACAAACAAGCATCCATTAAACCTAAGATGTTGTTTTGACTAGAAGAAAGACAACTGTAGTATTGGAACCACATGGAGAACAGTTGTGTAGAAGGCCCCAAGGTGTGGAAGGAACTTCAGTATCCCTGTTACACTGTTTTGGAGTCAGAATTCGTGTTCAGATGGAGTAGCTGGAAAGTGCTTCCATGTCTACAGATTTAGATGCATCCAGGGTTCAACATTCACTTTTTAAACCCTCCAAATCATGGTCCTAGGTCATACCTGACCTCCTGGAGGACTGAAGGTGAAATAACTTAATTTCTAGGAGCCGCTCAAGGGGGGTTATATAATGGTTTTTGATTAGTAATAGATTTTGTTCCACTTTTTCCTGAATTTTCTACAAATTCGTAAACCTAGAATTAACCCTAAAACTTCCCTTCAGCCATTCAGTCTCTGACAGGAGCAACAGAAGGATTCATCAATATTCCGCTGATTTGTTTCCCTTTCCTCTTCTTTGCAGGTCTCCATGAAATCCAGTGTTCCCTGCCTGTAGAAAATAGAAGAATATTTCTGAATGAATTATCTGAGGTCAGCTTTAGTGAATGCAAATTTAGTTTGTCATTGACGGACCTTTTTATCATCATCTTCTCTGGAGTTGCAGTCTCCATTGCTGCTATTCTATCAAGCTTCTTCTTAGCAACTCTAGTACACTGCTTCCAAAGATGTGCTCCCAGTAAAGATGACGATGATGATGAAGACGACAGTGAGGACTGAACTTAGTCTATATACTTAAGTTTCTTTGTTTTATAAGTTACTAGATTATCAGCCAAAGTCTAGGAAGAAAACAAGTAGAGTAAAAGCTTTAAACATGAATTAAGTGAAATCACAGTGTGTAAGGATCCCTTGTAATCCATGGTGGTCACAGGTAGGAGTTGCACTTTGCATCTGGGACTGTTAGCTTTGCTCACGTATGTAACCTGATGCAGTGAGACTGGGTTAAGTTCTATGATCCTTAATCAAACACTGCATTGAAATTTGGAGATTGGAGGAAAAAGGGGGAAAGGCAAAAAAAAAAAAGTTCCAGTGTTTTAAAAGACTAACTCACAGCTTCCAGATTGTCCTGATGAGATGCAGATTCCTCTAAGCTTGCTCTCGATGCACTTCGAAACGGACTGGCTAGATGGAGGCATTTCAGCTGGAAAATGTGGAAGCAATTTAAAATAGTGTCCTTCCTAGATCTAAGTAGTGGCAGAGTCTATTAAGTTCGAACAACTTTAGAAGTAACATAATGCAATTAAAATGATTTCTAGAATTATAGAAAGCGTTACAGGAAGGCTGGCATTTTCTCTCTACAAATGTTCTCTATAAACATTCATCCTCCATTTAATGACAGCAGTTGCAGGCATCATTCAGCCAAAAAAATTTTTTTCTATAAGCGAATACGGTTCTAGGTGTGAGTCATCCACTGCAGCTGCCTGGCACCTCTTTGGTCGTGGCACAGATACTAAATATAACATTCTTTTGCATTTTTAGATGCAATGAGGTAAAGGATTTCCCTCCCCTGTAATGCTAGACACAAGTAGCTGTTGCAGTATCCAGTCCATTTAGTTATTTTAAAACACTAAGGGCTATATTCTGCTCCTGATTATACTAGAGTAACACTGAAGTGAACACCGTGATCCAAGCCGGCAACTGTATAAACAAGAGTGGAATCTGGCCCAAGAAGTTTCTGACTGTGTTATAGATGTGTCAGAACTTGAGCTCTTCTATATAATGGTAGATATTTTTGTTAAAATTAAAAAAGACATTTATTACAAGAGATTTTTGGAATAGTGCTGGACAGCTTTTTAGGATAAGTATATTTTTAAAATATTTGTAATGGAAATATTTTTTTAAAGCTCTGTGTATTTAAAGTGTTACCTAGAGTAGCTGTGAGGGCTTAACGTGATGAATAACGCAGTAATAAACAATCTAAGGACTGTATGCTATTATAAAAGAATTAGATCTGATAAAAAGTAGCATCTATTTAACTACTGTATATGCTATTATTTCTTTAAAAACACTCTTTGGTTGAAGTATTGCCTTGCTCGGTTAATACGATTGGTCTTTTATGGACAGTTAGTTCCAAATCTCTTGTATCTGTTGTGCTAATTGTTCAGGCGGCCAGGAGTGTGTGCTAAGGGGAAACACGGTCCGGCAGGGAGGGTCCAGGGTTAGGACTCGGCACTCCTGGGTGTTGTCCCCATCGCACAGTGATGAGCTATAGAAGACCTTCAGCAAATCACTGTCTGTCTGTGCCTCAGTTTCACTACCTATAACATGAAGATCATAAGAACTATTTATCTTTTTCAAGTGCTTTGAGATATGCGGGGGGCGGGGCACTATATTGGGTCTGTGTATAATGACTATATATGTTAGGCTGAAGCAGAAGTTATGCAGGAGGTCTAACCGGATCTCATATCAGTATGACTTCACTGACATCAGGGGAGTTACTCCATTGGCTAACAGAGTTTGCAGTGGAGTTTGCACCATGCTGAGGTCAAAACCAGGACAAGAGCATTTATTTCTGTTAGCTCTACGGCTTATTCAATACGACTTAATGCTACCACTGTTAAGATTATTATTTCTGAAAACACATTGGAACAGAATTAAGTAGGACAGTAAGAGGATATTCTGTATCAATACTGTCTTATTCTATTCTGATTCTTTCAAGGAAAATGAAATGACATGATTTTCACTGTGTAGTGCCATGATTATAAATAACACAAATATATTTATAATTTCAACATGGGCTTTCATGTTTATTTGTATGTGGGTATGAAAAAAAGAGAAAAACCGTGCCTGATTCTCTCGTCATTTCTAAGCGGGATTTTGCAGTATGGTTAGAAATATGCAACTTGTTGCCCAGTGCCGTTCATGAGCTACGCTGCCTTTGCAACCAATACGGGTACGTTATCAACAGTTTTATATTTAGAGCTGTGCAAATTGTACAGTCCTGGAACAAGAAACTGGGTCACGCTTTTTTGTCTGCGAGTTTTATTATGGACTCAAAACTTGCAGCCGGTTGGCAACATGATTTGTCCTACCAAACTTTTCAGAGAGACAGCAGTGGATGTTTCAGCAAATGTCTGCCCTCCCTTTGGAAATGAATTCATGCTTTTGTTTCATTGTCCTGTAAGGCTGAGTAGTTTTGCAGAGGTCACATCTCAAACTCAACTATTTTGACTGGGTTCTGCTCTTACTTGCAGGTTCATCCTACCGTGGTGCCTCAAAATGAAGATCTAGATTTGTTAATAGCTTGTAGCTTTTTGTTCAACCCAACATAAAGCCCTGAAATCACTGATTAAATTTGGAGCTTAGCACCCCTCAGAACAGCAAGGAACAGACCAAGCTGACACCCACATAATCCAGTGCAAGCCGAAGAGCAAGGCTTAGTAAAGCTTTATTTATGAAGCTGCCATTCTGGATACTCCACCACATCAAAGTGATTTTGCAAAGTATGTTTTTTTCCAGATAAAAAACTTTAATGATATTTTCCCCTACTGAGTAATGCATATCGCATAAGTACTGACCTCATCCAGTTAATAATATTTGTTCATTGTAAGCATCAGCAGTTACCTACTATTAATATTGATTTTGCGTAATTCTAATTGCTAGTAAACGAGACAGAACTTGGATTTAGTTCTTACTGGGGTTTTTCTTATTTTATGTAATCTTCGGAGCAAAACATCCTCCTGTTGGAATATTGCCAGAACTAGTGATCACCATAATGATCCCCTGCAAAACTTTTGAAAGGAAATTTCATCATGAATAGAAAGTGGCCTGAAGGCTGCATTATTATGGCAGTTGTACCCCGACAAAGGTAGTAACATGGAGGTAATCCCATCTCCGGCTTTGTGGACGTCGGAAGTGTTCCCATGCGAGGATGCTTCTGTAGGTGGCATCCAGTGAGTCCGCACTCCCTTCTCAGACTGCGGTAACCCCCATCAAGATTAGTGAAGTTACAGTGGTGCCAAGTGTAAGAACTGAATTCAGCTCCCTGTGCAATACATCTCTAGCTCAAGAAGCGATTATAAATGTGCAGTAGCAAGTTTGTCCTCATTTACCAATTTCCTTCTAAACCAGCTTTACTTTAGTGGTGGTACCTCTCACTGTCAGAAATGAGCAGACATTTTACCTGCTTCAAGGGGAAGGGAAGGTACCATGCGTGACCCAAATAAAATGTTGCAGGCTCAAAGGGCCAGGAAGCAGCTGTCACGTTGCCTGCGGATGTGTCTCCTTGATGAAATGCTGGATCTTGGTATGTGCGAGGATCCAAAAAATGTGCAAGAACGCAAATCTGCATAATTTAATTGAGATAGAGTTTGACCTTTTGGAAGTGTGCGCGTTGGTTTAAAAAACTGTAATCTACAGAATATTAAAGTAAAGATCAGCTGAAGCGACTGTCCAAACCTAGCATTTCATCCTCAGCAAGCAACTTTTTGAGGCAGCTTCAGTCCTGCTGTGACTCTTACTCAGATATGAATATTAATGGATCATTTTTTAGAGCAGCATAAAAATGCATTGGGAAAGTACCTTGCAGGGATAGTTCTGGAAGCTCATAAAGAGGGGCATACTGCTTGCCTGCCTCAGGGATATAGTAGAGGGTGAACCATTCTGCGCTGACAGCTAAAATTTAGCCTGGCATACTTCAAGGTGACCAAACATGGTCTCGTCTTTTGGCTGTGGGAAAAACTGTGTGAAGTCACCTACATACGTGGATAAGGTGTGCACACGTGAGCGGTAGGGAGAAGGTGTGTGTATAGCAATACTAGAGCTTGCTGTAACTATCACTCACCCCTGTAGACAGCCTCAGTGGAACAGCTGAAGCCTGACGGGGATGCTGAGCCTGAGACAGCCCTTCATCCCTAGCGGAGGTTTCAAACCCACAGGAGCAACTCTGTGCAGGACCTCTTACTGATTCAGCATGTGCTGCCTACCTGCTACGTGAGTAAATTACTTTAGTTTCCAGGGCTGGCACATTTCTAAGTTCAGCCCATGTCCCCCAGCATAAAGGAGCAGGGTTTTGATAGCTTCCGAATCCCACCATTCCTCTCAGAAAACGATGTTCTAGTTTGTGGTGTAACCTGTCCTGCTGACCTCTAGCGGCAACTGAGATCTTTGCTGTGGAGGTAAGTCATCCTGATTCGTTGTGGTAAAGGTGATGCTGAAATGTCGAATCCCTGCGTACTCTTTCCAAAGGGGAAAAGGCCTTTTTCAGGGCTCTGAATCTGATTCTTTCCAAAAAGAAACCAGAAATATACATTAGGAGACGAAATTTCTCGGAGAGTGAGATCTGCCATGGACTCTGAGTGTCAAGCAGCCGCTGGTATGCATGAGCCGCCAGAAACATTTATCTCCTGCCCTATCTGTTAACACCAGTGCAATACAACCTTGTTAGAGAATTGTAGAAAATAGCTATGGAGGAGCCTCAAATACCTGATCTAGTGTTAACTGAGGCTTTGTAATAAAAATATTTGGTTTTCTAATCAGATTCCTGCTCTCATCTTGCCTTCATCTTCCCCATTGTGTCTTGGTGTCTGTATCTTCTTATCTTGACTATATCTGGAACAGCAGAATCCCAGTTTGGTACTATCTCTGCATGGTTCTGCAATAGAAATCGCCGATAGCAATAACCAACCAGCAGACTAGGAAAAACAGTTCTGTTGATGCCGACCAACCATCCGCCTCTGATTGTAAAGAGTTAGCAGGAAAAAAACTACTGAGTTTTAAGCTGACGGAGAGCAACAGGAGACCTTCTGTTGCAAAGCAGAATCCCTGAATTATGATGTGTCTCTCCAGTTCCCATCAGCTCTCACACCCCACCCAGAGCTCTGTGAAGCCATGTGAAATTGTGTAACACTGGCTTAGCAGCGCATAATGTGCTTTTTTTGGGGGCTTGTCAAAAAGCATATGAGTAAACACTTCAGAGCAGGCTTCTACTGTCAGTTTTGTGGGAAGTGAAAAGTTTGCAGGGAGGTGAGCGGCAAATAAGGAGTGAAACAGCTTGGGCTAGAGTTGTTCGGTAGAGTCAAGTTTGCTTCAAACAGCATTGTTTTGGTCTCAGAGCAGCTTTTTCACCAATTTCTGTTAGCAGTGGTGAGGTCTAAATGTCAGCCCATTCACGCCCGGGTATGAGGTTGCATAGTCTAGTTCAAGCAGAAATGGATGTCAGTTGAATTTCTGAAGTTTACTGCTCCCTGCCAAAGCACCATTTGCCTATTTAAACGCTTTAATTTGAATCTGAAACATGGTAAGTCGCTTAGTAGGTGGTACAAAAATCTCTTATCAACTCGGAACTGAGAAAGGCAAAAACACCCATCCAGACAATGGTGCTGGCAAGTTATGCTTCAATTGTTTCAGTGTGTGAGGCCATTCTTCCAAACTGACACCCCTGGAATAGGAGCGATTGGATTTTGACTCTTCCTTTATTTCCCCCCCCCCCCCACTTCTGGCCATGCTACTCCCCAGTAGCGAAGCAAAGTACAAGATACAGGCGTTGTGTGCCACCCTAGAAACCCCCCTTAGCTGGACGAATGAGTAAAAAAGAGTTGAGAATTGAGCAGGAAAGCCAGCTTTGTGACCTTTGCTTAAAATCTAAATGTGCTACAGTCCAGCTCACTGGCATGCCAAGGCATAGCTGCTGCTCCTGGGGGGGGGTGGGGTGTTTGCTTTTTAATTATGCTTTTTAATTAGGGCAAGTGTCGAAAGACTAAGGTAGAAATAATTTTTTGTCTTCACAGTGTTTAACAGGGAATGGAATGACTGTGAACATACTTGACAAACAATTCTAGTCTATTTTTGCCCGCTAATTTTTCTCAAATTAAGACACTCGCTCTCTTAAGAGTAGATTAGGTTTGCAATCTGCAGTGGGTTAAAGTATTACTCTTTATCCTTGAAGATCTGGCTTCAAATGTGAATTTGGGTCACAGGAGGAAATGACCAGAATAAATCCCTTAAGGTCATTTTGGTCAGTTGGGCAAATGCATGGAGATGCCCCTATTAACAATATGAACTATATACTTGAAGATGGGAAAACTCTTCTCTGAACTCCAGAAGGTTCCATTTAAATATGGCGTTTGATGGTTTTAAAAACAGAGAGATGAGACAGAGATGTATTCTAAATATCACTAAGAAGGAAACAGGCGTAATTAGATTTACTAGTATTTTCATAGGTGACCATTATTTTTGAGTTAGTTACTTTGTTGAGTACTTACCTTAATTTTAATATGGTGATATTAAAGCCTATACGCTATCAGGGAAATGTGGAAAATCAGCTATAAATTGCGCTAGTTTTGGGTTTAGAGCTGCCAGTGTCCTAATAATCCGAAACGTCTGCCTTTCGATGCTGCTACACTATGCAGGCCCTTGCTTTGTTTAGAGTCATTCAGTGGCCTTGTGATTGTATTAATTAAAAAACAAAAAACAAAAAACCACAGAAAGCCAATGCCCAAAACCCCCAGTTTCCCTCTTCAACAGACCCAACAAGGAAACGTTCTGTAAGTGGATTCACCGCTTTCTTCCTATGGCGAGTCCTAAATGTCATTGTATTTCCTGACCTCAGATAAGAGTTTCATAGAAAGTGATATATAAATATATTCTAGAAATACTTTAGTGTAGAGTAACTTGATGTTGGAAATTCTTAAAATCCAACTGTAAATTATGTTTCCAAGAGTGGTATCGTGCTCTGAGTGCAAAGTTAGATACATTGTCCACAGCTTCAGAAAAAATCTTTAAAACAAAAATTGGAAGAAAAAGCTGTTCAGAGAGGATTCAGCCGGGAATGGCTTCTTTAAACAACCAAATTAAAATAAACCCTGCAATGTAGGATTTTGAATGAAAGCAGAAAGTCTTCTAACCATAAACCCATGAACATTATACTATGTGGCAGGAAAATGACTACAGATTTAACATAGTCTAATCCGTATTGTTCCTTGAGGGAACAGAAGTCATTAGGCTGAGAAGTTTGTATTGTTTCAGAGGAAAGCGTTTCATGCAGACTGATTTCTTTGATATTGGCATATGCGATGCAGATTATCCTCCACTGAGGAGTGTGGGTTTTGTGAGACACTGTGAGTGCATCAGAGAAAGTAATCGCTTTCTGTTTAACCTCAAGTGTGTTTTGACAAAAATAATTGTAGTTCTGTGTTGGCCTTGATTCTGATTTCACTACCAAAGTATTTGGGATCCACTCCTTCTCTGGTGAAGATTGGCAGGGTTCCGTTAATTCTACTACTGCGATGTGCAGATTTACCTGATGAAGGTACTGCCTGGCCAATGGAAACGCTGCGGGTGGGGGTGGGGGTGTTTATTCTCTATGTTTTCATACAGAAAGAAGGAAAATAACTTTATGTGAGCCTTTTGTAGTGGTGGCCTGTGTGTATGTCAGTAAACAGAGCTTGCGGTTTCTGCACTGGAGGGCGAATGCTGGTTTTATTTAGGATTATAGGTGACTTTATTTGGAGATTGCGGATGTTCTGTGCAAAGAGAGGCCATACAGCTTTTCCATGTTCTTTCTGGATTCAGCAGTATTGCTCTCACTCCGTGAAAGGAGGATCTGACCCTACTTACCAAAACTTGGCTGCAGTCTCGTGTAGCTCAGGCAGCAACATAGAAGTTGACATTCTAAGCACATTCCGTCAATCTGATAATCACTGTACATCTATGTCCTAGTTTGATGATGGATTTATAATGAATGTCTTAAACCTCAGCCTAGCCCAGCCATCTGCTCTGTGAAGCAAGCTGGCACTTCAAAGCCGCATTTTGCTTCAAGGTGTCTCCTTGTAGTCTCACAGAACAAATAGTGAGTCATCTCCTCCCACCAGAATAAAGCAAGACTGTAACCGAGCTCAGTGTGAATGCCCAGTAGGAAAGACAGGTTGCGGAGAGCACCACCGTCAAGTACAGTAATAACTTCTGCACTGAGGGAAGTAAAGGCTTGTCAGAGCAAGTAGTATAGACATACTTATGTCCTCAGCAGGGGCTGTGACGGGGGCTGGAGTCGTGATTACATTAGCCAGGCTTGTGAGGGCTGCTTTGTAGAATCTCCTTGGTGGTACGGCTATGGAGAGCCAGGCAGACTTTTTCAGTGAGCCTTCTTAAAATGCAGAGGGCTGAGAAATCACATAGATGTTTCCTATTTTGTTGCATTCCCCTTACTACAGACCTCAGGGCTATGTGTTACTGAACGTAGGCACCAAACTTCAGCATTATTGCTTCTCAGCTGAATCGTAGAGAGATGACACTAATCTCCTGAGGGATGTGTTAGGTATGGGATGATTAACTTCTATGGTGTACGAAGGGAGGGAATTTTTTTGCACATAGGATTGATGATCTGATTAAAACAAAATCAGAGATAATTGGTTTGTCTGGACCAAGCTGTTGGAGAAGTATCTCTGCCATGCTGGTTTAACTTATTACTTCTCCAAATATTATATCAAATGATAGGAATTTTAGACTGATTGCTTGGTTTTGTCTTGGTTTTAGATGATCTTTGATTTAATAGATTTATGTGGAAAAGATTTTAAGATATGGGGTCATTACTGCTACCTCATTTTTCTCCCTGCAGCATCACTGGGTGCAGTTCATATGCAGTACACACGTAAGGTCGCACACTTGGGCACAGTGTTGCATACAGTACTTTACATACCCCTTTCACTTTATTACATGCACAGAAACTGAGGCTTAGCATAGTTTCTCTGTAAAACCCATGGTCATACAAAGAATTGGCTCCAAAGCTGGGTTTCAACAGAAAAGAATAGATTTCAAATTTAGGTAGTAATTTACCACTTTGAATCTTTGAGAACCTGATTTAAATCACACGGCTACTGAAGAGAAGGCTCCCCACTGACCCCCTGCTAGATAGGCTTTTATCACTCCAGATGCCTTTGGATTCTTCCAAGGACATATGGTCTATGTATTTATTTAAGGAAAGCTTGCCATTCAGTTAGTTGCCCATTTGCCCATCCTGAAGTCCATCTGTTCTTTTCTTAGGTGCAAGAATTGTGTATCTTGCTGAGAGTGAAATCTCTGTTCCTGCAAGCCTCCATCACGTGCCCCTTTTGCAGCAAGGTGAAGCCCCTGGCCTGCAACAGGGGAAACCCAGTGCTTGTTCTACCTCTCCAAGCCTTCCTTTGTGGTTCCTGATGAACTTCTCTCCTTGCCTGTTTCATATCTATATCACCATAGATTCCTGAGACTTTATTCTTAAACTTTTGTGGCAACTGTCCATTTTTCTATTTAACAGGATGGCTCAGAAAGGGAAAGTGCCGGTGAGGGCGCTCACTTTATTAATGGAAATAATTTTGGGGTTATAAAGCCTGCCTACTGTTAGCAAAAATGAACCTTTGTCAAGTCTGCAGGATTTTGGTCTGTCTTCTGTTGCAGCGCTAGAAAATTAGGGACGTCCAACCTTCAGTGCAACAGTATATGAAGCTGTGTCTCATAAAGTGGCATGTAAGACTTGTCTCTTTTTCCATGTTCTTTACTAGGTGATCCCCCTGCTGCCACCTTCGGATGAAGTGATTTAAAATGGATGGGATATTAAAACTTTAAGATAGGGTTTTAAAATAAATTAAATGCTATCAGGACTATAATAATAACAGCTGTTGTGTCCGCCAGCTGGACGGTAGACTTAATCGCTCAGTCAAATCCCACTTTCGACAGTGCTGCACTTGTTTTCTCTACCTTCTGCCCTTTCACTGAAACCACAGCATAAACCCAACAGAGGGATGCTTTCCTGTGGTCCGTAGCTGGCTCCGTTGGAGCCACGGAGGGAGAAATCTCTCCCTCTGAACTGTCAGCACAGCATGCTCTGCGCAGCTGAGTTTGCCTTCCCTGGAACATGCTTTCTAAAGTCCCCAAATCAGGAAGGAACAAGAGAGCTCAGGCTTAAACCTATGTTCATGCTTTTGTTTCCCTACATGTGAGATCCAGGTAGGAATGTGCTGTTCAGTGCATTGCTGTATACTTTACAGCTGCAGAGCAGGGCACTTTGGAATCTGTTTTTATAGATGTTGGAAAAGTATCTCTGAAGGCAGAAGTCCTGTCTTCTGAGCCTGCTGCTTGTAGTGCTGCTTTTCAGAAAGAAGAAACTTCTGTTTTCAGTGTGGGATTGAATATTAACTATGTCAAATATATTTCATGAATACTGAGGCTCTGAAAAAAAGGAACTTGTCACTGCTGACTTTTAGACTAGCGCTATCATTCAGAGCGGTTCCAGGTACCAGCCAGTTCACCTGTCAAAACTCACTGGTGAAACAAATTATTTCCAGCTGAGTCATCTCAGAAAACAACCTGTGGTTTCAAAATGTCAGATTTCTCTTCAGCTTTGACCTAAGCTTTATATAAAGTTTATAGAAAGAGTTCAATATGACTTCCTTTGAGACGAAACTGAATTTTTTGGTTGACAAAAATTAAATTTTTAGTTATATCTCACTTGGTTAAAAGAGCCATTAGAAGAAAATTATTTTTAGTGAAACTGAACACACCATTTCTGTGATTTGCGCATCAGCTGCCAAACCAAGAAACTGATAATGTATTCAGGTCTGGGTTCTCACTCCCAGCAGCGCACAGCTAACTTAGTGAGCAGCCATGGACAAGGCAGTTAACCTTTCTATTGTGTGTTTAACCATCTGTAAAATGGATATGATACTACTTACCTGCCTGACACAGCTGTACAGAGGCTTAATTTTTAATCAAGCTCTGTTAAAACACCTTGAGCCAACTGTATAAAAGATGCACGGAGAAGCAAAATATTTTTAATGCGATATTATTGCTTTTATAAGATTTACATTTTCAAAAGTAATATATGGCAAACTCTACCTATGTTCTAGAAATAATGTCGAAAAGGAAAGAGAGTAGCAAGATGCATAAGAGAGGCACTGGGATGGAGTACAGACTTCCTGACAGTCTAGGGTTCCTTCATCCCTATTAATTATACATGTGGAGCAACCTGTTAATGCATTTCTAAAGGCATGTTGACACAAGCTCAGACCTCTATCCTGGCCAGCAGTCTTTTGAATTAATTTAACCCCTGGATCAGAAGGAACTGGGCAGCGTAGTTGAAGGCATTTCTATAACAACCAAAGCAGGCTACTATCCACAAAACAGATTTCCTGGGTTTGTGAGAGAGAACGGGAAGTAATGGTACACCTTCATGGGGAGCTCATTATGAATAATTTCTGTAGAAGGCCCTGGCATTACATTTCAGGCTGATTGTCCATGGAATATGACCAGGTATCATTCTCGAAGTTATTTCTCTACCCCCTATGCCTTCCAACAGTTTCAAAAACAATTATAAAGACACTTAATTTTACTAATAAAGTACTTGAGTCATTCAGGAGTTACGCTTATGGTGAAAACCAACTACGAATTATGTTTGAACAGATTGCCTGCTACAGTATTCAAACCTTACCTAATATTTTTAAGCAAATTTGACACTCTGTGTGCTTTGCAGGCACAAAAAACTCACACAAAATTACTGTAATTGCTGTTCATGACTACAGTGCAATGTTTGAAGAGCAATTCCGCTATGCGAAGTGACTGCATACGTAGTTTTGTGAGGTTTCCTCCCTGTGCCACCTCAGAACCTCAAACCATACGTGCGTTCTTTACGAAAGAATGGAGAACAGTACAGCCTGAAACTTCCATGGACCAAATCGTGGCAGTTTCTGGAGTCTGCAGGTAAATAAGGTCATAAAGAACACACACCTCAGTGTGACAGGAAACTATTACAGGAGATGCAATCATTAGCTCAGAAGTTTTTTATTGTCTCTTTTCCAGAGTCACTTAGAAAATTAGACCTTCCAGTTAAAAAACAGGACTGGTCTAAATTAAACAAAAAGTGTTACTGGAAGACACATCCATGCTGAGTGTCAAAACTATGACATTAGAAATACATTAGTTTGATTATTTTACATTGCTGATTCATTCACAGGGAAGTCCCCTGAAAGCATCTAAATATCACTGTGGTTGTTCCAGGCAATTTATAAAATGGATTCTTAAAACAACCAAGTGACGTAAGCAAATACTTTCTAAAGTAACTACTGATTCTGAGTGTGCAACTTGAGACACCCCGAGGAACTTGACCTTAAGATGCTGAGCACCTGCCATCTGGAAAATGGTAAAAATTGGAGGGATCCAAATAACTTCACTATATTTGAAAATCCTAAATCTGAAGTTTTAGTGGAGAAAAAAGTTTGAAAATGTAAGCTGAGGCACTATGGCCATTACCAATATTATGGCTTTGGATTTTGTTGGTTTAGTGAGCTCTTTTTCCTCTTCCTTTTCCTTCCCATGCTGCTCAGGAATATTCTAAACAGCTATGAAGGTTAAAGCTTTATCCACCAAGATATATCCTCTTCAGGCACAATGTATCTAATCTATAGCCCAAACGATCCTGCAGTATTAAGCCTGTAGTTTATTCTTGTTGCTAGAATTTATGGAACTGAACAGACTAATGTTTTTTTTTTCTCCATTTACTCAATAAAAATAGGCTTCTGGATAATCTTTAAGAGCAGTCACATCAGTCAGTGACACTTGTCACTGTAAAAATCCACTCAGGTTTCTGTCATTCCAGTTGGTTTGGTCAATCTAAGATACACGATCGTCTTTTTTCCCCCTGATTCACTGACACAACTGTGGAAATGACTAAAGAGTTTGCTGGGGGTGTGACTTCATAGGAGAGAGTTTTGAGAAGAGCCCTGTTTCAGCTGTGTGAATACAGGTGAGAGCCCCTTTTAAAGGGTATTACCTATTCCGTCTTTAAACAGACCTTTAAATAGAGCTTCTTTAAATAGAGTAAATAGAGTTCTGCTTGTGGATTCCAAACTTCTAAGACTTTTACAGGAAAAGCCTAGGAAACTACTCACAAAAACATTTGCAAAAAAGTGGAAAAGGATAGAAATTTATTTTTAAAACCAGAACAACTAGTCAAGGTCTCCTAGCGGCTTGAAGCCGCACTCCACAGAATGAGAGACAACAGGAGCGGATTTATCAGAGGTTTCAGGTGGACTGGAAAAAAAATGCAACTTGATTACCCGGTCAGTGTTACTGATGTTTAAACAGGTGCCCACACCATAGACAGTAGCTCTGCAGCTTCCTCCTTCAGACTGAGGCTGTACTTGACTTGAAATTGTTGATGTTCTCGTACTCTTTCTTTTTCTTTTTTTCCTCTTTCTCTCTCTACTGCGGGCTCAGAGCACTGGCTTTCGTTTGAAGGGCGCAGCATACTGAGCGATGTTCACATGATACCAATGACAGCGGCATGATAAGCCTATTTCTGACAGTGTGGCAAATTACTATTATGAAATCCCAGTACGTTTGATTGCAGAGTGACTTTCAGAAGGGATCACACATAGCAAGGTTATGAAAGGCTCAGTGTTTACTGCAGTAATGCTGACTTACTGGAAAAGAATATCGAGAGCACTTTAAATAAAAAAGCTTGGGAAATTCCCAATTCATAAAACATTTGGCTGAGTATTTCCAGCCCAGCTTTATGTTTGTCTAAAATGAAAGGAGAAAAAATTATCAGCAAAAACTCTTAGGATTTTTTTCCCCCCCTTTGGTGACTCAGTGAAATGTGTTTGCTAGAGATTCACTCAGAAGGGACCGCCGACTTGAGGCTGTCCTTCCCCTCTGACGTTGGCCACTTGAGGAGGTTGTGGGTGCTCTGCCTCTGCAGAACTGCCTCCCCATTCCAGTCAAAGGCCAGGGTCTCCCGTGTCTGTGCCGTGCCCAGGTTAAAAGGAGAACAAGATTCAAATAAAAAATCATGACAAAAGCAGAAGTGGGAGTCGAATTTGGCAATGTATGGGCTAAGACCCTCCTGCAGTAACCCACCTGCTGAATTAGTGTCAGCACCCAAGGGTGCGTTAAACATGGAGATAAACTGTCCCTGCCCCAAACACCTTCCTTTTAAACTTAGTCGTGGGGCAACACAACCAGCAAAATAAAAAAGAGCAGGCATTAAATGGCTCAGTTTTACAGCAGGATTTTTATCACACCAGTGGGCTGCAAGGTATTTTCATGGTGAAATAAGTTTTTATTCAATTATCTAATAACTATAATTATTACTTTGTTTTTTCTAGCCTTTGTTGATAAAGTGTTTAGTTATGATAACCCAGGCAAATCTGTAATGGGTTTTCTTGCTTTTATTAATCATAATACCAGCAAGTTGTGATTACTGTATCCATAAGCAATGTTCTGACTGCTTATCTTAATTAGAGCCTGGGTATTCTCTTTCACATGGAAGTAAGAGTACTGGGAAGCCGTAGCATTCCTGTTAAATATCAGCTCAAGCACATTCTGCCCCCCTAAATACAGAAATATTGGCTGCTGCTACCTTTTAGCAGTGTTTTGGAGCACTTCTTTATCCTGTATTAAACCCAAGGTGATACAGTAAAGAGCTCAGCATGGATACGAATCTGATTAGGATGACGAATTGGGGGGAAAAAAAACAAAAGCAAACCCAAACCCCAAACAATACCCAACAAACCCCCCAGTAAAAAACTTTTTTTAAAGTACCCCTGGTTTGGACTTGTTATAGCTCTGAGATATTGAGGCAAATAAGTTTTGTTTTAAGCGAGTCTGTAATATGTGCTCTAGATTTAGGAATTTTAACAATTTCTCTACACTTCATTCAGTGAAGCAGCTACTGGCCTTGTCTGCTTCTGCTCCGACAAACATATTTGCCCTGGTGGGTAAAATTAGACATGTGGCAAATCCAGATCGATTTCTCTCTTTCTGTTCCTCTCTCTCCCCCTAATTGAGGAACTACTTAAATGTTGGCTGAAATATACCTGATCGCTCTAACGATGGATATAAAATATAAAAGCCCCTGAAGTTTAGGTAGGACCCACTAGGTTTGTATGAGGTTTTTGAACAGCAAAGGAGTAAAATTTGTCTCCAGAAGCCCCCAAACACCTGTAATTTCCATTCTTAGCACATTTTTAAGCTAGGGCAAAACACCTGAATCAATAGATCAGTATACAAAAGACGATGATTCCCTTTCCTAATTAATTCAATTTTCTTGGCCAAGTTGAACGTTCACACGATGTTTAGTTCGGGATGCACACACAATCCAGTCTTGTTGGTCTGCCTGCTGGAATGTGACTATTCCGGTCTGCTTTGATTACTTTTCCTAGCTGAATTAGGGCATTGATCCCTTAGTTTAGCAAGCGGAGACTTGAAGGTGTTTTGGTATTCTCCCTCTATTGCATTATGAATATATTTAGCTGACGACGGAATATGGCTTCCATATGTATGTGGCCACAGCCTGTCATAGGTTTAAGCTGACCGACCAAATGTCTGATGTTAGATGTGTAGCATCAACAGCTGTCTTTTTTAGAAGTTATTTTTCAAAGGCACGTGTTTATGGAATTTGTTTCCTGGGTGGTATGTGGGACCGTGGAGGGGCCAAGTGTTTAAATAACCTCTTCAAACATGCACTTTGCTGTAAGGCCTGAAGGCAATTGTCTCGGAAATCAAACTCACGATGGCAAATGCTTTGGTGCAAGTGAATGGATAGTTATTGCCTTTCCCTACCTGTGAAAGGGGAAGAAATGGCAAATTGGGGATCTTTTTGCATGTTTAACAGATTTGGATAAATGAGACGTTCACCTCTGACTTCAGCAGGGCCAGAATGCAACCTGAAGTTTATTGGAGAAGAGAAATGCTGATGCTGAAGTTGGCGGTGCCATATTGCTGTATACAAGCTGGGAGGATGAGTGCTGTTACTATTTGCAGTGATCAAAGACGTACCACTACCGTGACTGCAGCGTTAACTAGCTTGGGTGCAAAGAAATTGGCTAATGGCAGCTGCACAGCACGCGGCACAAGCTGTGAAGCCACCGAACGGCCAAGCTCTATGCGCTACAGCTAGGCTGCCGCAAGCACGCAGGTTTGCTGCCTCACGGTTGCCGTGTTCCTAAAGCTGAACTCACGTCAGGGACTTGTTTGAAGACCCGCTCATGTCTACGTCAATGCCAGCACATGCTTTCGTGGATAATTAAACACAGAAGAATTGCAGTCGGTATCTTTTGCTAAAATGTCTTGTGATCATTTACAGAAAGTCCCAACATGTGGGGAGGAGACGAGGGCACGGGGGTATCCGGCTTTCACAATGGGACTCCGAAACTAAAGGAAAAACATTTGGTGGTGCTACACAGCTATCTGCCTCCATGACCTAATAATGACAGTTCTTGGTTTCAAGGTTGAGACTGGCTTATTGGACAGTGTGTGACTTCATCTATAAAGAAGCGGGGGAGAGAATGTCCCCCAGAGCTTTGAAATGCAAGTGGACAAGTGGATACAAGAAAAGGGGGATTTCTGGTGAATCATCACCATCTAGAAATAGAATTATTTGTAATCCCAAGAGTCACAGTTCTAAGAACTAAGTATTAAGAGCCTGACCATAAGTCTTTTGCAGACAGTTGGAAATCTTTCCGCTGTTTTCAATTTACTTTGGACCATATTGCATGTAATGCATCTCATGCTGTAGAATTCCTAATTTCCCCCTGGAAATATAGTCTGAGTCCCTGCTGTGTTATATGTATTACGATGCCATTTCCAGCAGAGTTTAAGGACCTGTGATGATAAATGCTAGTTTCACAGCAAATTTTTGCTTAGGTATTTTGACTTAGTCATACAGTGCCTGATATTACAGTAAATCTGCATGTCAGTATTTATTTTGCACAGGCAATCTGTTGTGTTCTTGACATAGGAATTCCATCAGATATGTGAAAATATGGAAATAATTACTGCTGCAGAATTCTAAAGGGAAGGCAATAATTAGCAATAGTGGGTCTCCTTAAAATAGGTCTTAAAACGTCTGGAAGTTTGCTGTGGCTCAATATGTGTTAAGGAAAGAAAAATGTTATTTTAACTATGAAGCCAGCAAATTCTACTATTTTGGTTCCACAGCAGTAGTCTCTGTAAAAGACATGATTTAAAAGCTGCTATTTCTCACTGTCTGAAGCTAAATATGCTTTTTTATTCTAACAAATCTGAATAAAATTAGAGTGCTCTGAATAAAATTCACCCTGCCTCTGCGCCTGCTGTCTTAGCTTGAGGCAGAAGCAGATGACTACAATCTCTAAGACTGTGGAACTAGCACCAGAAGCCAAAGCTACATTCACCTTAAAAAACATTAAATGTATTGCAGCTTGGTAACAAGCTGGTCCATTATTTCAGGGGTTTGGTGCCAGTGTTCAGTTTTGCAAAAGGCCATCTGAAACCTCACAGGCATTTTTGACATTTTCCCATTAAAGGGGTTGCTTGAGAGTGCTTTGTTTTGTGTTCAGATTTAAACTTTTAACACCTTAGGTCTGTCACCAGTTCACTGGAAGGTGCTATTTGGATTTTTCTCGTTAGCAGCTCTGAAAAAAGGAAAAAAAAATATTAGCACATTTCTCGTTTAATATTAATTGGAGCATATTTTTCCCTGTAGCGGTTTGCTGATTATGAGATTTCAATGCCACTGACTGAGATGGCTTTGCAAATAGCCCCTATAAATAGAAAATAAGAAGCTGTCTCTGTGAAATGCCCATCTAGAAAAGAGACTTGATCAGGGAAACAGATACAGACCAACAACCCTGCCTAACGCTGCCCATGTAAGCGCCGGCTGCCAGTGCTGTCGGAACCGTCAAGCAGAACAGTTTGGTCTAGCCAAGGTTTGGTAGGGAGGAATTTAGTCGAGTGTTTAGAATATGGAAATAAGGATCAAAATGCCTCTGTTGTTTCTCCAGCTCTCCTGCTGACTAGCTGCAGGCAAATCACCTTGCCTCCTTGTCATTTAGTCACTGACAAAGGGCCGGCTTCTGCCCGCAGACTGTGGGAGTAACATTTCTTGGATATAGCGATGTCTTCAGAAATTACATCAGGGAGAGTGAAAGGTGAAAGTGGCCGGTGTGTAAATCACATGGATTTGTGGGATAAGGCAAGTTGTTCATGTTAAAACACTGCAGGTTAATTTGGGCTGGCTTGCGTCAACGTTTTCTGTCTTCCACGTACCCTGTAGCAAGTGCATTGGCTATTTCCAGGAAAAAAAACATTATTCATGAAGAAGAGCAAGACCTTTTGCTAGTTGTCTGTCAGCCACGTACTATTTAACAGCTACCTGTGCCAGGGTCTGCTTTTTGTGTTGATTGCATAAAATCAAGCAGAGTTTACCTTCAACCCTGCTTTGACCTTGTTTCTACTGCAGTAGAAATAGAGAGTAACAATGGCGCCTTTCAGCTCTGGGGATTTCAAAACATTTGGAAAAGCTGCATCCTCTGAACAGAGATATGGCACTGTTTTAAGGAACACGTAGAAGTTCCTTCCCCGTAAGAAAGTGAGGGTACTCATTTCCCTTACATCGAAGAGGGGCTCTGGGCCGCTGGGGTCTATAGCAGACCTCAGCCGCCAGCAGTCCGTTGGCCAGCACACCGTGCAGCGAGCCTCGGTGTCCACAGATGGCCCCGCGTCACGGATCAGAGGCCAGGAGACAGCTCCTCATAAGCAACTGTCAGATGCCAGAGAAGCCAAGGCACCATGGTGCAGTCTTCAGGGAGCACTAAAACAGAGCCAATTCTGCCACCTGCTGCTCCCCTACATGTCTACAGTGCCCTTATTTTCAGCATCGACCAAGCCTTGTCTGCTCCGACCTGGCTGAGATTTTACTGACGTTGTGTTTACCAGTGGGATTGCCGCATTGAAGCCTAAAACACTCGAGAAGCTAGATTAAGTGATTTGCTTTCAATATTTGAGTACCAGCAGTAATTGAGAGTGTCCGTGCAGTACGTAGTGATAGGCATGGGGAAGAATGTCCTCGCCTGTTCTACAAAAGCAAATGATTGGAATGTGCTCAGTATATATATAAAAGTAAAATTACTGATAACACAAAATGTCAGGAATATTGAGGGAGAGTGGGCTGTCCAGGGAGAGCATTGACAGAACCAGAGGTCCTTTCAAGGCTCAAGAGTTTGAGGGAACAGAAGAAAAATGCAGGCTTGCCTGTACAAACCAGTGGATTTTTATAGCATTCCTCTAGATATCTCAAAGCGAAGAGTTTAAATTAGAAAGCTGACTCTGTGGGCAGTTATCAGCAACCAGCATGTGCAAAGCCGTAGCTTCTGTATCACTGGAGGAATTCAAAATTTCTTCATTTTAAATTTTAAAAATCCAAAGTTTTCTCTTCATTGGCTGCCAGGCTAGAACACGCAAGAAGCCTGGGCAATGCCTAGCCTCTGAGTCTCTTTTCCAGGCGCACTTTTCTGTCTGGTATGAGTGTTCCCCACCCTGAGGTGAAGTAGGGGGGACAAGGCTCTAGGCTTCCATGCCCGGGGAAGCTGCTGAAGCGCTGATATAAAGGATGTCAGGGTTGCCATGGCAGAACGCAGTTGTTTGGAACTTAAGGGAGACTTTGGCAGCGTTCCTCTAGGGATCCTTAACTACCTCTCAGGCCAACCACTGTCAAGGACATGGGCTACCATCAGGTCAATGTTCTCTTTATATGTAGTGCTAACTAAATTTAGTGTTAAATCTGCTGTGAAAATTTACAGCTTATAATATTTACCTGACAGACGTCCAGACCCTCTTGTCCAAATACACAGTTCCTTAAATTAGACACAAAATATGTCACGAGGCAGCAGCCTAAATTACATATTTACAGCACTGGAGCAGGTAAGTACATACTTAGGCAGCCAGTCCTGAATTCTTATTTTAAACAAATGGACCGACTTGTTCAATGTATTTTTTACAATCCTGACAGAGTATTTAAACAGTCCTAGGTCTGGGAGCTCTCTGGGCCAGAGGCTGTCTTGAGATTGTCTGCTTACCACTGAGCTCTGCACAATGTGCCTGGCATCCTCAGGGGTTGCTGGCAATTGAAAGAATAGAAGTATGTGGCAATAAAATGACTGTGCCTAGAGATTTTTTCCTTCTTAGCGAACGTTATCGCCCCAAAACAACCAGTATATTACTTATATAACAATTTCCTTATGGGTCATTGTTGAATAGAACTCGGGTCCTTCCATACCCAGAGCAAACGCCCTCATCACAACTATGAAATTATGTCCTTTATATGCTGCTGGAGTTCTTCTCTTCAACAACTAGTTCAGGAGCTACCGCACAGTTACGTCTAGAAAACCAGAATTGTACTCTCAGCAGTTCTTCAATATCCCAAACTTAGTCCTTCGTAAAGTAATTCCCACAAATAGCCTTTTGAACCTGTATGGATTTTAAATCTTAACAAGACCAGAAAAAGAACGAAGGGAGTGTCTTCATTAGAGACAGCTCAGAGCACAAATCAGGTTCATGACACGCTGCTGCATCTTGGTTGCTTGTAGCTACTCTTGAAGACAAGTGGCTCCTTTGAAATGTGAATGCGGATATAGATTAAGGAAGAGGCTTCGGCAAAGAGCGTGTCACAATTTGGGAAGTTTATGCACTTCTCATTCGGGTGAGTGAGCAGGGCCTAACCCTGCTTAGTGGTTAACTTAGTCTTATTGAAATCAGTGGGACTATGCCCCTGCGTGGTCCTCTATGCTGCTGTAAGACTGCGGGGTACAGCGCTTTGTTTCAGGTATGTGCTTTTTTGGTGAAAATCTTGACGGGAGCCGTAGTTCGTGTTGATGTGCAAAAGTGTTTCTATGGGGAAAGCTGCGCTGCCGAGAAAAGAAGGACCAAATAGGAATTATTTTTTGAAAGCTGGTAAATTAATTTTTTTCCTGAAGTGTTTCAATCCCATATGGCAGTAAGATTATCATCGTAGGTGTATTGCAAATGAAATCTGTTTAGACTGCTTAGACAGGAAGAAAGAGAGTATCGATGGCATGGTTTTAAGAAGATACCTTTTAAAAGCTGATCAGTTCAGCTCAGTTCAACAAACAGTAAAAAATGTAAAAAAGGAAAAGGCTAGTTACTAATGGCAATTTGACGTTTTCATCACCAATATGAAAAATACGTGTTTAAATACACAAGCTTTGCCAGATATGGGTGCTTTGTTGTAATGCTACCAAAGAAAGCTTTTTTATATTCTTATGAGAGCCGGGTAGGTCTGAGTCCCAGTCCCAGGAGCTTAAGGTACCGTTCAAAGACGCCAGTGCAATGGAACGTGCGGGTTTGGAGGACAGGGCTCGGCAGCCTGCGTGTCCCCATTAGCTTGTGTTCAAATTCAGACCAGGGAAGCTGTTTTACCAGTTAACTGACTTGGATAGCTCTTTTTAAGCACCTTCCAAGGAATATTTGTAACTTTCTGAGGGAGGCCTCCTGACCATGCGAACAACCTCTTGTCAACTGCCTGTTTCTCCTCTCCCTGAAACCCTCCTGTTCAGTCTCCGTGACCACCCTCACTTCACAGCTCGCACCCACAGCCCCCAGTTACTGCAGAACTTGCCAGCCAGAATCAGTGTTCCTTGTCTGAGCCCCAGCCCTGACTGAGATTCTCAGTCCAAAGAATCTGTCTTCTTGTTTATGCAGCTCATCTAGGCTGACATCGGTCTCCTTCAAGGCAAGAAATATGCTTGCTTTGAGAGATGCGCATCAATTCTAAATACCGCTTTGTCTCTTTAATGTCACAGAAGTTCAAATGTGAGGCTGATCTCATGCAATCAAGACTGTCTAGAACGTTTTCATAACAGAGAGTTGTACCTAAACATCTATTTGCTCCATGAAAAATCGAAGAGACCGGTGCACTCTTGCTTTCCCGTCACAAGTGACCACCAGGCCCTGAGACTGGAAAAAAAAAAGTTTCTCAAAAAAAGCTTGGATAAATCTGACAGAGTGGCAAAATGTGATCCTTCGCATATTGTAATGAATCCCTGGAGTCCCAAAGTGCTCGTTGTACGTTAATGAATTAATGCCTTACAACATCAGAGTGTTCCAGAGTAAACGTTACCTATTTACTTGTCTGATTGAAACGTGCTTGAGTTCTGAACTCCATCTGTATTTCAGAGGTCTCCGAGTTCAAGAGTTTTTATCACCAGGTCTGGATTTCAAGCTGATCTCCTTTCTTTATAAGGTTATGCTATTTTTATAATTAATATCCCCTTTTCCAGGAAAGTGTAATCTTCATAGTGTGACCCACCATTTCTGTTGTACATTTACATTAGTTGGCTGAATTTTCTGCTTACTAGTGAATGGATTTCTGAGCTATTGCAAATTTTTAATGATGAAATTTCAGGTTTTCTCACCTCTTTTCCATGGCAGCTGTGAACATCTTAATTGTTTCGGTTTTCACCTGTTCTTGAAACACAGGCAAAATGACCTCTGTTCTAGTGGTTTTACTGTGAGTAGAAGTCCTTGCAATTTCTGAAGATTCGAGGGAGTTGGGAAATGTGCTTGTGTTAGACACAACGAGGGTATTTATTATCACAGGAGTCTCTAGCACAGCAATACTGTAACTGATTAAACAGCATTGTTTGTCTCAGCAAGAATTACTGTCTCTGAACTCTGGGTGTAGGTCTCCTTCATTTTTATCTGCCATTCCTACTTGTACGCACTTCTGCCTTGTGCACTGCTGTACTTGCAGAAATTCTGTGTATGCTTACCTCTACCTACGGGCAATAAAACAGAGGTACAGGATCAGAACCTAGGATTCTGACCTAATCAAAATGGTCAGCAAGAAAATATAAATGAGGTATTCTCGGGGTAGCCATGTGTTTGCAGCGTTGCTTTCAGCAGTGGCTCAACCTTACAGTTTTGGGGGGTTCTGTCTGGAATAATTTAGGTCAACTACATTTTGTAGGTAAAAAAAGGGGGGAAAGCTTGATTATCAGTCTGAATCTGTCTGAAATGTCATCTTGTAGAATACTTGAGCAATGTGTTTGAGATAAAGATACGTTTATTCAGTTTTCGTAGTTGGTGTTTGATTCCACCTTCACTGAACTCAGACCAAGAGATGGAGAAGCCGCCTTGACTCGTTCTGTCATGAGTTCAGCTTGAGGCTTGAGCCACCAAAAAGCTAGCTAGATATCTGTGGTGCATATTGAGTGTGGCCGAGGCGGAAAGAGCTAAACAGTTAAACAGTTCAAAGCAGGTATTTTGCTACCGGCTGTTACTGATCGCAGCTGACACGTCTTGTAGAGTTGTGCATTTTTCTATTTAAGAAGCTCTTTATCAAAATGCATTTCATCTGGTCAGCTAGCATCCTTTGTTTGGTTCCTGTGCGTGTTGTAGTCGTGTATTTTACTTGTAAATGGCTCGACAGTTGAACGGATTAGACCTGTGCTTGGGCAGCCCTGCCCAGCCAGCTTACAGATTTGGAATTAATGTTTTCATACAAATGTCATAGGAGGGACTTGTGCATCTCGGTCATTGCCTGTACATCAAGCCGGTCATTTCTTTCCATATATGATTTTTGGTTTTAGAAGACGGTAGGTAATAACCATAAATGTTTCATCTCCTATAACTATTTAATAATTATGAATGACTGAAGACCAAATTTTTAAACAAACTGATAGAGTTGCACGAAATGAAGACTACCGTTGTGCAGTTGTCTAAGCTGTATTCTAAATAGTATATGGGCTTTGTTGTGCTATTAAGATGCATGCCTGACTGGTGTTTTCATTAAAAATATTAGCACATGGGTAACAAACAGAAAAATACACTTTTTATAGCCATATTGGCAATAAAATTAATCTGGATGGACTTCCTTGTGGAGACAAGAATTTCTGTATCCGCCAATTTTCATTGCATTGTAAGGCATGCCTTCTGTATGGATCATTTTAAGGATTTTTTTTTTCAAGAGAATGTGGTTTTTATAACACAGCACTAATAGCTGGCTGTGTTTCAGTGACTGCTTTCACCTGTTTTGCTTTCAATTTTTTCTAATTGTCTTTGATCTCACTGGGGCTTTGAAGCCAAAAAAAACCCATATAAAGCTTATCTAATTATCAGCGCCCTTGCATCTCTAAAAGATTTCATTAACAATGCTGCTTTCTGATTCATGCAGCCAGCTGGGGGTCTGCGTACCCACCCACAGACCTTTTTGGATGTCTCACAGATTAGTGAAGAATCACTTTGCCAATAGGTGCCACTGTTGCTCCACACACACGTCTGAATGATCAATGCCCTTCAGTTGAAAATCCAACCTTGAGAAAGCAAACCTGGATCACAGCGACTAAAATGTTGCAGAGGTAAAATCCTAAACAGACTACAGCCAGGGGCTTGTCCATGCCAAGAGCACGGTATATGCTTTATCTTGTTCCTAAAAATAATTATATTATTGTTAATCTTGAGGAGAATTGATGAAGATATAAATATGCATTGAATTAATTCCAGATATGTTTAATCTAAACCTTTAACTTGCTGCAAGTTTATCGCTGAGCCTCAGACCAATAGCAGCGGAACCTTGCAAATACCTCCTCTGCTCTAAATGCGATCTAAATGCAGAAGTTGCACACCAGTGCAATAAGAATTCTACTTCAGGTAGCACTTTTTATGTAGGTCATTCACATATTTTCTCAACTGAGTGAAGTATCAGGGTGGCCTATCCTGCAGTATAAAGGCCATCTACAGCTATTTCTTCTAGGTTTACTGTTTGGTAATGTAAGGTCAGCTAATGTAGTTCACTTTGCAGCTTATCTACCGGTAAGTGCCATTCAGTCTGTAAAGCCAAGGGCAATCAAGGTCTGCTCCCTACTGCGCTGGGAGAGACCTTGGTTCACCTTGTCCTGGGGTATGAAGACATTTCATATGTTTGCTTTATCCTTGGATGTTCCAGACACATTATGGAATAACACAAGTTTCTTTTCTCCTCTTTCTTTAAAGAAATGTATAGCAAGCTGTGTGAAAATGAAAAAACAACTAAGGACAAAGCAATTAAGAGAGTTGTATCCTTTCCGGTTCACTCCTACCCTGTTTGGTTTTTTTTCTTACTGAAACTATTAATTGACCAGAAACCAACAGATGAAAATTTTGTTTTCAGTGATTTAATATCTTCTGAAATATTCCCAGCCATCTGCGGGACAGAATGTGACCCAGCAACTTGTTCTAACTAGTAGACAGCCCTCTGCCTATATAACCTAATTCTCACTCCTTCCGCATGGAACGGATCACTCTTACATCCGTGAGCAACAAGCTATATTAAGTAGTACTTAAGATCACCCTAAGCAGTTTACACAGAGGCATCCGCTGCGTTTCTGTCTCTCACCAGTTGGCCGATGGCTTGCATATATTTCTGACCCCCTTCCTAGTCCAGGATTCTACTAACATTTTGGAGAAGATGTCCCTGGTTGGAAGGGAGGTCATGAATTTTAGCTGGTTGTCTCAGTTGGCAAGTAGCAAAAGCAGAAATCTGTGGGTTTTCGTAGGAAATGGTGTAGACACTCTTCATCAGTCCAGCTTCTTTCTTGTGCCAGTTTTTCATCAGGTGATGAAGAAGGCCATAGTTGGTGGGTGGTTCTGAGACAGGAAATGATTAAATGTTAGAAACGATAGAATTAAATTTTTGGTCCTGGTGTTTTTACTCCACAGCTGTCATAGGGAATATTTGTACTATTCTGACAGCAGATAAAGAACAAAACAGATCTTCTTGTTCCCAGGTCTGGCTGGGAAGGAAAAATCACTGTTAAATAGCGATAGAACAGCATATAAATGTAAGGAGTCCTGATTCTTCATAGTCTCTCTGGTAGATATTTAAAAAGTTAGCAGAGCTGTACACGTTACTTAAATTCAGAAAGATAACAATAGTCCGTGAATTCTCCTGCTAGTTGTATCTTACAGCTCTCCTTGTTCTCAGCTGGGTGTCTTGCATTATTGCATAGGGGAGAGAAATCTGCTCATTGACACTGTCCTTCCCTGCTTCTGTGGTGATAAAGTACTGTTGTATGGATAACATTCCACTTTATCAATCAGAAGAATAAGCTACTGACTGGGTAAGAAAGTAACCAAAAGTCACCACAAGATCCATTTTCAGAATTAAAACAGAAGGAGATTCCTGGCTCTAAGTCCATATATTGACCACTGCACCGTGTTCCATCTGATTGAATTAATAATGCCAAAAACTACCAAGAATGGGGAAATCTGATTTCTGAGGAATCCAGGCAAGCTTGCGTCCATTCCAGCTGCGGAGGGGAGGCAGCACAGGGTTGTAACCGTGTCTATTATATTTATCGTCATACTCCGATACTAAATTTCGGCTTCTTGGTTCGTCATGGTGGGTGAAGAAGTGCTGCATTGGCAGGCCCTGAAATGAGATACACATGAAACCATGCCATTTGTCTTTGTACACAGCATTCAGGTGGCTTAGAGTGAACTTCAGTCAGACTGTGCTACCAGTGATAGCAGTACTTTTATTACTTTTATTACTTTTACCTTTCATCTAATCCCTGAAAATAAGGGCATTAGCATTTCAAGTAAATTTCCAGTTAAATTAAGCAACTACATCTGTATCTCATGAGATCTGATTAGTTTGATTTCAACACATGCATCACAGATTTGCAGATACATTTAAGAAGCCTGCAAATGAAAAGCTGATTGTCTTGTGCAGTTGAGGTGTTTCATTGTGCACCAGCATCACATACACTACCTTCCAGCTCTGTGTCAGGAGGAGAGAATGATAAGAATATTGGGGAGTGGAGGCACCCCGGAGAAAGGGACGTTCTAGCAGGTGTGCCTTGTGGGAAATTATTGTTGTGAAAGATCTGGGACTCATTTAAGTGCAGTGTGTTCCTATGAATCAGAGGTGTGCTGATGAAAATAATCCTCTTTTACCAGCAAGCTAATATTATAGCCATCAGAATGTCCTGAAGGCACAATACTCAGTCCTAGCAGGTGGTAACACACTGGTTTTCTGCATGTGCCCCGGTCACCCTCCGAGGCAGAGACGGGGGAAAAACAGAGAACACCGAGAAGTATGTGCCGTTTGTCTGCCTCGGAAAGGCGTCCTGCTTCAGGCAAACATAGGAGGCAGCTCCTGATCCTGTAAACTGGCCTCAGAGCTGCGGTGCCCTCTTTTACACACTTGGTCGTTTAAGGGCATAAAACATGATTTAAGTATTAGTCAAAGATCATCGCTGTTCGAATGTTGGCACACACAGCCCTACACGTGAAATTGCTTTTACTTACCTCGCATTTCTCCATCATGGCTCTCCTTAGTGTTTGGTCTGGTCTGTGATCTGGGAAGCACGTGAAGTCTGTTCTGTACGTGCTGCTGCCGAGTTCCCCGGTGTCTTTTGTAAACTGGAGAGATATACAACACTCAGTACTGCTAAGGCAATCTGATAATTCCAGCAGCTCTCTTCCAGTGCTGCTTTCTTCCTCCACGCATTTAAAAAGCACTTATTTGGAAAGAAGCCCGTACTTTTTCTCAGAAGGTAAAGTCAGCTGGTATAATCAGCCATTGTCAAATTCTGGATTGATTCCTTGGTGTAAATATAAGATACTGTACAGCCCTTGTAAAATTATTCATGGTTCAGTGTTAAATACTTCCACCTGCCATGTGAACTAGCATCTGAGAAGGATGAACGAACCCTTTATCTTGTCCCTTTGTTCCTACTTCTGCCGCAGCGGGCCAGTCTCTGCAGTGTCGCCTAGCATTTTGCTCCAGGGGAAAAAAAAATCTAAAGAAATTAATTTTAGCAGTGTCGGGAGGATTTGCCCTAACAGGTCCAATATGGAACACAACTGGCATGTTTTAACAAAGTTAAATGTCTAATGGTAGAATTTTGCTCAGCTCTTAAGCAGGGCGTGCAATCTATAGAGCAGCTCTGCTCACAAAGATCTCCTTATTTATACAAGCAAATGAAACTAATATCCAAATTATTAAAGATCCTCTGATACAAGTAATAATAAGTATTAACTTATGGAAGGGTTAATGAAGCCTCTCTTGTATAATGTTGGTGTATGTTATTAAGTTGTGTATATTGTCGTTGTGTAGTTGCATGTAAGTTTATAGCACTCTGGAGTGATTCCATAAGAGGTGCTATAGCATTTTTAATTGCTAATGTTATGTCCAGTGTGAACCACACAACATCACCCGTGCTCAGGCACTGCTTCTGTCCTGCCTTAGAGAGAAGAATGGCAGATCATTAACAATTAATGTAACGTAGGCCAAGCAAGATGTTTATCATTTTCCCTTTTACTACTCCTCCTAGATGAGCCTGGACTCTAGCTTACACCTGCAGCAGTAACTACCTCTGCAGCGCTGGTTCTGACCCGCTCCACTCCTGCTCTCACGCTTCCTTCCCGATCTTACCCTTTTCCTCTCATACAGCCAGTTTCCAATGAGAACTTTACTAGAGTATTTGGGTTCAATTTTCCACCAATCCTGTCCATCTTTTTGCGACGCAGTCATATTTCTGTGTCTCACCAGCACTACCCTCCCTGGTTGTTGGAACTGTCCTTCAAGTTAAATGGGTGAGAGATTACTCAATAGTCCAGGGATAAAACTAGGGCAGAAAGGGGCTCCACTTCTGCCTGGCTGCGTGCTGCTGCCTGGCTGCGTGGAACTGCTTGGCCCTAGAACTGTTTGCTTGCTGTCCCCACGGTGACTGTTCCAGTAACCGCATTCTAGGCGGCACCATATTTACTGCTGAGCAAAACAGTGGCGCCTAACCCACTGAAGTCAGCTGGGACTGTTTCTCGAATGGAGTTCGGAATCAGAGCACAGGGTATGTCTCAAAACATTGCGATGGAAGTGAGGTACTCCTCCATACCCCCACACCACACATACCTGCACGACACACACTCTCTCTTCATAGACGGACACGATCACGAAAGACGGATTTTATTTTAAACCAGTGGGACAAACCAGGGCGTCCGTTCAAAATGACATTGTACTTTATTGACATAGGGAAAGATGAGGGCTTGCAGCACGGTACAAGTTTGTGTAAGGTTTGCATACTCCATGTTCCAACTAATAGCTGGAATGAGGTTCTGATGAGCCTTGTTTATCGTTGTTACTGGCTGCCCTTGACTGACTACCCATCACCTGATATTAAATATCCTAAAAAGATATTTTCCTAGGTTGAGGCATAAACAGACTCATGGAATCTAAGATGTTTACTATAAGCTTTTTAGGAAGTTAACAACGCTGTCCAATCCCCTTTTCCCAGCTGGAAATGAGAAACCACAATAATCATAGAGGCTTATGATTCCATGGAATCCATCCTCGAGGTGGTACCAGGTCACTCGAACACCGTTGTCCTCCAATCTCTTCTTGTAAAGCAAGCCGTCGTCCCTCAGCACATCATACTCACAAGTCAGGATGAAAGATTCGGGCAGCTGATGAACAATAGCATCCTCAGCTAACAGCGGGCACAGGTTGGGCTCACAGAATCTTTTCACTGTCTCATAAACTTCAGCTATAAAATCAGTGGGCATAAGTGGCTTCACACCTCTGACCTTAAATTTTTCAGGGATATTATCTGGACTCACCCACTTCCTGTACTTCAGCCTCATATCTGGAGGAATATGAGAGCCCTCCAAGACCTCTCGCATATGCAATGCGTGCCCATTTAGGTACTGCAACGCAAAGAAAGCAGCACGTTCTCGCAATAAGAGAGGGACTCCTCGATTCTGCTGATAGGATGGTAGATTGAAGTCCAGCGCCTGAAGGCCTGGGTAGATCAAGATCTGAGCACGTAGCCTGGGGAGGTCTGATCTACCTGCAAGGGTCTGGCTAACAGCAGCTGCCAGATTGCCCCCAGCACTGTCCCCGCAGACAATTACGTTGGCAGGATCCACACCGTAGTGCTCGATATTCTTCATAAAGTGTATGGTAGCGTTAAGACAGTCTTCATACGCAGCAGGGTATTTGTGTTCAGGAGCTAAACGGTACCTAGCACACAGAAAGCGACAAGCGTAAGAGAAGGAAATGTCATTAGTATTAATCGAGACATGGTATCCTATGCTGTCTTTCAGCCCTGTCATTTGGGGTGGTTTTCCTCCAGGTCAGGGTATTGATCACCTCCTAAGCAGGCATTCCTCAGATTGCGGCTAAGGTGTAAATTGTGTAGTCAGTCACACGGACTCGGTAAAGTTGGACTGATTAAGAGTCTGACCAAGACTTTTTTACATTCCTTAGTAACACTGAAAACAACCTGTGTATTCTTGACAAGATAATTAATAATCTTTTGTCTCTGCTCACTATGTATAAAATGGGAGTAACACTGTGATTATTGTCTCTTTTTCTATAAATCACAATTGTTTGGAGCACCTTACTACACGTTCGTGTGTTCAGCAGACTGTTTTCACCTAAGTTTTTGATTGGTTTTTATAGATTTTCTTAGTGTATTGATTTTCGGAGTATGTCAGGGCATGAACAGCTAAGGGCTGTGAAATCTCCTTTATCACTACTTGTCTCCTTATGGACTTCACTGAATTCTATAGAAATTTCTCTGCGAAAAAGAGCATCTCCAAAACCAGCACAGCTCTGCTGTGGCCCCACAGCAACAATAATCTCCAAACAACAGAACTGGGTAGGGCTTACTTACTGAACGGAAACAACTACCGATTCACTTTCGCGGGATATGTAGCGGCATACTTTTTCATAGGTATCTGGAAAAGAAATACTTTCATTAGTGCTTTGCAACTGCCCTCGTCTCTGAGACAGCTAGGCAATGTTCATTCCAGAAAGACATGTATTTGTCTTCTGACTTCCTCCCAGATTATGTGGTGAAACGTAATCCTCTTATCTCATTTTTATACAAATATGAGAATGTTATTTCCACATTACTACAATTCCTCCAGCAAATATCTTACCGAGACTTCCAAATACCCAGCCTCCTCCATGAAAGAAGATGATACCTCGCCTTCGCCCAGCAGAGGTAGCTTTAGGCTGATAAACCCTCACAGGTACTTTGTTAAACTGCAGATCCTGGATAAAGAGCTTTGGATCCACCCCTAGTTTCCGTCCCTGTCGCACGTATCGGCCAAAAGTGATTTGACTGCAAAGTCCAGTCTTCTCCAAAATCTTTCCCTGTTAAAGGTAAAACAAATTAAGGCTTCTTTAAAAGTCTTGGGTTAGCCAAGGTACGCAAACTCTGCATCACACTTACATTGAACTGTATTGGCGGGAAATTCTAAAGAAACACAGAGTTTACACCCCCCCACACCTCCAAAAAAAACGGTATTGCTGTAAAATATGAATACACTATAAGAAGATATAATAATAACAGCACAAGAAGTTAGAATAACTGCCACGAGGACTGTTCATAGAGGAGGATAATGGCGATGCACGCATCTCCCAGACGCTCTCTAACTGGCTTCATGCGCACCCGGCCCTGACGGGAGAGCCCGTTCTAAGAGGTTGTTTAGTCCTTGGGCTTTGCCTTAATAAACCTGTGGAAAACAGTGAGGAAAAGTAACACCACAGTTGGTTTTCTTGGTAGGAATGCCCAGTCCTAAGAAAGTGGGAGATCCCAGGATAGAGTCAGAAAACAGTATTTAAGTTTGCCTGAAGTTCTACCCAAAAGGAGAAGTTCTACCGCTTACTGCACCGGCAGGAATCTGAAGAATCAGACTTTAAAATGTAGGCTTCACATACAGCAATTTGACCTGTTTCTGATAAAAATAAAGCTCTCTGATTCGAGATAAACAAGTTTCCCAAGCTCTCACATCATACAGACTGTAAAAAATTTACTTCCATTACTCAAATCCAGTGTCCTTCTTATATCACACTGGAAATTTAATGTAGGCCATCGAGCTTGGCTCTCTCGGAGTAAACATCTTGATCGTCAGTACTGTTCTGCACACCTTTGTGCTCGTTCGTTTCATTTATTCTGGAGAACAATGAAATGGCGTATATGGAAACAGCAATAAAAGCTGTAATAGGTCTTCGTTGCATAAACTAATAGTCCTGAATAAGACCATAAAACTCAGTGAGTTTTCAAACACTAAGTGCCGAGCTGCGTTGTACGAGTTAGTTACTGCTTTTCATTTGCACAACAGATTTACTGAGCCCAATGCTCTTGGAATGATCTTGCAAGCTAGAATATAAACCTGATGTAATAAGTGAGCAAACAAGAAGTTGGGAACCAACTTCATTACCGGAATCAAGCAAATAAACCATTACGGCGCAGTTACTAACAAGATCCCAATTTTAAATGCCCAGTGAGACTCTTTTAATTCAGGTGCCCAATGGGAGTCTTTCTTAATCCATTCCCTTGTCATCACCCGCCAGTGGGATTCAGGAGAGCTGGGCAGCTTTGTCAGCAAATTTCAAGGGGATGTAAATGGTGTAAGAAACAGCGTGGAGGAAAACGAGGTCTGAGCGATAGCAAAGGCGATGCTGCGGCTAAAGGGGTGAAGGAGAAGATTGAAGATTTTAAAAAAATTAAAAGGTACAGCAAGTGACAGAGGAAGAGTTTAGGAGGGCTCTAATGCCTTTTATGCAATGCTGTAAAAGGGAGTCCAGGGATTAAGTAAAGCAGCCCTAAACGGATTTTGTACCATAAATGTCAGCCGTGGCAGGAGCAGTTGAAGGGCTGGGGCTTTCCTTCTGCAAGGTGACTTCGCCTAAAGCTGAGGGCAGTTATGAGACAAAACGCCAGCTCGGCGCTGAATTCGAGACTTGGATCAACGCCGCCGTGGCGGCAATCTCTGCTACCGAGCCCCGGCGGGCGACTGCGGCCCGCGGCACGCCTCTTGCCCGTGGCAGCAGCAGCGGCCGGACCGCGGGTGCCCCACCGCACCGCTCCCCGCACGATGCAGAGCCGCAGGCATCACACGAGGGCGGCCGGGGCATGCGGAGCGTCATCCAGGCTCCTTTAATTTATTTTCTATTGTTTCCTAGCGCAGCCCCGTGGGCCGAGGCCTGCCCGGGCCGCCCCGGCCCCCCTGCAACCCGCCGGCGGGCGCCGGCCGCCCACCCCCGCCGCGGGGGACCCCGGCCCGGGCGGCTGCGGGGGGAAACACGACACACCCGCAAAACCCTGTAGCCCCGAGCCCGGCGCGGGTGGAACCACACACGCGCGCCCCCCGCCCCCCGAAACGCCCAGCGCGGCGGCGGGCGCGACTCACCAGGGCCGCCGTGCCGAGGAGCACGGCCAGGACCAGGCGCAGCTTGGCGGGCTGGTTCACCCCGGGCGGGATGTCGTAGCTGGGCAGGCCGAGGAGCACCGCGGCCAGCGCCACCGCCAGCCCCGCCAGCGGCAGGAGCAGCAGCAGCAGCGCCGGCAGCAGCGCCATGGCCCGCCGGCGGCCCCGCGGGGCTCCCCGGCCGGCGGCGGGGCCCGGCAGCGGCCAACCGACACCCCCCCGCCCCGCCACCGCGGCCCCGGCCGCCGGCGTCAGCGGCCGTTTGTGACAGCTCTGCAAAGCCGCCGCAGGGGTCATGGTGCGAGCGCCGGGGGGAGGCCGCGCCGCCGGCCCGGGGCGCGCCGTAATCTCGGCGCGGGGAGGCCGGTGCGTGACCCGAGCGGCGCCGAGGTGCGGGCGGGCCCCGGCCGGCCTGCCGGCTCCGGCGAGCCGGAGGGTCTGCGGCGCCGGCGGCGAGCGGGGCACCCGCGTTCCCGGCGGACGGGAGTACGCGGCTGGCCCTCACATTTAGGCGGTCGTTGTGTACAGACAGCCCGCGGGGAGCTCAAGAAGGGCTGCCGTTGCCCTGTGCAATCCAAACGGAAAACAGCATTTGTTTCAGTAAAATTTCTGATTTCCTCGGTCCTGGGAGATTATTTTCCCCCTTAGGATTTTCATTTCCTCAGTTTTAGTGTTCTGAGTTCGCCCACTACTCTTTTCCCTTTCTTTCATCAGGAGGGTATAATTATACAATCATTAAGGTTGGAAAAGACCTCTAGGATCATCAGATGAAGTATATCATCTCAAGGAATACGCTGCCTTGTCCTGAAAAGAAAACTCAAAACATGGAGAAACATCCCAGCACAGATTCTGAAAAAATAATACTGGGGAACCGCTCTCTGAAAGAACATGAAAACATTTTCATTCATATTTTCTAAGTCAAACCTCCCACCACACACAGATCAAGAGCCCAGTTCACCAATCCTTACTGTCTTTCTAAAACCTGTCATAACTGTTCCCTCTCAACCAGCATCTCTTGCCCTAAGCTTCAGTTGGCGTAACGGAGACATCCCAAAGGAGTTTGTAGAGCTACCAGCTATTTTAAAATCAGGGCAGCCCTTCCTTGCCTCCAGCAAGGTGTCCCCAATTCGCTCAGGCCTCGTACGGCTGCTCTTGCAGATGTGGTTCCGCTGTGCCGGCTGGGGATCTGTTGAACCTCCTGAGACCGTAATCTGGGCCTGTTTTTCCAGAGCCTTCCTCTAACTCTTCCCTCCAGCTGTACCTAACTTGTAATTTTACCTAAATAAAATAAAGTCATGTTTGGAGCTTATCAGATGGACATCACAAAGATCCTGCCTGAATTCACAGGGGTTATTTAATCCAAATAATTCCACAGATATATTTATCAGATTATTTATTTCTATGTAATTAAATACAAGGGATCAATCAGATGCTGATTTGAAAGAAAAGGGACTGAAATACAGCAGGTGGAAAATATTAAAACTGTAAAGACTGACATGTCAATAGTCTCATGAGGAAAAAAACAGAATTCAGACAGTATTGGAAGTTCATGAATATCAAAATTGGTATTTTACACATCAAAGGGTATCACATTTTTGCTGAGAAGTACTACCTGAGGTTTGGGAGACTAAACGGAGGCATTAGTGGGAGAAGCATAAAGAGGAAAAGTTGTTTTTACAGGCCCTTTATGAATTTAACAACACTGTCCAATCCCCTTTTCCCAGCTGGAAATGGGAAACCACAATAATCATAGAGGCTTATGATTCCATGGAATCCATCCTCGAGGTGGTACCGCTAACAGCGGCTGCCAGATTGCCCCCAGCACTGTCCCCGCAGACAATTACGTTGGCAGGATCCACGCCGTAGTGCTCGATATTCTTCATAAAGTGTATGGTAGCGTTAAGACAGTCTTCATACGCAGCAGGGTATTTGTGTTCAGGAGCTAAACAGTACCTAGTACACAGAGACAACAAAAGTAAGAGAAGGAAATGTCATAACTGAACACAAATTTCCTATTGCACCTTGGCTTTTCCTGTGGTTTTTTTGGGGGTATTTTTCCTTCAGCAAAAAAAACCCCAGTGTCATTATCTGCTAAAGAGGTATTTGTGCAGTGAGTTATCACAGAGAAATGATTGCCAGTAGGATAGGATGAAGTTGCAAGGACGTAGCACAGCTGGGATCTTCTGGGAACGGCACTGATCAGAACTTAAGTGATACAAGTTCATTTTACTCTTCAGGTGTAGACTGCCTCTGGCTTGTGGATGAAGTAATTTAGTCAGTCTGCCCTCACCTTTACTTAGGATATCTCCCCTTAAGAATGACTGTATTTTTCTTTGTTTATTTAAGTATCTGGGTCAGAGTTATATTATTCTGTATTAATAGTATTAAAATATATTAGCATTTGATTCTAGAGTTAGAACACTCCTTGAAATTTACAGGACGATTACATCTAATTACACATCACTAAATCATCACCTTCCAAGTCTGTTTATTAGTCGGTTCCCAACACGTAAGAAAACTCTTCTGGAAAGCATTCCTTCTCTTTGTGTGGGGCCAGCGTGGCTCTCCGTCGGGAGATACGTGGCCCTTACTTTGGGGTGTGTTTGCACTCTCCCTGCATTACCAGACTGGGGCGGGGGGGAAGAAATGAAAGTAGTCCCCTTGAAATTCTGAGCATCTGGGATCCTGCGGAGGTGGTTTACTGAGGAGTGCTCCTGCGAGACACGCAGCACTGGTGCTGAGAAGTAAAAAGAGGCAAAAAGACTTCCATAGGGTGGTACTGACCTAACTCGCCCAACAGACACAACCACGACGCGCTTTCTCTGGCAATGTAACGGCAGATCTTTTCGCGGCAATCTGCAAAAACGCCGGGGGGTTGCTAGCTGCCCGCTCCGTTTCCAGACGCAATAGCCAAGGAAGGTGGAAGGCTCCTTTCCCCTTCCCATCCTCACACGCCAGCTCACCTCCTGCTCCCTCCCGCCCTCAGCCCTGCCGCCTCCCCTCACGGCGGGCAGCGGCGGTTCGCCGGGAGCACTAAGCTCAGTCAGATTTCACACCTTCCGGCAGGTTTCAGGCAGAATTATTCCCCCCGCCTCCAGAAGATAACAGCGGGGTGGGGGGGCGGTTGAGGGACCGACCCGGCCCGCCCTACCGATGCTGCAGTACAGGCAGCCGCCGCCGTGGAAGAAGATGGCGCCCGGGGCCGGTAGACCCTCACCGGCACCCGGCCGGACCGCGCGTCCCTCAGCGAGAGCTGCGGGGCCGGCCCCGGCTTCGTCCCGGAGTGGACGTAGCGAGTGAAGGCGACCTGGCTGCACACCCCCGTCTCCTCCAAAATCTTCCCCTGATCGAGGAAAGGGAGGAGAGCCCGGCTGAGCGGAGGGCGGCCTCCCCGGGGGAGGCTGCCACACACCGCGCCGGGCAGGTTGCCGTGAGGGAGACCCTGCGCCTGCCTTCCCCCGGCCGCTGCGAGGGCTGAGGGGGCGCGTAGGCGACGTGTTGGCGGGGTGAGCCTGCTCCAGCGCCGCTCGCCTCTACCCTCTCCTTTGGCGGCCGCTCCGGTTTGGTCCTCACCAGAAAGCCGGCACAGGAGAAGATGGAGCTGTGGCGGTCCCCTGTGAGGCTGCGCGCCTGGGCGAGCGGGGTCGCTTTGGCACCGTGCGCCTGAGCAGGTAGGCCCACGCGTCCGACTCACGCTCTGTCAGGCAAAATGGCTTAGGGGAGAATAAAAGGTGTTTCCTTCTCAGCATCACCGAGTCCTTTAGTTTCATACCAGCTTCCCACCACTTACCGGCTCACAACCCAGGTGTTGGTCCCCTCAGGTTTCCTGTGAGTCTCTGTTTTTATCTGCTTAAAAAGCACCCAGCCTTCCATCAGTGTTACTGGAAAGCCCCACGAATGGCCTAGAAACATCATCTGGGCTTAGCTAAAATAGAAATCAAAACGATCTCACTTTTTATAAATAATTAGTTTAAACTGAATTGGGGAAGTTCAGCTGATAAAGCTTGGACTCTTATGGTTGGCTTCATCCCTACTTAATAGGGAAAACCTGACTGAAACTATGTGAGGTCTAACAGAATGATTTTACAAAAGTTGTACTCTAAAGTCAGCCCCCCAAAAAAGGAAAGTCTTCATTTAAGTCTTGATGCAGCCAGCAGGATTCTGGTGTTTACACATACAACCTTACAAATATAACACCTAAGCCACATTTCTGGCAGAAATCATGGCAGAGTAACTCCCCATAGCAGATGTACTAATCATAGCAGCAAGGACAATTCGAAACTTTCCAGGATGATCCACTCCAGGAGGGATACTGAAATTGGAGTACCTCGATTGAATTGTTCCCCTAACTGCTAGTATGAAAATAATAACAATAATATTGCTGGAGCATGTCCAGAGAAGGACAACGAAGTTGATGAAGGGTCTGGAGAACAAGTCTTATGAGGAGCTGGGGGGGTTTAGCCTGGAGGAGACTGAGGGGAGACCTTCTCGCCCTCTGCAACTGCCTGAAAGGAGGTAACAAGTGATAGGATGAGAGTAAATGGCCTCAAGCTGCGTCAGGGGAGGTTTAGGTTGGACATTAGAAAAAAATTCTGCACCGAAAGGGCTGTCAAACATTGGCACAGGCTGCCCAGGGAGGTGGTGGAGTCTCCATCCCTGGAGGTATTTAAAAGAAGGGTAGACGTGGTGCTTGAGGATATGGTTTAGTGGTGGGCTTGGCAGTGATAGGTTAGTGGTTGGACTCGATGATCTTAAGGGTCTTTTCCAACCTTAACAATTCTATGATTCTATGAATGAAGCAGTAAAAACCACCAGTGGTATCAGTGGCAGTATATAAAAAACGACCATTTCACTTAACCAGAGGTGAGGTGTCTTTACACCTACCTTTGATTCAGCTTTCTCAGATAACAGTAAACCTTAGAGCAGTCCAAGTTGTAACAGATCTCTGAGGTACCACACACTTAAAGTCCTTGGAAACGCTGTGCAAGGAGCCAGCATGCATCACATTGGAGAAGAGGCAGAGGAGAATGTGTTTAATTTCCTGTTTAGCTTCACATTAATTGTGGGACTGATACGGGCCTGGTGTTCTGCATGGTATTCTTGCACTGCAGATGATGTGACTGACTGCTCAGAGATAGCGGCTAAGTACTGAATGAAGTTCCAGTTTATTGGTGGGCTGCTATTTACAAGGAGAGCCAACTACTGTGGAGATTGTCTCTTGCATCCGATCTGCAGCCACAACATATTGCTTCCTGTGTTGTGGGTATTCCTTAAGTAGCTTGGAATATCTAGTTTTAGCAAGGACATTTAGAAAAGAAAACAGGAACTAACGTGAGGGAGGGGGGAAAAAAAGCTAAGGTGTGCTCTACAAAAGTAAATGCATCCATCTTATTTTGCTGTGTAGAGTCTTAAAGCATGGTTACAAGTTTTTTAGCATACTCGTATGTTTGATAAACACAGGAGAACACTTAGAGCATTCCCTCCATTGCAGTTTATGCAAAGCTGTTATAGAGTATCTCTAGTGGGGACAACTTCAGTTTTGACTTCATTTTTTCAAGGCTAGAATACCAGTTACCTAGCCCATAGAAATTTTCTGCAAGTTGGTGGCTGGGAATCTTACACTCAGATGCTACATGTAACATACAGCACAGGCACTGCGTTACAGCATTGTAATATCAGTATCTTTCTCCTTTGCCAAAACACACTTAGCCTTCTAGAAAGAATGAAACCATAGATGATAATTGAATAAAATGGGTCAGACCAGATATTGATTTAAAATTTTACTGCATCTTTAATATTTACTGAGAGAGTAGCAAGTGCCTAGTCCAAATAGATCATTAAACTAGGCAGACCGCACATGGAACGCTTCAAACAGCACTAAAAGAAACTTTCATAGCATTCTTGAAATATCTTTTTCAATGGTCACACTGCAATAATTGCTCATTAACAAATTGTCCTGTCTAAACCTCTTGCATGGAATTTAGAAGCATAAAAGTTGGCAGAAAATCGGCAGTTCTTATAGAAGGAGAGAAAATTGTTTCTATAAGCTTTTTAGAAAATTCAGAATATTGTCAAGACCCCTTTTTCCAGATGAAAATGACAACCAGTCACTATTAAATGAATTTATGATTCCATGGAATCCATCCTCGAGGTGGTACCAGGTCACTCGAACACCGTTGTCCTCCAATCTCTTCTTGTAAAGCAAGCCGTCGTCCCTCAGCACATCATACTCACAAGTCAGGATGAAAGATTCAGGCAGCTGCTGAATAAGAGCATCCTCAGCTAACAGTGGGCACAGGTTGGGCTCACAGAATCTTTTCACTGTCTCAAAAACTTCGGTTGTACAGTCAAGTAGCACATGTGGTTTGTAGCCTCTGACCTTAAATTTTTCAGGGATGTTATCTGGACTCACCCACTTCCTATAATTTAATTTAATGTCTATAGGAATATGGGAACCCTCCAAGACCTCTTCCAGATTTGATGCATCCCCATTTAGGTACTGCAACACATAGAAAGCAGCACGTTCTCGGAATAAGAGAGGGACTCCCCGATTCTGCTGATAGGATGGTAGATTGAAGTCCAGCGCCTGAAGGCCTGGGTAGATCAAGATCTGAGCACGTAGCCTGGGGAGGTCTGATCTACCTGCAAGGGTCTGGCTAACAGCAGCTGCCAGATTGCCCCCAGCACTGTCCCCGCAGACAATTACGTTGGCAGGATTCACGCCGTAGTGCTCGATATTCTTCATAAAGTGTATGGTAGCGTTAAGACAGTCTTCATACGCAGCAGGGTATTTGTGTTCAGGAGCTAAACGGTACCTAGTACACAGAGACAACAAAAGTACGAGAGGTAAATATTAGTTTTAAATGTACTGCTGAAAATACTGATTCCTGCAACCAGCAATACCCTGATCACCTCAGGATTTTCCCTTTCTGCACAGGTTGTCATAAATAAACTGTGGCTAGTTGGACCAGGTGGTGCAGATTAATTTGTGAGGACATCATCTGTTTAGGATGTTTCTCGGGTCTTTAACAACACAGGAGCAGTCAGCTGCCAACTGTGTCTAGGTTTTATTGACAGTCATATAGTCAGTTTGTGCTTTAGCTTTCCATATGTCGGATACAAATGATAATACTCTTGGTCTGTGTCTTTCTTGGAGTGCAGCTATAGCCTCATAATCCAAATCGTTATATCAGTATAGTGATGGTGATACTAGCTTGTCATTCACATAGTGCATTTGTAAACATCCAGCTAAGTTTCCTTAAATAAGGATTAAGCAGAATATATGGGTCACTGTTTACTATCAATTTTGAGTTTAGAATTTGAAAACAGTGATTGACAAGTCCCACAGAAACATTTCTCTGAGAGTGGTTGTTGCTATGATGAGGGAAGCTCTCAGGTGATATTTACACTACAGCAAATAATCTCTAAAAAACAGCATGAGGAAAGACTCACCCAACAGATACAACTACTGATTCACTTTCTCTGGCAATAGAGCGGCACAGCTTTTCATGGGTCTCTGAAAGAAACATATTTGGCGGGGTTGGGTTTGTTTTGGTTTGTTGGTTTGGGTTTTTTTTGCTAGAATACTGATGTTGTCTATTGCATAAGTCAAAGAAATGCAAGAAGAAAATACTCACTACTTTTCTCTGCCCCTGTCTATGTAGCTTCTCAAATCTTGTGTACCGCCTCATCTTCCTATTTCAGTATTTGCTTACTGTATTTTTTCCCCTCATAGCTCATTGTCCTTATGTTTAAGAAGAATGCACATAATGCACAGCAGATGCTTTCTTCTGACAGCCAGACTTAGGGGAGTGCATCTGTGATTACACTTGAACTTCATAACTGCCACAGATCAAGCGACAATCAACTTTACCATTTATCAGTTAGATACTTCTTTAACTAAATTGTGATATTTTTCCTGTTAGATATCTTACCAAGACTTCCAAAGACCCATCCTCCTCCATGGAAAAACATAACTCCTCTCCTTTGGCTGGCAGATGGAACTTTGGGCTGATAAATCCTTACAGGCACTTTCTCAAACCACAGGTCCTTGATGAAGAGCTTCGGGTCCACTCCTAGAGTCTTTCTACCTTGCATGTACCGGACAAAGCTAACCTGACTGCAGATGCCAATGTTTTCCAAAATCTTTCCCTGTTCAAAGGCAAAGAGGACAGGGAGTTCACTCAAGAGATTCTGTATTTTCCCAAGTAAAGGAACTGTATGGCCAGTATACTCAGGATGACTCAGTCGTATCTTTTGGGGCAATCATAAAATATTAGAGTAGTTGTACAGGTATAGTACAACTGAAAAAATAACAGTAGTATCATGAGAGGTCACACAAACAGCAGTGCTCACCAAAGAACAAAATCCCGAAACGATGCAACATTAACAAAGACTGGTGAAATATAACCCTTTGCTTTCTCAGCAGGTCCTTTACCTAACATTGAAAGCAAGTTTGGTTTTCACTGGTCGTTCTGTCCTTGCCCCTGAGAAAATATGAAAACACAGCAAAAGACGATAGTTCTGGTGCTGATTTTTGATATATGGACACCTGCCCAAAGTAGAGTTGACTAAGTTGAGAATATGTTTGATAATTGCTATTTGATTAATCTCAGAAGACTTCATTGGTGTGGGCAATGCACTGGCAAGAAGATCCTGAGATATTTAGTAGGCTTAAACTTCTGTTCTTTCTTTATGCTGCAGTGATGTTCATAGCAGGCACCAGAAGATGAAAAGAGTACAAATGAGAGCTACTGGTCCAACATAACTTTGCAAAAATAAAAAAAGGCATAACCTCTGTTTTGAAACACATTACTTAGTCATGCCAAACCAGTACTTCAGTCCTTATGAAGATTTAGATCAAGCTCTTAATATTCAATATTTTGTTACAAATATTTCTTATTAGGCTGCCACATTTGTCAGTGTTATGACTCAATATATTTACCCATGAAAGACCTTCTCTTCAGTGACTCCAGCTATTTATAATGTTCTCCATGCCCGATTATGAGGCTGAAAAAACTAATGCATTTTGCAGCGTATTGATTTTAATTCCTTATAGAAACTAGTCTTAGTGTCTCTGATTGTATACAAACATGACAAAATTATTTATTCTTTTGTATTTGCTATTTTCCAAGCAGAAAGGGAACAACTACAAAGAATATTCTTAGCTTTACATTCAACTTGTTTGTTTTCTTTCATCCCATGTTGTTTCCATTGCAGCATACAATTCTGGTTTATGGGACTAATGGGCAGTGTGTAGATGATAAAGAGAGAACTGGCTTTTCCAGCTGCTTAAGTGAAGTAATCACTTTGTAATTACAACTTGTGGGCAGCCAAAGCATGAGAATATATATCTAGAATTCTTTAATATGGTCCACTATAATCTAGAACATTTCTGACAGATAATATTTTTTTCATTGTAAATAGTTTGTTCCTCTTGGAGGTGTTTAAGTAATTTACAAAATATATGCACAACTTCTGCTATCTCATATATTTCTAACACCTTCCGTCATCACAGCATCTATGCAGCTGTCATACACAGAAACACTCCTGATTCAGTGAGCTCCTTTGTCAGCAGAGATGACCAGAAGTTGAGTGCTGGTAAGAGCTTCAGCTCTTGTGGACTGGTTAGCTTCCCACTCTTACAGGCCAGTTCACCTGAAGAAGCTGAGCTGGCCAGACCCCTTCAGCCCCATCAGACAAGCCTGCTTAGTTGCTGCAGGAGTTACAAGTATGTGTTCAGGGGAGGTGGAATTCCTTCAGCTCCTCTTGAAAAATGTTAACAAACTTTGTCACTTGTGTGACAAAAACAACTCCTTCCCGAAACCAATTCTGAAATGTTCAGTTCCTAATTTTATCTTCAAAATAAATACATAACTCCTCATCCCCAAGTCCAAGGACAGCTTGAAAGCATGGCCCAAAGACATCTGATATATTCTGAACCTCTAATGGAAACATAAATGATCCAACATGTATAAGTGTTCTTAATCAAATTATTGCTAGGTCAGCACCATTCATTGTAGAAGCACAGTCAGACTTTCAAATGCTTGTGCTAGGCAGCATTTGCATACTGCCTAATGCAAGGGCTAGGCAGGACTGTGATAATGCAGGGTAGTGTAAAACATCTGGTAAAGGCTTCTCTAGAAAAACTGAGCTTCTAAATACAACATGCAACACAATAGCTGTGCCCTGCTCTCCTCTCTGAATATTAATTCCAAGCAGAGTTCTAGCATTGCATTAAGTTTCAAATCTACAGGTTCACCGTTCTTCCCCCAGAAATCACACCAGGTTAACTTACCACCACAGCTCTGCATATTAAAATTATATGAATGATTCGGAGCTTTACAGGTTCACTCACTCCAGGAGGAATTTCTGAGTTGGAGAAATCAAAATTCATTGCCCCCATGACCAGCAATATAAATCCAGCAACAAAAGCTGCTAAGAATAACACCAGCAGCGTGTAAACAACTGCCATTTTGCTGAGCAGCAAAGTGATCTGAAATGTCTTTGCTCTGACTTTCCCAGATATCTTTGGCTTGTTACTTCCTGATTCTTTGTTCGTCATAAGGTTGTTCTAGTACAAATCTTTCTCCTCCCTTTTACAAATACATAGCAGATATCTTTCCCTGTCCCACTCTCTCCCCCCACTCCCTTTATTTCACAGAAGGTATGTTGGTCAAAGTCCTGAATTCCTTAAAAGATCTACACCAGCATAATTTCAGAAATTTTGCAGGAAACCAGTCCTTAGCTGGGAGAAGAGTGTTATGAATAAACTGCATTAATATTAAATTAATTAGAGGTGGAAAATGGACATGGGGCATTTGTGTGCTTTGAGTTTGTGACACTATAAAACACTATTCAGAAGAAGAGTTTCGCTAGAGTTATACAGAGATAGGAACCTGCAGGTGATGATTATCAGTCTCAACGGCCAAATGAATTGTCAGCAATGGGGGATTTTTTGAAAGGTGCAGCTATAAAATTATGTCGTTATTTTTTGCAGGTTTTTTTAGTATTTGTGTTTTCTTCTAAAAGAACATGGTTTTAAAAAACCACAGGAAGCTGAGTTTAGATTTATGATCACGTTACCTCGTGTCAAGTAAACTTAAGTAACTCTCAGTGTGCAATAGGTACAGCATAAAGTGACTTAAGGTAACCAGCAATTAAAGAGCTTCCAACCAAACCGCTTTATCTTGTTCTTGCTATAGAGTGGGATTGTGCTAATGTAGAGATGCTGTAGTTTAGATGATGTTTGACATATTAATTGTGAATCTGAGTCTGCAACTCTTAAAAAAACTAAGATGTCAGAATGTTGTTGAAACTGCAAATTCCCAGGGAAATGAAAAACATAAAAATCTAACTTCATTAAGAAACCACGTTTTGTTTTGTTTCAGTTAAATTGTAATGGGGCAAAAGTACTATGCCATTTTAGTTAGAAAACTTTATAAAAAAATGAAATTTCTTAATTTGTTCCAGTGAGAAGTTGAGTATCTTCAATAGGTCACATGGTCATTGTAAAATATCCCAAAGTAGAAGGAAATATTTTGTTTAAAAACAGCAAAATTCCAGATTAAAAAAAAAAGAAGCCTATGCAATGGTGTTTCTGGACTTCGCGTTTGTATTATGATCCCAGTTATGTGATCATATCCAATAGTCTTGGATAGTCCAGTTGGCTGGTGAATGGGTAAATGATTGTGTAGAGCACGGGTCTGACGAGGTAGGATTAGCAAGACTGTGGTCTCTGCGTGCCAGTGTTGCATTGTTCCTTTCACCGTGAGGTGCTCATTTCGGTTTACCAGTGAGTGTGTGTTTAGCGAATGTAACTTGCTCTTTAACAGAAATATTTGAAGTGCTGGTTTTAATTTTTTTGTTGCCATTGAAAGCGTCACAGAATTGCTACAGCATTATAGTGAGAAGATAATATAATGTTGTGCTTCTCTACCTTCTTACATCTGTGATCTTCAGAACTTTTTCAACAAACATAGCATAACAGGTAGCATAACAGGTAGTCTTGTGCATAAGATAATCCTGAAAGAAGAACAAAGAGTACAAAAAGGAAAAGAAGCCTCACTGCTGCACTTCCCTAACATGTACACACTCACTACAGTTAAGGGACTCCAGTTTAAGAATTGAGTTCCAAAACGAAACGTAATTCCTCAGATTCCAAACAAAATCAAACTCATACTAGTTCTAATTTAGGCTTCTGTCTGAAGCAGTTGTTCTTTCTTTTGACTACACTTTTTCAGGAAAGGTGTAGTCTTTGTACAGAGTTCCTCTAGAAATTAAAAAGCATAGCTGCTGTTTCACTATCTGACATAAGACTTCACAGAACCTGAGTCATCTGATACCCTAAACATGTCCTGTCTCTCACAAGAGCCAAAGTAGACCCCAGTTGTTTTCTTCAGCATTTCTGGGCAGTCGAAGAATCTTCAGGAAGAGATGTTCTTGCTGCTTGCCCTGAATGTGTGCCAGCCATGCAAAGATACTAGAATTGCTAGAGTCGCAGTGAAACAGTAGGTGCCAGGTGCCTCACTTTTGCACCTTGATCTTAGTAGTGAGTTTTTATAATAATTTTTCTAAAATGGTGGTGCTTTAAATAATATCAACATTTGTTTAAGAGTCACTGCAGAAGCAGAAGTTAGCAAATATAAAATGCAGTCAAAATCCAACGCATAAATCAGAAGTGTTTACATTCTTTGCCAAGTATCAATTTGCCAAGAATAATGTAAGATTTGCATCTTTGTTCTGAAAAATACTTCTATAAACTGTTTATATAATTCACCGTACTATCCATTATCTTTTTTCCAGATAAAAAGGAAAAAATCCCATAGCCAAAAAAGGCTAAAATTCCATGGAAACCACTCTCAGAATGATACCAGGTCACTCGAACACCATTGTCCTCTAATCGCTTCTTGTATAACAGTCCGTCATCCCTAAGCACATCAAACTCACAGGTCACAATGTAGGATTCAGGGAGCTGGCAAATAATGGAGTCTTCAGCTAAAAGTGGAGAAAATGTTGTCATTAAAAGTTCTTTGGTCGCTTCATGGACTTCAGGTTTATATGAAGTGGATTTCTGTGGTACGTAGCCTCTAACCTTAAATTCATCAGGAATAATGTCAGCACTTACCCATTTTTTGTATTTCTGTTTCACACTCTCAGGAACATGGCAATTTTGTAGGACATCTTCCAAAACTGTTGGTTCTTTGTTAAGATAACGAAAGCAGAAGTAGACTACTAGCTTCCGAAACAATATAGGGACTGAAGCATTCTGCTGATAGGAAGGCAAATGAAAATCTAGGCCCTGTAGTCCTGGATAAAGTAAGACCTGAGCACGTACTTTCGGGAGATCTCTTTTATTCAGCAGTATTTGGCAAATAACCGTAGCAAAATTAGCTCCACAGCTGTCACCACTAATGATGATGAGATCAGGATCCACATGATACTCTTCTAAATTCCTCATAAAGTATAAGGTGGCAGTGAGACAATCAAAATACTGCCCTGGGTATGGGTGTTCAGGAGCCAAACGATAACTGAAATGTCAAAGATATTGTGGTTATTGTCGAAGTAATTATAAAAATTTAATTTGCCGTGTTCATGATTGACTGGTGTAGTAGTTATGTAAGCCTTTTTTCCTAAATTTTAAAGATTATATTTGGTTTTAACTAGTTTAGATTGGAAAGACAAACTAAGGGTATTACAGCTACTCGAGAATACTTTGCCTAAAGAACATTTCTAAATTAAATGAAAGGCTACAGCAAAAAATAGTGAGCACAATCTAAAAGAGTAAATATTTTCAGCATATTTTTCAGAAATGTTTCAGCTGTGACCTCTATTACCATAAATACTTCTGCGTAAGAGTAACACTTACCCAACAGACACAACCACTGAGTTGCATTTTTTGGCAATATAGCGGCATATTCTTTCAAAGGCTCCTAAAGAGAAAGTTTATCAGAAATGGTGTTTTAAAAATCAAATATCCTTTTGAAATGAAAATATAGATCCGTGAACATACGCTCTGTGTATGTATGAACATATGCACTGCAACATGAGACCCATGAGTAACTTCTGCTATGCAGTACAGTCTTTTACATGTTAACGTATATTCTGTGTATTGGTCAGTGGCTGTTAGGGCATAATATAAGCACGTGAGAATGGTAATACCAGGAAGAAGAGAAGTCTGTCTAGGCTGGTATCGCATCTCAGCTGGTGATCAGCAAAAGCTGTCTAAGCAGAAGCTGAGGGCAAGCATATAGTAATAAGCACGCAAGAAGTTGAGGCTCACGGTGCTCCTTTGAGACAGAAACTGCGTCTTTATATTTAATGCCCTTGATTAATGTTTCTTCCTTGAATTATTCGAACCACTTCTTGAGCCCATGATTTTGACATTAACAACTCTGTGCAGGGAAGAATTCCGTAGCCTGCTTGCAAAGGCATAAAGAACCAATTCTATTTGCATGTCTTGTACCTGGCATTTGCTACTTCCAGTCGGTGCCATTAGCTCTTGTACTGTAAGAAGCGGTGGAGAATCATTCCCTAACTTCTCTTGCTTCTCATGATTTTGGAGATGTTTAATGTATCTGTCCTTACCTGTCTTTTCCTGAAGAGTCATAGTCTATTCACTTACTCTCTGTACAGAAGCACTTCTCTCACCTACACAGCCTTTCTCTGAGTCTTTCTGGTACTGCTATATCCTTTTTGATATAGGGGAACCAGAACTATAAGCAGTGTATTATATTTAGAAGCACCGTGGATTTATTACAGTGGCATAAAGAAGTTTCCCGTTTTGTCCTTTCCTAATACTAATGCCTAGCATTTCATTTGCTCTTTGCTGCTGTGCACTAAGTCAACATTTTTAGGCAGTTTTCTACCATAATCCCAAGATCTTCTTCCTGCAAGGGAGTACTCTGCTTAGAGTCCATTGTTTTATTTATATAGCTAGGAGGCTCTGTTCATCTGTCTGACTTCTCTACACACCATTTCACCTGTCATTTTATTGTCTAATCCTTTGCTATCACAAAGACATTCAGCAGCTTTTCAGCTGTCCATTTACTCCCTTGAAGGACTTAGTATCATATCAGCTTTCACCATCTTTTCTGTTTGGGAATATATTGATTAGCACAGGTCCCAGCACAGATCTCCTTACGGGAATCTCACAAGAACCTCCCACAACCCATCTGTTTTCTGTCTTTTAATCAGTTTTTATCCAAATGAAAGGCCTTCCCCTCTTGCATCATGGGTGTGTAGCCTCTTTAAGAGACTCTTTTGGAAATCAAAGTAGGTTTTATCAACTCAGTCTCCTTTATTCATGTGTTTGCTGACTCATTTAAAACGTTTACATTGACTTGTGAAGCATGACTTCTATTTGTATAGATTTTAAGGAGTAAGTCATATTTATCCATTCACTGATTCTGTTCTTTGTAGCTTTTGCTTATTTGCTAGTTGCAGACTTCAGGCTTACGAGTATGGGGATTACCCAAGTCCTTTTAAAAATTTGTCATTATCTTATTTGCTTTCCTGTAACCAAGTACCCAGGGGAAGTCAAGTGACAGGTCACGTACTACAGTCAGTGTAAAGCTATGGGTGTTCTACTAAGCCTTGGTATGTGACACAGCTCCCTTGGTGTGCTGATTGTGCAACAGCAATTGTCTTGTGAACAACAGCTACAACTGTGCAACTTTGTGGCGTGGTTTTTTTTCTTCCAGCAAAAGGAACTCACCTTTCACTTAGATCAAAGGGGCTTATCTCTTAAGTCCTCGCTGCCACCCAAACTAGCTCTAGAGCTGGAAGCATCACAGCTGGTGTCAGCCTGATGCTCCGCCCAGACTGAGGTGCTCTGCAGTACGACCAGGGTACTGTATTTCTGCCACAGTGCCGACATTAATGTTTCTGCATGATGCTAAATGAAGCCACGTAGACTCTCAAGCTCATTTGCAGATAACTGAAGTCTACCTAACACAGTCCTAGTGGAGACTTACCCTTTGAAACAGTAAAGGATTCAAAATGCACAAACTTCCCTGTCTGACCCCTGGAATGAAATCTAGGTTTCATGTTAGGTGCCTGGGCTTCCAGACAAAGCACTCATAGACCTGGTTGCTCAGAAAGAGATTCAGAGCAGTTAGGAGGCTGAGCCAGCAACTACTGAGACAATCAAAGGGTTGTGTCCCTTTCTGAAAAAGAAATAAAGTATTCTGTGCAGTGTTACCAGAAGAATCAAACTCCCCCAAATTGGTTCTATTTTTAATGCCCATTTATTATTTACATTTTCATTAATTTTGAGTCCTTGTTTGCACAAATGGGAATATATTTACCAATTTTTTAATGTAGTTTTAAAATTCTTTCATGGACCATGTTACATCTTTTAGACTTCATTGATGCAGGGACTGCACGTTGAGAAACACTGACTTTTATAGTGTTTCTGCACAAAAATTGAGTGCTGAGCACAGAAGTGTATCTTAAATTCTGTACTTTGAGGCCTTATCCAAGCTTACAGGAAACACTTCTGTCCAGCTGAGATCCAAAACTAAAGATTTCTCTTTGAGAAGTAACCAAAGCATTGTCCCAAAGAATGAAGCAAGAATTAATTCTTTTTAGCAACAGCAATGCCATTTTCATGATACGGTAATTATTGCGGAAGGTAGATCTAGGCTGAGTTCTGTATCAGCCTGAAAGGATTCTAAGATACATTTCCAGAAAAGGTGCAGTACGGAGGAGAAGGAGGGAAGAGACACAGATTCCAACCCTTACTCCAGGACCATTGCTATGTCTTATTTTCAGCTAGCCATTAGTTAAGGTACAAGAATTCCCTGTGAGCTGAACTTCCCTCACAGTGACCTAAGCATATGTGGTTTGTTTCAATGGTCTTTCTCTGCCCCAGCAAACTGAATCTTTCTCAGACCAGCTTTAACAGGAGGAGGAGCAGAGTCCCTCTGCTTTTAGCTGACAGCTGACTGAGCGTTTTCTGGATCACAGCTCTGGATTTAGGAGCATCAGGTCTGCTAAGAGCTGCTGTCATCAACCCTGCCTGTAGCCCAAAGGAAGTAGAAACATGATTACCCTTAACTGTGCACCAGATTATTCATTCCACAGGGTGCTTTGCGGTTAGTACTGAGATTGCAAAGACTATTGTCATTAGGAAAGACAGGTAAGATATTGACTGACACAAGTCCAAAGGTAAAAATAAAAAGTTTTGGGTTTGATTTTAAAAATAAAACTTGATTTCTTACTAATGCTCCCAAACGTGCCAGCGCCTCCATGAAAATATAGTATTCCTCTTCTTTTGCCAGTAGGTGGCCATTTAGGCTGATAAATCCTCAGTGGTACCTCATCTACTTTGAGATCTTTGATAAGAAGTTTTGAATCTCTCCATGGTGGTATTCCATCTAGCACAACTCGCAATACGCTTAAATCACTGCAGATCCCTAGCTTGTCCAAAATCTTTCCCTGTTGAAAAGAAAGAATTTGGCAAATGATTAGTGTGAAATGTTCCAACTCTCTTTAACTTTAAAAAAAAATAAATCCTGGGTTTATTTTACTTTGTTGTATTTCAGGAGATACTGGAGACAGCATTCAGTGGAGTTATGATGACTATTGAGAAGTCATTGAGCAGTTTTGATTGAATTAAATGTTGCTGAAGATTGCCAGAAAGTAACATGTCAACCCCATTCTGCATAGCCAAGCTGTCCTCTTGTTCGTTGTTTATTTTTGCATGTTTATTTTTGTGAATCTAAAAATAATCAGAAATGCATTTAGGCTGAAAATATAGGGGAAAGAAGATGACAAATCTTTGATTTTGAAGTAAGTGTTAGAAGTGACTATGGGTGTGCGGGTGATGAAAGCAGATTAGAACCGTAGTTTATAAAAGTAGGCCCTGCTAAAATCTAGGGGATTATCATAGGCCGTGGCATACAGCATGGTCAGGAAGGCAAATAGCATTTGTTTCTATTTCTTACAGCTATAATGAAAAGAGGGTATCATTTTAGAAGATATTTTAGTATTTCTTATATTAAAGATACCATATATTTTGCATGAAAATGTACAAAGAAAATGGTGTTGCCTGAAGAAGAAAATGTTGAGGTTTGGTGGGAAAGAAGAGACTTACTGTATTCAAGCTGTGCCATAATGTCTTCACTTTAAAATTAGCTCTTTTGAAGTCCAATATCAAAATAGTTTGCTATTTTTAAAGGAGCAGATTCAGTGGTCACTTTTAGCCCAAAGAAATTAATGTTTTAAGACTAACGTACATAGATCTAGAATGCAATTTAACTGACTCACTAAGAATTTGCTTTCTCGTGATTTTTTTTCCTCTCTAAAAATCTGTACTAAGTTTCTGTGATGCTGACAGTATCATACAACTTTGGAGATGGAAGGAGCAAATTCCAACTTGATAATATTTTAATTCTGTAACACTGGCATTCAAAAAAAGACTTGTCGTCCCCAGAGCTGTTTGTGAAAAGGAGCAGCTTTGTTATAATCTTGAACCGGAAAAAACCAGACAAAACTTTTGAGACTGAAAATATCCCATTGTTATGGTTCTTTTTCCATAATAATTCATTTCCACTTCCCATTTGAAAGATTTTTAATTTTGTCGTTATGTTGATGGAAATGGATATATTGGGATTATGTTAAATTCACTGTCGTGAGTAAATACACAAACACAGAGGCATTTTTGAAGAATAAGTGAAACCTAAACACGTTGCTCTTAAATCTTACTTTCTGAACTAGCCACACAAGAAGAAAGACCTCACCTTTTCTATCCTTTTTTATTTTTTATTTATTTTGTTGTTCACAGTACACTCTGTATAAATCTATGAATATATAGAAATGATTGTGGATAATAAATATAGAATGAAGCAAATGTGAAGAGGAGAAATGTAGGCTTGCTTCTGAATAGATAGCATTATTATATGTATATGCAGCTCAATAGGTACAGTATCCATACAGTTATGTATTTTTTAAATTTTCGTGTGAAACTGTTTTCCAATGCGAAGTGGCTGCAGTTTGACAGATACACTGAAAAATCTAAATAAGCTCTTAAGGTCAGTCATATCAGTTTTATGCGTTAATTTAACATGGCTTGGTTCATATAACAATGGTTACAGACTCCAGGGGGGTGAATTGCTTCTTCTTCTCTTTTTTTTCTTACACCATTATCTTCCATCTCCCAAATATCCTACCAAAATAAAAGTGAAATCCCCAGTTTTAAGAAAGTTAACTTACCAATATCATGACTGTAATCAACAATGAATGGAAAAACCGAAGCTTTAGAGGTTGGTCAATTCCAGGTGGCAGTTCTGAGTTGAAAAAATCATAAAATACCGCCCCCAAAACCAGTGCTGGTATTATAACAGGAGAAATTAAAACCATTCCTATTATTGCTAAAGTTGTATAAACAGATGTCATTTCTCTCCAGTAGAAGTGAACGCTAAAAAACCCTGTGCTGTCTTAAGCCTTGTTTTCAAGTGTTTGTGAGGTGCCTTTACAGGAGACTAAGTACTCCGTTTATAAGCAGAAATGAAGAGTTTATTAATGTTGCAATACCCTAATCTTCTCCACCCTTTCCTTGCTAATGATATTAATGGCAACACTTCCTTATACTGAAAAAAGAAGAGGGGGAATTTGAAGTATGTGGAATTGATTTATATCATGTGTCCTTCACTAACTGTGAGAAATGATTATTCAGAGGGCCCTTATTTGAAGATCGTCTGTGTTTGGTTTGTTGTGGATTCATTACGGATGGATGTTCCTGTCATAGTGCTAAATTTTAGTCATGTGGGGCTCCTCGCAGTTGTTATCAAGGTCTATACTTCTCTGAGAAGAAAAATCTTCAAATCCACATTTTTTTGCTAACCTTTTTTTCATAGTGGATTACACAATACAAGTCTTAAGGTACATTAAGGTCTTTCCAGCTACATGGTGGTGTGTTGGTAGATTCAAGCCACTATTGTTTGTGGTAAAACCTTTTCACTAATTAAACTCACAGAATTTTATATTCATTGTAATTCTTGTTTGTAGTTTAATGTAGAGACATTGTGAATACATGCATGTTATTAAAGCTAGCGATTAAAGCTAGCAATTAAAGTTAGTGGCAGTTGTCTGGTGAAATAATTTCCCTGTTTTGTAGTCTTCATATTGGAATTTCATTTTTCACACAATTTTAAAGTTACAGCTCCCAAGCTGTTTTCCTGTCCTGGCTTTTAAAAAGAAATTCCAGTCCTAAGACTGAATTAGTCCTTAGCTTCATTAGCATAGTATTTCAAGCAAAGCAATCATGACAGCTGGTTTGCACAATGTTATCTTGCAGAGATAAGAAGGTGTGGGATAAAGCAATGTAGATTTACACCAAGGTTTGTGAACTAGGCAAACCCTCAGCTGTTCACAGTAAGGGCTTTTCCTTTGCTGAAGTTGGCTGATTTGGGGCCGCCTTTCCCTTCCATGGAGCACAAATTCAGCGACAGTAGTTACACATGTCAGACTGTAGAGCGCTGAAGCCAAACCCAGATACCCATGGTGTCTGGCTCATTCTGTCCTAAGCTTATTAACGTTCATCCAAAGGCCTCTTTCTGCAACACCGCAGGGTCATCCTATCGATGTTTTGGGTTATTAGTTCTGTAAATAGTTTCTATGTAGTGTGATATTATAGCACAGCCTGCGGGGTTTTTATTATTTATTTTGCCATATATTCCTGGCAAAACAGCAGAACATGTTCCTACTAAGTGCTTATTTCTGATGTTCATGCCATCAGTCAAAATATCCTGAAATAAATTACCACATAGGGGTCAGCTTTGAATATTGTATTTCAGCATTCTTGTCGATTTCGTATGTTTGAAGCCTGAGAGGAGGAAAATTCTGTGCTTTCAAAAGAACCTGTAAGCAAGAACAGTAAACTCGTAAAGGCACTTATTAGTGCAGTGGCAGTAAACGAAACTTTTAAGACCAGCCAATGACAATTTAATTAATTACCTGATGTTTGGAATGGATCAGTTCAGATTATGAAAGCTTCATACCAAAGAGGACGTGTACGTCTGCTGTAGCTGTATAAGCTGTTGCTGACACCGTATTGGCAGGAGCCTTTTCTTCACAGTATTTGGTGAGTCAATAATTAAACACCTTTAATCAGAACCAAAACACCTCACAGATGCCATCTCTATTTTGAAACTTGGATGGATCTGATAGACTGGAAGGAAGATTTGTTTACTGTCTTTTTTACTTAAAAAATAAATTTAAAAAGGGACAGTTTGGGGTTTTTGTTTGTTTGCTTTTTGATACTATGCCCTGGCGGTTGTCTTTAGTAAGAATCTGTTGTATAGTCGTTTCAGGTATGCATTATAGCCCTTCTGTTGCTAAAGAAATGTTGGTTAAGTAATGTTTCAGAATAGCATATTAATATTTTACTCTTAATCTCTTAATATCTTAATATTTTACTCTTAGAGCATCCTCGGAGTATGCTCAGTTAGAGCATATTCTACCTGTATACTATGTCAGCACCTCAGTCCTTCCTCCCTGTTCTGTTACCACAGTGGCCACGTTTTTCTGAAGTCAGGCAAATCCCATGTTTTTAAAGTCCTTCTCGGGATGCTCCTGTTCACAACTGTTTCATGATACTTGGTGCCTTGTACTCCAAAATGCTCATGTGACTCAAATAAACCTGTTGCTGCATGCCACTTTTCTACTGATGCTTGTTCAGAGGTGCTTCACATATTTCCATTCTGGTCAGCCATTCCTGTACTTGCAGATGTGTGGGTCTGTGGTCTCTGTCAGTCCCTCACATTTCTAAGTCAAAAGGTTTTTTGGTTTTGGTTCCCAATTGTTTTTGAGGTGTTAAAATGTGAAAAAAAAAAAATGGTTTATTCCCTTTCAATTTACTCCATGAAGTGAGTACATTACATTTTTGCAAACCAAAAGGCTTTTTCTCTTTCTGGCAGTAGAGACGTTTCCATATTGGATAAAAAGCTACTAGCAGTAACTCTTCAAACTGTGTTTGCTGATGTGTTTTGCTACATCCATTCGTTTATTCTTTTAGCAAGCTCATTGCAAAACCCCAGCTTCCACAAAGTCTTTGCCTATCCATAGGTGAGAAAAGCCCTGCATGAGCTAAAGAAGATTGAAGATATTCCACTAAACTGGAGAAAACTAACACAGCCTGGAGTTTGGCATTGTAATGTGCATTATGGATATGCATACAGTGCTTTATTCTTATAAAACAGTCAGCTACTCAGAGCTCACAAAATTGCTACTTTATTCACTGAATTTAGTGTTGCTGCAGACTCACAAGGTTAATATATCAGTTGGTGAGTACAGAATTGACAATAATTGAGTAAATTCTTCCTGTTTGCTCGTCAGTGAGCCTCCATTTACACAAGAGGTTAGTCCCCTCTAAAATGAATTCTTTTCTTAATTTTCCTGCATATTTCTAATTGTCTTAGTAATGATGGGAAGGCAAAGTGTTATAACAATACCTATTCAAAGAACTATGATCTTTGCCGTTTTTTCCCCAGGCTTAGCCTGTCAGGTTTTGTAAGGCTTAGGTAGCTGTGGAATCACAGACCTCTGTAGATTGAGAATGTGTAAAACTCATCAACTTCACATCAATTGTTTATCAGCATAAGAGGCAGGCAGCTTTCAAACCAAATGCTAATAAGGGCAAATGTGTCAGGGTAGTTGGTGCTAATGAGTTACGTGAATGTCATGTGTTACTGTTTTTCTTGCAATGTTTTTCTCTAAAATATTGCAAAACATTTCACTTCTGATTGTAGGCCTTGTTAGGAAACGCAGCCTACAGCTAGCCTGTAGTTAGTTGACTATTGCGGAGCTACTGTGTGTAATACAGGAAGTACTACAAGCATTAACTAAAGCGTGGTAAAGTAGCCAGCTATAATGACTTAGGTATCAATTCTGTTAAGTATAGCCAGGCTTAATAACTAACTTGAAGGCATAAAGCTAAGAAAACAGGAAAAAATAATGTATTCCAAAGAAAAATTAAAAGCAGAAATAATAACTTCTGATATGTTCCTTTTTTTTTTTTTTTTAATGTACATTCTAAAATTAAACACACTGGTAAATATAATTTGCCTGGCTTTTTTTTACTATTATTATTATTTATTTCCTCCAGGTAATTTAGTGGGACAATTAGACTCTAATGCAATTTAACTAACTTCAGGTTTAGCAAGTAGAGCATGTAAGAAACTTACTGTCCTCAGTTCACATTTCTTTTTCTTGTATTTATGTAAACAAATGACTGAAAGCATCTCAGACCTCTCCATAACTGCATGCCTTAGTCTTCTGGTCTGTGAGATGGATTCAGTATGCCTGTTACAGTGACAATAAGAAGCTTTAAGAAATTGCAGCTTAGTATGTGCTCTATGATACTGTTTTTTAAAGGTGCTGTGTATTTGCTTGATCTGTCTCCTTCATTTAGTCCGCCTCCTACTTAGCTTTCAGTGTCCTCCCTTTTTATTATCTCCATCTCCCCACCCAAATTAGTAGCTACTCCCTACGCGTTTTGCTCTTACTCATGACTGAAAGACATCTTCCATTTAGTCTGCCATAAATGTTTAACCTTTCCTTTCTTCCTCTAGGTTATTCTTTGAAGTCTATCCCTTCCAAATTACTCCTAGGTTAAACATCTGCTAACAAATTCTGCACTAAAAAGCTATACTCTATGGGGAAAAAAAATCAAATAATGACAAATATTATATATTAACATTCAGTGATGGAAATTCAGATCTTACGCTGTACAATTCAGAGCAGGTACATTTTTCAAATGGGGACTTGACAGAAGGTTTTTGTTATGTAGCATTTTGAAATGTGGATGAGTTCTTGGACATATGTGTCTCGGTAGCTGTGCCGTTCTGTTCCCGAGAATGGATGAACTCTGCTCCACACAAATGGGGTCCAAATAAGCTGCTCTGGAACATCCACCTGGGATTTCAGGACTACACCAAAATGTGTTCTTAATAAGTCATAAGTAGTTTGAATGTAATTACAAAAACTGCAACTGGCCTTAATTTGCTGCAGCCAGATTTGTCTGAGACTCATTACTCCAAATATTTAGGTTAGCAGTTTCTTCACTATCTCAAGAGAGTCAGCAAACACAGTGAATCATTGAGGTAATGGGCAATCAGAGGAAGAAGATGGACAGGAATAAAAGCAGACATAGTTTGCAGGATTATTTCCATCTATTTCAGCAGCAGTACAGAGAATGTGCATCATAGGCAGAGAATAATGTTACTTGCTTTTAAGTAAATAATACTTGTAAATAAGAGAGATAATAAATTCGGAATGTTTTCTAATTGCCCGCTTATTTTTAAAAATACTTGCTATTGTATATTGACTTTTAAGCAGAGTGGTACAAAGAGGTGATGTAAAGATAGCAAAGCGGAAGATAATTGAAGTTGTAGACTTCTGTAATAAAGCCATGTAACTTGATTGGTTTGGAACAGGTAATCCAACTTTAAAATTGTCATGGCTTAAAATGCATTCTGTTATTAAACATAGAGCTCAAGTCTATGAAGGCATAACAACAGGTTCAGTAAAAATATTTAAGCCTAAGACACAGATTGACCTTTTGTAATGTCTTTCCAGTACTCACATTCTGTGCCCAGAGCACAAGGAAGTTTGCCAAGTTATTCTCCTAGCATTAAAAACTCAGTTGTGCACGCGCATCTGTTGATGGGAGTGATGCACAACAATTTGCTTTCCCTTTCTTAATTTCTTTTAACATCTTCCTGTGACACAGAGCTCTTCAAAGAGTGTTGACCTCACAGCTGTACTGAACTTTCTAGCATTTCACTAGTTTTCAAGTCTTGACAGTGTTCTGATCTGTTCCTGAATCCTTTTATTTGTGATATACTGCCTTTGTGCCAAGGCCTAGACACCAGCTAAAGAAATGTGGCTCATGTCCACGTTATTTAAGGTTAATACCTCTGGAGCGGACCAGCCTTGTCCACACCCTGTTACCGCCTGGAGGGCACCATGGCACGGTCTGTCTCTTTACTCAGGATGCAAACTCTAGAGTAAGTGATCACCTCAGGCATACTCACCTTCCCTTTTGGCAGGAACTAGGTGTTTCTGTCAGATGGGAATAAACTGTCCCATCTAATCAAACTTCTTTCTGAAGTTTATATTTTCTAAGTTCTTCATAGGCAAAGACTCCTTGATAACCTATCAGTTATCTGGGTAAAAAACCCCAAAGAGCTGTAGTATCTTCAACATGTCTTCTTTGGGTTTTGATACCCATGAGAGATTTGACAGCCTTTTTCTTTGTCTTAGTCTGACTTCTGTATTTTAGTGTGAGGAATGTAGTCTTCTAGCACTTTATGTACAAACTGCCACCAATGTCAATGGAGCAAGTAAAACTCAACCTATTAGTGGGATAGGTTGCCCGTATGAAATACAGGCAGCATTCAAAAAACGGTGTTAACTGATATGCATGCCTAGAAATCAGGAAAATCTTGCAGAAGATTTTTTTGGGCTTCTTACTTATTCAAGTTGTATTCATTCAGAAAAGCCATATGGAAGAGCCCTGTAAAATTTCCTCTTTTTCCTGACTATACTATGTGGGTGTAAGTAAATGTCATTCATGTTGTTCTGGCAGGCTTTATTTGCTCATATGCTGAATATAAATAGCACAGCCATGCAGAGCATTGCAGAATGTCCTGTTGTTTGTAGGGTGTCTTCTTCTGTCTGAACACTTACCCATACATAACTGTCTGCAGCATGCTTTGCTTTTGATTATATTTTAAATATGCCAGTGGTGGGCAGAAAATATGTACAATAATATCAGATAAAAACATTATTATTTTTAAATGATAGAGCTAGAAAGTTCCCTGAGAAGAAAGTAAATAATTCATAGCGTGGGTAGTATCCCAGGTATTAATTCAAGCAAAGATGATCAGAAGTTTTGACTAAGTAAGGTTGCATCCCAGCCCTGCTTCCATTTCTGCATGGAAACACACCATGCCTTCAGGTATAACTTACTGAAGAATTTAAGATACTAGAGTCTAATTACATGATAAATTATTATAATGCAGGTTATAAGATTATAATAAAAACAAAGAGGAAACAGTTACACTGTGAGACATTCACCTCAAGAGAACAGTGTCATTAAAATGTTTACTGGCATTTCTTGGCAATACTTGCTTACATTTCTAAGAGAATATCCTTACATATTTATTATGCCTTTTTTTATTGTTTTACTTGATCATTCATCTCATCTTGTGAACAGTTTAAGATCAATGTGAACTTTGATCCCTGCCCCCCCCCCCCTTTTTTTTTTCTCTGCCATGGCTCTTGTTGTGGTTTAACCCAGCAGGCGTAAGCCCCACATAGGCGCGCGCTCGCTCCCCCCACAGTGGGATGGGGGAGAGGATCAGAAGGGTAAAAGTGAGAAAACTCCTGGGTTGAGATAAAGCCAGTTGAACAGGGAAAGCAAAGGCCACGTGCACCAGCACAGCAAGCCAAGGAGTCCCTTCACCCCTCCCCGTGGGCAGGCGGGTGCTCAGCCACCCCCAGCACAGCAGGGCTCCATGGCGTGTAGCGGCGACTGGGGAAGGCAAACGCCATCGCTGGCAACGTCCCCCCTTCCCCGTCCTTCCCCCAGCTCCGCGTGCTGGGCATGGCGCCGTGCGGTGTGGGACAGCCCTGGGGTCGGTTGGGGTCACTGTCCCGGCCGTGTCCCCTCCCAGCCCCTTGTGCCCCCCAGCCCCTCGCTGCTGGGGTGGGGTGAGGGGCAGGAAAGGCCTTGGCTCTGCGCAAGCCCTGCTCAGCGGGAACGGAACCATCCCTGGGCTATCGGCGCTGTTGCCAGCACAAATCCAAACCACAGCCCCATACCAGCTTCTGTGGGGGAAATGAGCTCTGGCCCAGCCAAAACCAGCACACACTTTACAGTGTCCCTCTATGAGAAAGTGCTTCCTGCTTCAGACAGTGCAGGCCTACAGGAAATACAAGCTCTTTGTAAAGTAACTGATATTACTGTGTATTTCCATATGTCTTTATCATATATATAAAAGGTATATGAGTGATTTTTTTAATAGGTGTTGTGTTCCCTAACCAATACTTTTTTATAACATCTGTAGTTCCGGGGTTAACTCTTTTCCTGACCTCGTCTCCTTTCCTTCCACTTCTTTCTTTTATGTCTATGTTCACATCTTTTCTGCTATATTCAGTTCTCTGTAAGCTTGCCTCAAATTCACCTTTCACCAGATCTAGGCTTTGATAAATCATTGGCTGTGCTCATTATATACTTAACCTGTAGATTCATGCCCTGTTACCTGCCCTAAGTTGTCCTCAAATTGCGGTTTGTGTTTTAATATCACCAGAACTTTATTGAGCCAAACTGCATTGCAAAACACTTGCCATGGGGACCAGATCTTTTATGGGTACAGGAGAAAACTCTGAAGAGGTGATAGAGGAAAGAAAGGTAAGTTCCCCAGATTTTGCCTCTTATAAGAGAAAATGAAGCAAAAGCCATCACCGAATCAATTTATTGGGCAAAAAGAAGACAGATGCAATGCAGAAATTTAAGATGATGATTTAAGAAAAGGAAAATTGAGGAAGTTTTTTAAAAATCATTGCAAACAATAAGAGAAAGGTATCAGGAAAGGAAAGTGAGAAATGAAATTTTACATCAATCTCAGAAAGTTTACTATCTTTTCCAGGCCTTTATTTCCAGATCGGAATGCTGTCATCGTCCCAATAACGGCTAAGAATAAAGTTCCATGGAATCCCTCTTGCAGATGGCACCAGGTCACTTTTATACCATGATCCTCTAATCGTTTCTTGTACAGCAGTCCATCATCTCTAAGCACATCAAATTCACAGGTCAAAATGAAAGCCTCAGGAAGCTGAGCAATAACACTGTCTTCAGCTAGCAGTGGTGAAAAAACAGGGTCAAACACAGCCTTGACCTGTGTATAGAGTTCTTCTGAGAATGGATGTGTTGTAGTTGGTTTGTAGCCTCTTGTTTTAAACTCGTGAGGGATGTGGTCAGGACTTACCCATTTCTGATACTTCAGTTGCAAATCTTCTGGAACATGACAGCCTTTAAGTGATGCTTCCGCAAACGACAAGTCTTTATTAATATATTTCAAACCAAGAGCAAGCACTCGTTCCTTAAACAAAATGGGGACTTGCTCATTCTGCTGGTAAGAAGGCAAATTAAAGTCCACACACTGGAGAAAAGGATATATTAGAATTTGTGCTCTCAGCTTTGGGAGATCTTTTCTGTTCACCAGTGCTTGGGCAACAGCCGCAGTGAGTGTACCTCCACTGCTATCTCCACAGATGATAATGCGAGAAGGGTCTACTCCATAATCTTGTACGGTCCTCATAAAGTGTATGGTGGCAGTGAGACAGTCCTCAAACTGGGTTGGATATGGATGCTCAGGAGCTAAGCGATACCTAAATAGGAGTGAAAGTGTTTTAACACAGTCATATCTAGTGAGTGATCCCATTGTCATCTTTTCATTCATGCATTTCATTCTGACGATAGGAAAATATTCTGAGGTTATAATTACAGCAATAGAATTGATCGTAATTATTGCTTTTGCTTAATTACTTGTTTTTATTGTTAATGTCTGGGGGAGTCAGTATGCTATTCTATCTTTGCAAAATACTTCCTTACCTATCGTTCAGGTGACTGAAGGCACATGCTGAGTTATTGAAGAATTAGGTGGCAAGGCAGGTGTGTATGAATCAGTTATCAGCAATTCTAGTTAGAAATTGAAGTGAACATTTCCCAACAAATTTTTAGAGAATATGAGCGTAGAAAATTGATAGTGAAAATCTGAAAGGTTTTCAGTGGTTTTCTGTAAGTTGAATTCTCTATAAACAGAATCAACAAGAGTTAATGGTCCTTCAGTTATTTTAGGAAACAAAAACATCCTCACCTCTCAGTGGTGGCTACAAATTATAAAATTACTAGAATGGATTTTGTCTGGAAATAAGCAAGTGTGGATTAGTTGACTAACTCTTCCTAAGAGTAATAAGTGCTGGTGAAACACACAGGATCATTAAATAGAAGTACTGTATGCACTTCACAAGGAACTTGGCTTGCGGTGACGATGCATTAAAGACTTGTGAACCTAGAAGGAGGCACAAATGGCTACCATGTTGTGTGGATGGAGTGACTCCACTTACCCAACAGACACAACCACTGAATTGCTTTTTCTAGCGAAATAGCGGCATGTTCTTTCATAGGCCCCTGCAAAACAAAATATTTCAATGGAGTTGTAACTTGCTTTAAAAATAAGTTGAATGAAAATATTTTGAAATTCTTATCTCTATTCTGTGATTAGTGCTACCCTGTAATTCTCTTACTGTGGCATGGTCTAATCTGGGCAATCCTCACAATTTCATTACGTCTGTGGGAGTCTTCTTGCCAGTAAGAAACCTGGAATTTACACCAATGCATTGTTTCAGTCTCCCCTTTGAGAAGTTAGTTAACAGAAAGCACCACTGCTGCCACTTCTAAAGTGGTATTGAAGATGAGAAGTTATTAAAAAAAACCCCAAACACAAAAGCCCCTCCTAAACCTAGCACAGGGATTTTTCTTGTGCATAGGCCACCATCTAATCTCTTATTCCTTTCCATTTCAAATGCCAAAATGTATTTTTGACTTGTTTTGCCACAATAAATACACACAGCAGTATACACACATACACACAAGCTTGAACACGGATGTGAACACAAACTGAGTTCTTTAAAATAAGAAATAAAATTCTAATGAGATTTTCAACTTTCCTTGTAAGCATGAGGGGGAAGAAGGAAGAAAACTTCCTTCTTGTTACAAATGATCAGAGAATAAAAGTTTTAGATGTGCAACCTGTATAAAGATAATTTAACATGATTCTGCTGTCCTAAAATTAATTTTATTATTTATAATGCATAACCTACTAACTCTTCTTGTCATTTGGAAAATGCCATGTCAGATTGGAAGCTACACAGAATTTGTAGTTATAGCTCATACTATATATATTACTTACGAATGCTTCCAAACTGTCCAATTCCTCCATGAAAATAAATGATTCCTCTTCTTTGGCCAGTGGTTGATATTTTTGGCTGGTAAATTCTTACTTTAACCTTTTCAAACCTTAAATCCTTGATAAAAAGATGCTTATCTTTTAATGGTGGTATTCCATCCATTGCAATCCTCATGACATGGACCTCTGAGGTGATACCTAATTTTTCCAAAAATTTTGCCTGTTATAAAGGGAAAGAAACCACAACTTAGTGCAAATTTCCATCTTACCTGGAGGTTGATCATGCAAAATTTAGAATTCCATGGACAGTTCAAACTTTGTCTCCTGAGGGTTCTAACTGTGAAGTTATGATGATGATTTGGATACATCTTCATTGTAATGTAACATCTGCCAAAATTTGAAATTCAAGGAGCAGTAGATTTGACAGGAATGGATGAACTTACGTTCTGTAGCTGCCTGTGTCCATGCTCCTCCAAAAGCAAGGCCTTTCAGCCTGGGGGAAAGCTGGCCTGAGAGTTGCTTTCACAGAAGTGCAGTAACTAGGCTTATTAATCCCATTTTATGTCTCCAGCAAAAATGTTACCGGTACTATCTAGTGGAACACAGGGTTAGCTTTGGTGGTAATTTCTAGATTACATGAGAAATGTTAGGTGAGAGCATGGTGGTTTTCAAATTATTTCATTCTTCAGTGGTGAAATCCTGGCTTAGTTCTTATCAGTAGGAAAAAAATCAAACTATTAATAGTAGATAAAAGAGTGTGTCAAATACTTCACCTTGTCAGGTGTTTAAGTAGCCATGTGCCTGAACAAAGTAAGGAGAGAGTAGTGACAGCATTTTAGACTTCAGCTTCGGGTGAGGAAACGTGGCCAATACTTCAGTTTCCCAAACTCACACTACTTTTCAACTGGCAGACAAAAAATTCTGTAGCATCTACCACAGCTGGCCTCCTGAACAAGAATAGCTTTGAACCTTAGCTTGATCCTCTCACAGCTCAGTGATTCTTGCTTAAACACTCAGGCTGATGATTCTCCTGTCACTCTGAGCTAGTCTACTTCATTGCATCTGGATGGCTTTAAGCGGTTTCCGTTGTCTGCTCTAGTCTATTCCTGCTCAAGATTCAAAATATGAGGCAGTAGCACTATATTTCCACTATATTGGATTAAATTTTGTACTTTTCTTCTTCGGTAGTACGCTCCTATAATGAGTAATTTAATTTGTTGTGTTGCCGTTATCCATGCATATGTATTTCAAAAATAATTGTATATACAAAAGTATATGCTGCACGTAGCTTAAAAACCCACAGTAAGTCTAGCGGCTTTCACTTCATATTTCATAGACCTCATGTAGTAGTAATGCGGTCCTGTTAAATTTTATGTAGGTTTCCTATTCTAGCCCATTTGAGAAGCTGATCCTGTGTGCAGGAAGGATCATCTTTGTGGCCAAGTTTCAGTCTTGTACTCGTTCCTTTTGCAGAACTCCTGTATGGTGTCCATGGGAAAATAATTTTGTTTCTTTAATCCCCCTATTCCCTCTGGTATTTTCCTTCCCCACACTACTACTTTTGTAACAGTAAAGCTTAAATCTGTAAGTAACTTGTAGGGGAATAGACAGGGATCGGCGACCGGAAGATTACGGGATGTGACGGAAAGATAGACTCCTCCCCATAGGAGTGGCAGGAACAGGAACCGCAAGAGCTATATAAGCGTGTGACGCAGCCAAATAGACGGACATTTTGCATCCATCATATTGATGTCTGTGCATCACTGTCCCCAGGGCGGGTAGAGCCCTGTGTCCCGGAGGTATGCGGCCCAAGATAAGTTCTCCCGTAGAAGCGCACAGCTACAGTAACTATATTGTTTGTACATCTTTGTCCTGGAAATACTAAAAGATATGGAAGTCCTTAGTGTTGGCAGTCTGACAACAACCTTCAGTAGTTTTGCGGGTCAACTTTCATAGACATTGGCATTTATTGATATTGCTTAGTTATTTCACTGTTAGCTGTGAATGTCTGCAGCAACGCCCAGTTATGGCAGACATCCGTAATTAGTATCATCACGCATAATCTTCATAGTTATTTCTGTTAATATGCAAGTGAAATTTAATCTTGTGTGTTGTGTTGTCTTGTGTATTGTTTTAAGTTGTACAGTTCCTGTGAATAGAAGTTCTACAAGGCCCAGCAGAATTTGCATTTTTGCTTTGTTTTCTGATTCAAGTCCATTTTTTTTAGTATATATGCTCCCTCAAAGTGAAGTACTGGGTTTTGGCCTGCAGTTTCTGGAAAAAAGTGATCAGCTGCATGACAACTGCAAGACTGGGCTATGTGTACATAGAATATAGCTAGACTATGTATCACTGATTTCTGTATTACCAGAAATCCCACTTTCAGGATCTTCATGTTCATAAACTTGGTCTTTTGCAGGTGATTAACCAAGTCAGTCAAAAATGACCTACATTTTGAACTTTGTAAATAAGTGCGACTGCTTAGTAGTATAATTTGTAAACCAGTGCTTGGACAGTTCGGTTATATATTCGTTAAGGGTCTTCTAACACTATAGCTGACATGACAGCTTGAAAATTAATAAAGGCTTGCAGGTACTGTAAGACAGTGGAAGTATGGGAGAGCGTTGTCTAGCTCAGCCTCTGCAGTGACGCTGAAGTGCAACAGTGTCTGGCATTCATGGTGAAATACAGAAAAACTGACCCCACCGGCAACAACTGGCATGGAGATTTCTGTGCACCAGGAGAAAAGCAGTGTAAGGGCTGAGTTAGCTTAGAAGTGCGAGTCCAGACATGTGTTCCAGCAAAGGGCTAGGGCCTGCAGCAACATGCGTATAGTAACGTCTGTGGGAGGGATATGACAGAGCCGTGCTATCCGTGGTGTTACGGTCCTTTGTTCTCTTTACACAGGTACAAAGGCCTGCCGGGCACACCCCAGAACTCACGTGAAGGCATTTTGAGCTAACCCTGCTACCTGAATCATTACTAGAACAAACTGGGTACAAGACGCTTGCAAACTATTAACACAGTAAGTAGCATAATTTCATCAGTCCCTCTGTTACCCAGACAGGATCAGTCATAAGTCCTCTGGCTGTTGTTTTGCTTTATGGATATGCCAATTTTTCTTCTTATAGACTGAATATTAGATGAAAAAATAAAGGATGAGTTAATAGATTTTTCAGTGAATAAGTTTTATTAACGTTAAGATGTAGCTGGTTTTATTTAAGTATGTCTTCATAGGTGAATGCACACATTTCTTCATAAAAATCTATTAGATTGGGCACATTACTTCAAAATGATTTGCCTCCAGTGACTTCACATGTATCTTTTGTCCCAGCTGAAGACTGGATATGCTAGTAAACTTCAATTTTCCCTGCAGTTTTGACATCATGGGTTGTCATCCCTTGAAAGGGTTTGGCTACTTTGGCATAAGTAATTGGCCTAACAGCAATACCCAAGAGTTGCCGTGTGACTTGGACTTTACTTGCATTTAAACTTTTGTATAAGCATACATTAATATTGTTATCTTTCTGCTCCTTTGAGGTGATGTGGTACAGTGCTTTTGCTTCGCCTCTCACTGGCCAGGAGAAAGGATACAAAAAGGTAAGATCAGAAGTTCAAAACTACATTAATCACCAGCAAGTTTCTGAATTCTGCAGTTGCGTTTTTTACATATGAATTACACAAAGATAAAACTTTGGTGGATAAAGACTATTCATACAGTGTTTTGAAAACGTGGAAGTCCAAACATTGTATATTAGGTATAAGAAAATTTAATTTGACTTCTTATACTATCCTATTTTATTGCATTGCTGTACTATCATGGCAATGTTCAGGCCTGGGTGGGACACGCCTCAAGAGACCTGATGAGTCACGTTCTTAGGAGCTTACTGGCTGCCTTCAAACCGAACATAATAAGCAATGTAGCAGGAAAAGGGAGGAAGAAATAATAACATTAGAACATGGAACTGAGGTGAAATTAATGCACAAGCCAAAGAAACTGAAGGGGTTTTTTTCACAAGTTAAACAACTAAAAGAAAAGAAGCTTGATTTAGATATCACAGAAGAAGTGGTTTTAAAGTGACAGAGGCAGCAGTTAATTCAGGAAATGATAACTGATGAACCAGAAAGACAAGTGGAAGTCACATTTTAGTTTTGAAGAGAAACAAGGATGGAAAACAAGGGAGGATCAAAAATGTGCCAAAAACAATGACACAGAATGACAGCTTTAACATTGTGTACTATCTCAAAAAAGAAAGTGATACAGACATATTGAAACCCAAAAGATGATAAATGTGGCAGCTGTCTTTGAGATGGCTCAGAAGTAGAGTGATGCAGTTGTAGAAGAGAACCAAGATCATGGACATTTAGTTGCTCATTTTCCAAATAAGCACTGTGTTATACAGAGCAGGAGTTCCACACATACAGTGCAGCGAGCTTCTTAAGCCTTCCAGCACTGCACTGAGGCAACAGGATTAAAAAGCTAGAACACAGGCCAACATAAAAAATGGGTATTACAGAGTCTGCAGAATTTTACTTTTTCAGTGCTGTTACCTTTGGTGCTGTGTAGCAAGCAGTAGAGTCTATTATACTCAGCTGAGCTGAAGGTATCTGCAGTGGTGCTCACATCACCAAATTAATCCAGTTGTATGTTTGCAGTATATTTAGACATTGATTCTAAAACACCTCACCAATCCATTATTCCTCTCTCAGAAATTACATTAAAAATTCCAGCTTTAATCAAGTTTTACTTACCAGACCAAACCCAAAGTTCAGGAGGTAATGCATAATGTAAAGCTTCTGGCGCTGACTAATTCCATGAGGGATTTCTGCCTTGGGGTGTTCATAATAGAATGCCATTGCCACCACAACAGTCAAAACCGCAAGAAAAATCGCTAGGAGGAGTTCCATTTCACTGGACTGTTAGGAGACAAATGGAAGAAACAGCTGTGACTTCCTTCCCCCTCTGACTATTGAAGTATTTCTGAAGGTAAAGGTGCAGAATTAGCACTTGTTTTTATATGCCATCATCCAGCTTTTAAAAATGCCGATAGGAAGATGAAAACATGTGGCAATCAAACCATACAATTAAACAGACAATAACAATTAGCCAAGGGAGGGCCTTGCATAAGCAGTTTTTCATATTTGTAGCTAACCTTTTTGAGTCTGTGCCCATCACCAGTGCTTGATATAGCTTGTAGCGTCACTGCCAAGAGAAGACAAAAACTTGTTATGTCTCTCCCTGTTCCTTGAATACAATCAAGTCTGTATTATTTCTGAGTTGTGTGAATTCCTGTGGAACAGGATGTCTTAGTAATCATCTTTGGAGTTGCTCAGTTTCTTGATTTATTGTGCCTCCACATCTTCTTCAGACTTTCAGTGAAATCAAGGTCTTAGTGTCGCAAACACATTTCATCATGTTTGATGACTGATACTGTACACTGCTATGCTGTTGCATCTTTGAGTCTAATGGAACCAGAAGCAGCTGCAGCCTGAAGTGTCGGTGCTTTGCATCTTGCTTCATCCTCCTTGATAGCTTTTCTTCAGCTGCTGAAAGCCTGTACCAACTGTTATGTTTGTTTGTATTGTGTTTGTTTTTTTAACAGCCTCTTGGTTGAGCCTTACAGTACTGCAGTCTCTGCCTTCTCATGAATATATTACTTACAGGTGTCATTCCAGGTGGAAATGTAATTCTAGCTGATGAAAACTAGGCTTGGACTTCATGGTTTCAGTGCTAGTAGCAATGACTAGACAGCAGCAGCCCGCTCGTTTCTGTATAGTCTGCGGTGAGCTGTAGGATCTGTGCCTTCCTCTGGAACTAACATATATTTCAGTACAAATCATTAGTGATAAGATTTAACCTGAAACAAAAAAAATCTGTAAAGTAAAGCTTTTTCAGCTCATATGATGTCACCTTTGGGAACAGTGTCTTCGCCAGTCTGCTCAAACGGTGAAGGCAAAAGATTCTCTCTCTGAAAAATAGCAGTATGGGTAAAATGAGTGTGTAAAATTTTTCCATAAGGAAAAAAAAAGAGTACCAGGGATGAACTGACCTTGAGAGGTATATTAAAATGAAACTAAATGCAGAGAACCTCAGAGCTTTAGAATGCAGAATCCATGACCTGCATAGGAAAGAAGACCTCAGACTTGATTCCTGACTTTAGAAACTATTTATTACTTGTTCAAACAGGAAGGAACCTCATTTCCGAATCTGGTGATACATTCTCTGAGAAGAAGCTGATTTCATGTTCTGCTCCCTCTGCCCAAACCTTTTCTTCATTTTATCCAACAGCTCTTTGCGGACTTCCATTTCTTGGTGTCCCCATTCCCTCTCCCTCCCTTGCCAGACAGTTGCTTACAGGTTTTTCTTTGTTCTTCCTTGGGGCAATTGATGCAGTCACCCAGCTTGATAAGGAGTGTTGGTGAAAGGCACATTGCTTGGTGGTGTACAGGGTTCAGCTTTCTTATAGCTCAGACAAGATCATTAGGAATTACTGTTAGACAAAACATGGTTGCAGCTCCCTTCTTTAGCATTGAACAGTGAAAGTAATTCAGCTTTGTGCTAAACTGTGTTGTCCCAATGAGTTAGGTGTGGTCTAAGTATTCTTATCAGATTTGGCCCCTCTGGGGATCTAAGAAAGCTTCTGACATTGGTGACAGATCCTTTGTACCAAGGTTCTTACCACCTATTGTTAATCTGCCCAGACATCACCCCCACAGATCCCCAAGGCTCCACACAAAGACTGGATGTGCTGGAATCAGCTGTAGAAGAAACAAACTAGTTGGTTCTTGAAGTAATGAACTGTTTTTCCCTTTAGGCATTGCAGATACACAGAGTAATACTTCATGTTTTATAAGCGTAGACTCAGCTTTACAGTTTTCCAGTCAGTTGGAAGTTTTGACGGTTCTACAGTCACCCCAGGTTTGCAAGCTTGCTTGAGTCCCAGGATGGAGAACCACTCCCTAAATAATCTTTCAAATGTATACTCTCTCCAGTTTCTGATTTTTAAACCTTGCCTCTTGCTCCTGTAGGATAGACCAGAGGAATTGGTCCCTGAGGCCAAAATCTCATTTTGTCCTACCCCAGGAACTCCTTTTCATATTAATTTCTAGTGAAGGGCTAAATGTGCCTGAACTCTTGCCAATACTGTGCTGGCATCCTTAAGCTTTTCCTCTGTTGTGTAGGTGCACATGCTAGGGGAGACAGAGACTGAGCCAGTTGCAATGTAGCCTTCAGGCACTCCCAAGAACTCTCTGCCTGTCTCTAAATCACAGTGCTGATTAGGTGGCAACTAGGTGCTCCCTTGCGTAGGCTCGGATGTTGGGAAACGATGCAGAGAAGAGGTGGCTCCTTGACCCGGGAAGCTCCTTTGGAGCTCTGCAGAGCGTGAGAGCCACCTGGTGCTTGAGGTCTGAACTTGAAAACTGAACTAGCCCAGTCAAATCCTCACCAACATACTTGGCCGTTCGCTGCAAGCTTGTGTGCAAAGCACTGACAAGATCTGTTCGTGGCTTATTCTGTGCAGTAACTTGTGTGTGCCCGATTACGCATACGTGTGTATACACAAAATGTGTATCTGTGATCACAAAATGTGCTCTGTGATCTCTTTATGCATAATTCTGTGTGGAAAGACACTGGTGTGCATAATTCTGAGACTGCAAGTTTGTGCTTGATTGTGTTTTAAGTACTTGACTGTAGCTTGTTGAACGTGCTGACAGTGAAATGAGCACGCTGGCAGGAAGTGTCTGTGTAAAGAGGCTAATAAAAATTACGTTGCACCTCTCCCTAGAAAAAATAAGTATTTGAAATGAATGATGATTTTGAAAACTAATTACACACTTTGGAAACTATAAAATGTCTTGAACTGAACAAACATTCTATCTTAGCAATGCAAGACACAGAGCAATTAACTGTAATTAATTAAAATAAATTAAAGGACAGGGAGTTCCATGGAGGCAATTAGATCTTGCGACTTTCTAAATTTCAGAAAATATGGCAGTCACGACTAGAAAAGGAATACATTGTGTCAGCACTTGCTGTTCTATACTTCTCCATCTGCACTACTGTGGTTATAACCCTCAACAGATTAAAATGCATGTGTTCAAGAGAGCTAATAATTTTGCTGACATATTCTAAAGATAGATTTATTAATATTCGTAGTAAATAGAGACCTGCTGATAAAGGACCATGGAAGAGTCTCAGGAGTAGATCAGTGTAGAGTTTGGACATTGGCCTGTAAATGAGACATGACTCCAGAGACTGAATAATGCAAGGAAAATAAGTACTGGACAGCTGAACTGTCAAGGAGTATAATACACGCTGCACTGAATGAGGTGTGTGTAAAATAACGTGTGTTTGTATGTGATCATCTCCCAGCTTAAAACATACAAAGTGGAATCGTGTGGACATCCTTAGTTCTGGCACTTCCAACCGTCTCTGCACTTGCAAAGAATCATCGAGAAAAACCTGGTATAGAAGATGCAAAGAATAGCGATACGTGAATAACAGTGATCCTAAATACAGATCAGCCTAATGACTCTCACAGGCTTGGCTGTGAAGTTCATGAAGTCATACCCAAACTAACTTTAAGCCAGCTTGCTCATGTACAGGTAACGGCACAGCCATGGCGAAACAGCCATGGATTAATTGCTCAAATATTATCCAGCTTTTTGCAGAGCTTTTACAGCAGATACTGACTCTGCTGGTCTATCTTCAGCTACCAACATGTAAGCTGGTAAGCCAACCTTCATCTTGAGATCGGAAACCAGAACGAATCCCCTGTTTCACATCAGGCTGTATAACCAAGGCAAATCCTGTAATCCTCAAACAGCGGAACACAGGTACTTTCCTGTATTATTTACTCCTGGAAGAATTTCTTTGCTTGAAGAGTAAAGTGCTATATACCCACAACAGGAAAAATGAAGTCAAATATCTATTGTGCCAAAAAAGCATGAAGAAACATAATTCCATTTTGCTGAGAGGGACTGGAGAACAAGAATTCACAAGTAACAACTTGTTGCTCCAGAGATTTGTAACTGCTAACTTGTCACCGTAATTAATTAATGTGGTGACAATGTGAAGAATTTAACCCAACATTTTCTTCCTACTCACAGTTTGGCTGGCGGAGATGTACTAACCTCTTTCCACACTTGTGCATAGATATTACAAGTGCAAGGTGGTTTCATAACAATGATGAAATATTTTACAATTCCTGGGCATTGCGTGGCCAGCTGTTTTGACACGCAATGGCAATTACCTGGCATCTGTGATTAGCAAAGGTGGGTCTGTCCTAATAAGCAATGTAACAACTGAGCTGAGATTTTTTTTCCCTTTGTGTTTTGGATATTCACAGAAATTATTTTGGCAGCTTCCATGATGGTTACATACTTTCTGCCAAGATTCCGAGTAAACAAGTTGTTTATCTGATTACAAAAAGGCAAAAAACGCTATGTCCCTCTCTTCCCTGAGTACAACCAAATGCTTCTCAGAAAGGGGCATTAGAGGAGGTAGTTTAGAGGACGTTCAGTTATGTTGCGCGCTTCCCCCTCACTGCATCTGTGTTGCCAGTCTTGGACACTTACAGGTGTCTCATACAGCTGACATTTCTGTACCTCCCATCTGTGTCAGCTGTTTCCCTTTAAAATCAGATTTGTCAGTACACTCCCTCCTTTTTACAACCAAGGCCAAAGCTACTGGTTGTGTATAACAGATAGTCTGACGATGGTCGCTGCTAATCTCGGAATTACTGAAAGTACCGTCAATCTCCAGAGGCACTGGGGGGTTATTTTGTCTGTGCTGTCGGGCTGATTCTGTGGGTAGTATGTGGCGATGTGTGCGCACATTGCTGACTACTCATATAGTGCATGCTTTGAAATGGTTTTTGCTATGGTGAGTTTTTATTCTTTGGCATAAGAAGATAACAAAAATTTTTACAATGTAAGAAGAGCACAGCAAAACAAGCATACCAATTAATGGGGTTAAAGAAAAAGGTTAAAAATACATCATGTTCCCAAGTAATAGCAATTGAAAACCAGAATTCAGCAGGCCATGCTAATATTCACTTCTTATTTTTTCCATCGATTCTAATGTACAACTAGCTAGTAAATAGTTAATTGAAATACACACTGTCTGCATACCAGTTCACTGTATTCAAGAAAACATTTTAATAGCCTTTTATAAAGTTTACAGTATGGTTTGCTGTTCTACTTGATGATGGAAAAGAGAAAATAGCATAACCAAAAAATCCCAGTGGACGGTGGAAGCCGCCTTCCACGTGGTACCAGGTCACTTTTACGTTGTCGTCCTCTAACCGCTTCTTGTACCACAGCCTGTCATCTCGGAGCACATCATGCTCACGGGTAATTATACAAGTATCAGGTAGGCGGCAAACGACAGATCTTCTGCCAACAGTGGGGGAAGCCTTGTCTCAAGCAGTTCTTTCGTTTCTTCATGGACGAGAGGTAAAAGTGAAGTGGCCAATGGCGGTTTGTAGTCCATTTTATGTATCTCTGGGATAAGATCTGGATTTATCCATTTCCTGTATTTCAAATTCACACTCTGGGGAACATGAGGACCACCAGGATAGCCTCCTTCATAGAGCAATCCTCTTTCAAGTACTTTGGAACGAAACGGACCGTGCATTCCCGTAGCTTTCCGCAGGCTTCAGAAGGCGTACAGCAGCAGTGAGGCAGCCCAAAGTCTGGGCTGGGCGCTAACGCTCCAGAGAGAAATGATACCTGAAACGTACAAAAGACAACAATTACTACAAATACCTCTATTTGTAAATTGCTTGAATGTGTCATCTGAGATGCACCCATGGATTATATATTTGCAAAACCCACCAAACCCGGGATTAATTATTTAGTTTGAAGTTTTGCACGCTGAAGCAAACCAGAAGCTTCCCCTCCCATTGCTGTCAAAATGCGGAGGCCATTAATCTTTGAGGTTTGTTCTAACATCATTTAAGAGCATGAGGTAGTGCAGGCCCATCAACCACACGGCCCAAAGCCACACACTTGCTCAGTTCCCGGCCTGAGTGCTCCTGCCTGGCAGTCACAGCTCATGCCGGCAGGGCAGTCTGCAGTTCTCTCATTTGGACTGACCTTGTGTGCGTGTGTAGCTGTGAGTCAGTCCTGCTTACCCACAAGATCCAGCCCAGTTCTGGCTCCTGAGCTTTTTACACTGGGGACGGTGATTATTGTATTATTATATATTAACAGTATTGTATATTATTATTACATTCAAATTTAAAGAATAATTTAATAATGTATTATTTTATAAACCACCATACAGTAAATGCACTGTGGTGACAAAATAGCTTCCTGTAGACGATTCTTTCATTTATTTTATTAATTGGAACAAGTGAATTACAGAGGAGTGATGTTAAAGTAACAATCTCTTTGTTTATTTCTTAACTAACACCTTACTTTCATGTGATGAAAAGCGAGGCAGCATAACAGTCAGATACCCAGTCAAGTTCAGGTGGTGTAATTTCATTCCGATGACATACAAGACTACTTTGAGACTACATTTTTAACAGCCATGGTTCTTTATTCTCTGTATTCATGATCTTAGGGCTTTCTGGAGAAGATTAAGTTTAATAAGGAAAAGAGAAATCCTACAAAGGTAACAGAGCAGGCATTCTCTCTTAACCCTCCACCATTTGCTGAGGAACACTGCGTCTGCTTTTCTTGTTTTCCACTACTCTGTGAAATTAATTCAATGGATTCATAAAGTAAACATCCTAATAACCAGGGAATAAATGGATATCAGTATCTTATTTCAGTATATGACTTACCCAGATGAGCTATGGAATATGCAATTCATTGTCAAAAGCAATTCCTCCCATCTTAATAGAATTCTTTAGTAATGAATTTTTTCATGGAATAATTTCTTGGAAACTAAAGCTTCGTCATACCATCAGCTATTTTCCATAAGCAAAACATCTTTAAAAGGAAGCAGTGGTCCATGCAGTTTTTAAAATAAATATTAAACTTTAGACTTCTTATTTCCTCTTTAAAATCATCCCCAAAGCCCCCTAAATATTAAAACCTGAAATTGGGAAAACAGCTTATAATTCTTTATTGTCAAACTGAGGCAGTGATTTTTGTGGTGATAACGATGTAAACCAAACAAATCTCTTTGTTCTCCTGAAAACAGCTGGCATATATATTACTTTTGTAACTTTATAAACCTGTATCAGGTATTTCTCATTGTCATTTGATGGCACATGCTTGCTCACACATATCAACAACATAGGGGTAGACAGCACTAGAGCTCAGCTTCTTTCCTTACGTTCAAAGGAAGGTAGGTTCAGGATGGGCCTTGCTCAGGGCGGTGGGAGACGGAGGGAGGAAGGCAGCGGAACTATCTAATTCTGGGAGTAACACTGGGTGGAGCTCACTCACCCAACAGACACAACCACTGAATCAGATTTTCTGACGTACCAGCATATTGCTTCATGACTTCCTGAAGAACAAATGTTGTTAATATAATTCATATCTTAGAATACTTGAAGCAATATCGTCCCTTATTTTTTTATGGCATATTGCCATGATTAAGTGTGGGCCCCTTGCCTATTCAGTGACCTACCCACATTTTCTCTAGGTTAAAAATAAGCTAGGCTTTTGATCATCAGGACACACTGTAAAGTTCATCCATTTAGGGAGAGTGTTGATCTGTAAGGGAAATAAGGAATTATGATTATGATTATTACTATTAGACATGGGGCAATGGCTTTAAACGGAGAGGGCAGAATTAGATTGGATATAAGGAAGACATATTTTATGATGAGGATGGTGAGACAATAGAACAGGTTGCCCAGAACAGGATGGCCCATCATTGGGAGCGTTCAAAGTCAGGTTGGATGGGGATTTCAGCAACCTGACCTAGTGAAAGATGTCCGGCAGGTGAAATGCTGTCGGCAGGCAGGGGCAGGCAGGGAAATGCAGCTGGCTGGCAGGGGTCTGCAGGGGAAATACCTCCGGCAGGCAGGGCAGGCAGCGGAAATGCTGCCAGCAGGAAGGAACAGGCAGGGGAAATGCTAGATACAGTTCTTGCCTTACATGTTAAAACGCACATTTTTAGGTATCATGGCAAAGGGGGACATGAATATAAATAAGTCGATCGTGGCAGAAACCCCAGTGTCAATATAACCTTCCCCAAACAGCAATTTTCAAAACCCGTTATGACTCTTAAGTCGGTCTTTTTGTCAGAGTTATGATCTTGGAATGGCTGAAGTTGGCAGAATTGCCATACCATGTTTATTTAATCTCATCTGTACTTTCTAACATCCCTGAGTTTGTAAAGAGCTTTCAGATGACAGATAGTAATATATATGACAAACTTGGTATCAGAGCATACTATCTAAGTATCCTCTTTCTTTTCCTTATCTTAGGAGCTTCTGACAACACAGAGGCATCTTCAGATTCAGGGAAGACACTGTCATGAAGGAGAATGGGGAATTTGGTATGTATTCTGTTGAAAAACTTCTTGATCAATAATTACAAAATACTTCAGAACCAATAGCAACAATATATTCAAAAATTAAATGGTATGACTATTCCTAGGCAGATGTGATCAGTGTTCGTAGGTGAAAGGTATCATATATAAGCCAGGTTCTAAAATGTGTATATTTGCAAGAAAAAGAGGACCCAGATCAGGATGTCAGCGTACAAAGAGGGTCTTTGAAAAACCGTTTGCTGGAATACCTGAATTGTGGCTTTTTATGTGGAAGATCATAAGGGGACCAGATTTTTACTTTAAAAATAACTATGAAATCATGTACCAACTAGCAAAAAACACTCCATTTGAGCTTGATGGACTTTAAGACTACATTAGACAGTCTTCCTGTCCGCCACTTTGAAGCGTTATGCCTTGCCAGCCAAAATAATTATCACCAAAGCTTTATATCACAGTGCAATATGCACAGTTAGTCTAAATGCAGATCTGTACGAATAGATTAAAACAAAAGCTAGGATGGGAGCTAGGAGGCTCTCTCTCATCTCTTGCATGTGGGACTGTCATTGATCCTTTATGACAGAGTAGTTGGATAGATGTAGCAGGAGCATCATATGTATGACACTTGTGCTGTGGAAGGTACACATTTAACTGTTGATGCAGCTTGTCTAAGGCGTATCGCAAGGAAGCTGGAAGAAAAGAGGAAAAGACTGTCCTGTACTGCAGAATAAAAGAGGTCTTTACTGCAACATACAGTACAGACACATCGCTGGCACAAGAAGCGTAGCATTCATCAGAATGAGCAGGGTATGTGCACTGCACATGCGCAATGCACAAAGCATCAAGCACTCTATAAGAAACCTGTGAAGTCCTCACTCTGAGGGCTGCTTCTGTGAGTATAAACATAAACCTAGAAATTCACCAAAAGTATCAGCAGATGGCTAAAGGTTTTCAAAAGAAAATGAAGTATTGAATGGATTCAGTGCATAGCAAGTGGAGAAATGCATCTTTAAAACTGTCCAGAAGAAGGAAGCTGAAATTTCTGCAATGCATTATTGATGAAGATAGAATATGTACTATTGCATAACAGCCACTTAGAAGCTGGAAAAGCAGGTAAAAAGAATCTTCTGAAAGAATTTTTTCATCCAACCAAGCACAGAAACATAGAGAACTTAATAACATACAGTCATATTATTATATTTCAGTCTTATTTTTATATTAAGTTCGTATACAGCTTAAGATGAAAAGCAGTGTGAGATACGTAAGGACAGCAGACTCTTCCTTCATGCCAGACCTTGCAGAAAGGTACTGGGGCCTAGGTCCTTGGAGAACCAGGGACAGTTACTGGGGTTGGTGAATGCTGCTATGTAAGTTCAAGCAAACCACGTAAGTCTTCAGTAGATTATAGTGCCCCAAATCACCTTTCAGGACGTGGGCCTTAGTTGTTACGTCCACTATGTATAACCAGGGGATTAGGGAATACCTTTACTCGAGATGAACTCTGTACAAACATTAATGAAACCACTCGGAGATTTTCCTGCAGGCATTCTTTTGACGTGTTGTGTGCCAGACATGACAGGGCATAGGCTGCCCTTATGTACTCCTGTCCTTTTTTGAAAGCTTTTTGGACAAAAACTGTTTCTCTGATGGCAAAGCACACAGCACAGTGAGTCTGGCTTACAGGTACTTAAACAAAAAGTGAAAACAGGTCTAGCAGAACCTGCTCTGGCCAGGAGGTTAGATTAGATGACCTCTGGAGGTGCCTTCCAACCTGCATGATTCTATGATACTTAACTAAGACACAGTAATTCAGTCACTGCAGAAATAAGAACAGAATCACGGATAAGAAAATTACTGCAGATAGTTCAAAATTTGGGAAATTACATTAAATATATCAAAGTGCATTGAGATACAGAAGGTTTGGTTATTATTATTCATGTAAATGATATCCACAGCCCTCCTGGCATCAAGAGGATCAATCATTTCATCATAGAAGGCAATCAAGTTACAATTGCTGCCTAAGAATGTGTATTTATAAGAACTCGCCTCGTACTGGATGCTTTTATACACAGTAATAGAATACCAAATCAAACTTTGGCCTTTACCTTCACATCTGTGTTACTGTGTGGTTCCCATTACACAGCTGCAACATTTAGATGCATATCTTCATAGTTCTACTCAAGTTTTTCCTTTCCTGAAAATCACAATATCACAGAGGATGATAAACTCACAAGAATTTCCATCAGAATATATATGCAATGGTATAAGGAGAGCTTTGATGGCTGGTCAACATCAGGAGGAATCTCTGCTTTGAAGGAATTATGATAAGTTGAACTTAAAACCAGGAATAGAAGAGCAGCTAGAATTCCTGCTATTACAGCCAGACCATAAAAGAATTCCGTTTTCCTTTGGTGGGAATAATTTATTAGAGAACTGTTTGATATGATGCTGTCAGTATTTATATCCTCCAGACTGACTCCACAGAGAATTCATTTGCATACCAAAATTCTTCCACCCTCCTCCTCCAGTTAAGGCTGCCAGATGCTAGAAGCATACAAACATCCAGCTCTTTATTTAGCAGGGTCAAAGTTAATATGTGGAATACTCACACCCAGGAATTGTCATTTTGTGTCTTCCAAAATTGCAAAGGAACTTTATTTTTTATCTGGTTTAATTGTATTCTGCTTTATGGGCCCTTTTTCAAGGGTACTAGTTAGTGTAATAAAAGATACTACCTCTACCTAAGAACCCCTGGAAGACAGGCACTGTGAACTCCAGTCTCTGTGGTCAGGAACTGTAATGGTTCTGCTCTTGGAGTAGGTCTGAAGTGTGATTCTAAGGCTGTTTGCTTAGTGCTGATTGCTTTTTCCCTGCTGTATTGCTGAGGCAGACAGCTGGCCAGAACAGTTAGAACAGACGTTCTGAAGTACAGCTAAAGGAATTTTGCTTTTGGAGATTCAAATAGAGCTATCAGTTATTTGGAAGTTCCCTACATGAGCGTGCAGCAAGGGTCTCTGGGCTCACCAGTGGTCCAGTGATATCAGAGGGAAATTTCCCCTTGACTTGGAGAACTTTGGTCTTAACCCTCTATTCTGATTCATTCTAAAGAAAGGATTTTGATGTCTTCACAGCTTCATAGTTTGCTATTTTTTGCTGAGACAACTGTACATTATCCTTTGTTGCAGTTGCGGCTGTGATTAGCCCCTATGGCTAGCCAAATGCTTGTACCAACAGAGGTGATGACAGTGAAGGAGTGAGTGAACAGGTGCAGCTCCGTTTATTTCTCTCCACTGTGTGACTGGACAAAACTTGTTTGGGTAAAAGTAAAAAGTGAACAAACATCAGCTCAGCTTGGCAAAATCAGTACAACCTATGCTTATCCCCTGAACACTCTGAAATATTTCTTTATCCCCACTAATCTCCCAGATATTCAGTTTTAAAACCCTTAGAAAAGCTTGTTATCGTGGTTGTAGAAGAGAAATACTCCTTTTTATGAGCGATAGGATTCTGCATCTGGCTAACAAACCTGTAGTGGTATTCCCTCAGAAAGTGGGATCTTGACTAAGAAAAGGTGAGTCCTTTCTATCTTTTCTTATACCCACAGAAGAAGCAGGTGAAATATATCTGCTTAGAAAAATCCCATTTATGCAAAATATGCATTACAAAAAGAGCAAGAAACTTTAAGGTGAATTAGTCAATGGGGTAAACAAATATTTAGCTGTGTGAAATGAGACTAAACATGAGTCGTAAGAGCTAAAGTATCAGATGATAAGAGTGACCAGACTGGGTTCTTAAGAGAATAGGTCTAATCCTTAACCTCAGTGGAAGTCAGCAAGTACAACTGATTGAATTATGTTGTTTAAAATTTAAATAAATAGGTGTTAAGGGTAAGAAACCTCTTGTAAGTGTACATTATAACATGGAACTCTCATCTTAACTTAGCAGGCCTGGAACTTGTGATCATAGTAGGCATCTCTCCAATACTGACTCAAATTATTTGACTAAGCTGGGGAAAAATTGATCTCTTCCATCACTGTGAGGTGCAGGATGCTTAGCCGAACCCCTCCCAACTTCTTACGCCATCCAGACCTGTGGGGGTACACTAACCTCAATGTTATTTTAAAAAAAACACAACCATATATTAAGACAAAAATTAAGGCTTCTTTTATATTCTGAGAAGGAATATCTAGGTTGGGGTTTAATGAGTTTTACTAATCCATCCTCAGATTAACAGGTTTCAAGTTCCAAATGTCCCCATATAAACATACTTCTAAATATGACCAATGAAAATTCACAGACATTTCTTCTTTATTAATTTTTCATTCTTTTTGTGGTGGATTTAAACACCACACTGATATCATCTGAGGAGATCATGGAATATCCAGATTTCCCCTCATAAAAGCTGGATGTCAAAATACCAATTACTTTCTGCCAAATCACTTAGGAACTGCCAATATACATGGTTTTTTTCCCATGATATCAAGACTTTCAGACCACCAATGAAGCATCTAACAAGAGATTGGAGGGAAGGTAGGAGTCCTATAAAGAGGGTTTCTTGGACTTTGGGGTTGGTTGGTTGGTTTAGGGGATTTTGTTTTTTAATCAAATAGTGTTGGACATAGTTTGAGGGCAGGGATGAGTGTTCTGAAAAAGCCTCTCTGTTAATTATTTTACAGGTCATCTTCTAGGAAACATCTGGATTTATGCATGCTAGTGTTATAATGGATCTTTTTTCCCCCAGAGAATCAGCTGACCTCACTACCCTGTGCCATTGTGTATATCAGGAAAGATAAAATAACTTTTAAAAAGGCAGCAGTCCCCGTAAATGAGTTAAAGGATCAGCTGGCCTTTGGAAGCCCTGTGTTCACCCCATGTATCATTTGCTCCAATGTCCTCCTCCAGAACTGCTCTTCGCTTAAAAAGATTAGTGGTACCAATTCGGAGGGGTAATGGCAGTGGTTCGGCAAGAACGAGCAAATGGCTTTCTGCTAACAGTGGGTAAAGCTCTAGAAATATCCAGATAAGTTATTAAAAATCCAATCTTGGCTCAGACCATCATCAGAAATGCTGTGGGTTCTGTTTGAATGAAGAACCCAGCATCCCTCTGTGCCGTCTCTTAGCTCAGCTGAATCTCTCCAGAGATCTTATTTTCCCATCGTCAGTTTATAATGTGATCTTATTCCCCCACATCAATTCATACACCTAAAGCTGATCCATCCTAGCCTTCCACCAAAAAAAGTGTGTGTTTGACAACAGCTTTCTCCGCCTAACATTCTTCCTCTTTTTGGTGTCTTTTCTAGAATTGTCAGGTTTGAAGAAGCTTATGACAGTTAGAGGAATTGGACTATTTCACCTCTGTATGTATTAGTGAACTGCTAGCTCTGAAAAGAAATTATACCTGCATGTAATGAATTCTTTTAAAAAGACATTGGTAGGAAGGATTCCGGGAACATTTCATCTAGAGATTTTTTTCCTAAGCTAGTTTACAAGCTTCCAGTACAAACTTACTCCAGGCATTAGCCTACTGTTCTGGTTTTGTCAAAATCCGTATCCTGTTGGTTTAGTAGGATTTCAGTTCAGACTCTTGAAACAATAAGCTACTCTTATTTCAAGGGCCTTATGGATCTAATTCTCCTGCCTCCCTCATTCCTCGTGTGTCTTAGAAGTTTTGTCAGGACTGAGGAATTAGTCAGGAGGAATGGTAAATACTGACTGGCATAAAAGTGGGGCACGTGTACTAAAGAGAACATAAGGTGAGACAGTCAGTTTAACAAAATGTAGCCACTCCATTCCTTTTACATGTGGTATTTTTTCACTGTTCCCTCTTCCAATATGAAGAAGCAGGCTAACAGAGTGAGACAGAGTTGACTTCTAATTGAAGATAGGTGAGAAAAAAGAAGGGCAAATAGTACAAATGACAGAATCTAACATGTACTAAAATGATTTGAGCAGTTGAAAGAAATACCACATTCTTGATGTTGCAGCCCTGTGTCTGAATTCTACCTGCACTTTGAGAACACTGTACTTCTGCTTATGAAGACAATTTTTCTGGACATACTGAATCTAGAAGGGGATGTCATCTAGAATTTAGAAATACTCAGTAAGACCTTTTTTATATCTTTATTCATGATACTGATTTGTTGGGAGACCCTGGGAAAGCAGTGAGACATCCAAATGTAGCTTTTTGCCCAAGGGGGGACACAGACAGTTTTCTGTCAAGGCTGGAAGTTAGACAGAAACCTGGTCCCTTTGAGCTTGGTCGATGGCAAAACTCACTCACAAGGCAACAGTATCAGACTCTTGATACTTAATAGCATGTAGAAGGACGGTGTGAAATCGTAGAACCACTGGGACACGCTTCAAAAAGAAAATGTGAACTCAGGGGAAGAATGAAATCAAGAAGCACAAAAATTTAGCTCTTGATATATCCAAATCTGACAGCAGTGCTTCATGTAACAAAAACCAGATCAGCTTGGCAAAAGGTTTCCCTTTTTTAAAGGAGGTTTAGTTTTAATCTGTGATCGTGATGGATTGTCCACGGTCAGGAGCCCCGCACTGATGTAAAAAACGGGTATTACTTGACACCCTAGTAACACAGACTTTCCATTGTGTAACAGTGCTCTTCTGTGTGCCCAGTTTTTTCACATCTGCTTACCAATATACTGTATGTGTTTGGGTGGGTTTTTTTAAGTTGAAAACACAGGATTGTTAGCCCAAATGGCTTTCAGACATGCCTTGAGCATGCTTTTTCATTTCCAGCTCCTTTTCCTTTCAAAAGTTCTTGCACTTTAGCAACATCATTTGCACAAACAGACTTCCAAGTTTGCTAGGCACTTGGCTGCAAAGGCTCCATGAACAAATTTAGAGTTCTGCCAATGTGTATAGGTGCAACATCAAGATCCAGGCAGTCAGCCTCTTCATAGCTCCATGTAACATTGTTCTGCAAAAATGGACCTTTGTTATGCAAGTGACGTGTATAGAGAGTGTATCAACTTGTTTTGGAGGTAAAAGTTGCTTTTTCACTGCAACTTACTTCTTCAAGACAGCGCAAGTAAGAAAAAATAGGTTTCTGTGACTCCCATTGAGAGTATGCCCTAACTACAATCCAAGAGCTGGGCTTCAGTTACTACAGGCCTTTACATTAGCTAGCCTAAATATGAACACCAGGTTTAGTGTTAAGCTGGACTCTTACAGTTAGGCACTGTTGTGGTTGAATATGCAGAACGCATAAACGCACCTTTTGAGCAGTGGTCCCAGGAATGGGTCATTCAGGGATGATCCGAATTTAAACCCATTAATTCAGAATAGATTCGTAAAACTGTATTAAAGCCATCTTCCTTTACACTTCTGTTAAGTACAAATCCAGAAATTTAAACAGAGAGCTGAAGCCAAAACTGAATGAGTTACTGCTGAGACGTATTACATGACTGCCTTACTCTTGTGGCAGACCGGAATAAAACGTAGTCGCAGGTGCCATGCAAATGGCTCAAACCAAGTTTGGGGGTTTTTCTGCAATTTGTACTTTGTTGCGAGCGTCTGTATAGGAAACAAATAGTTCAGTACTGCGCAGCTATCCAAAACGCAAAATCACTTCTGCAACTGAGTGATAGCATTAGCAACTGATGCAATTTTACAGAATTAACAGGCCTGCTCATTGAATGCTCCGGCACACTGCTTAAGGGCGTCTGAGTGAAGGTTACTACTCAGAATGCTACGTTTTTGTCTCTTTTTGGAGCGGAACTGCAATTAAACAGGACAAACCTCAGCTGTTCTCAGTGTTCTATATAGTACATGTAGAATTTACAGCTATTTGACCTTTTGGTTGAATTAGGTGAATGTTAAAATAACTTGCATATATTTTTCACCATATTTATTACAGGCAAGATGCAGTAACTTCAGTTTTACCGTAAGTCTGCTTTTGTTTCTTGCTTTTGTACATTTGTACAAGGTCGTAACTATGTTTTTCACTGGTTCAAGGTAAATCTAAAGTAGAGTAGTAAAGAAAAATAGTTCATACTTTCATAAAATTTGAAGAGTAAATTAGGAAAATTTTAAATATCTAGAACTGTCCCCTTACTCCCACTCCGAATTTGGTAGCAACTTTGCACATAAATCAATGAACGGAAATTATAATGAATGAGAAGAAACCACTTTCAATACATTTTAGAATATTATTCAAGCTGGAAACAGATACATGAAATCAATATTCACAAGATTATTCCATTCCCACTGGCTTCAAAAGACCTGCAAATGTTTTAAATTAATAATTCATTTTGGTTTCAATCTGAACCGGTTAGCTGTGTAATATTGCTGACTTTTCTGTTTTAAATGTGTCCGGGGTGATTTATGTATAAAGAGACTGAACTCAGAAATCAAAAAATCAAATTTACTTTGATGAACTTCATATCCGTGCATTTTTAACAGTGCTCCTTATTTCCGTACCAGAAGGTTGTTATATTTGTTACCAGTCCAGACACTGAGTCATTCTTGTTTAAACCAGACACTAGGCTCTCTGTGTAATTTCTCTCTCCCCTTCAGAGTTTTTGGACTGAGAGGAAAATTGTAATGCCAGGTGCCTCCCCGAGCTCCATTTCTAAAGGTATTACTGTAAAAACACAGAGGTGCTAAATGCTGCCAAGCGGCCATGGAAATTCTCTGAGCTCTGGTTATTTCAGATGCAGGCAAGTTAGGGAACACCACCTGGTTCTGACAGTATGTACAGACTTAACGGTTCTGGTTAGAGTGCTTCACCTCCTTCTCTCCAAAACCCTCCGTGGCACTTCATGGTGATGCAGTGATAGTCATATGGCTGATTCCATATGAGGTAACCTGGCATTTAAAGGTAAGAACTCTGCAAGTTTCTCTTTACATTTTATTTTCTTTTTTTCTGAACTTTTGTGGAACTTTTAAGAGGTTGAAATTCAGGGACTTAGATATCGTTCACATTTGGTGTGAAAAAAATGTGTGTGATATAGGTTTTAAGTGTGGGTGGGACCAGAAACTCGGTGGCTCTTCCTTTTGCAAACAAATAACCCTGCACACTCTGTTACCAGATGGCCACTTCGAACAATGCCTGTTTTCAAAAAATTCTGTTTGATTCCAAAGCATGAAATTTATTTTCAAAGGGATTCAGAATACTAACTCACTGCTGTTGGTTGTGCAGTATAACTCGGCTACCTCTGTGTAGATGCTCAGGCTCATACGCTTCCACTGTAGTGGTGCTTTAGTAAGTACAGTTGTAACGAAGTTTGAGAGTCTTTGAAAGTTGTCATTTTTCAGTAATTCTAGTGTTAACCACTAGATGGCTTCCCAGGATAGCGGATCTAGACCCAGGCCTCCTGAATGAACACGCGGGATTGGACTCATTTTGGCACGTTCTTCATGACATATACAGTCGTAAACGCGACGTTCTTTCCAGCTCAGCTGTGAAGACAGCACTGTGAGGTCTGACATCCTCGAGCATCTTCTGACATCCTCAAAGGCTGCCCATTAGGTTATTTCTGATGGCTGCCCCGACTACTGACGGTGCATGAACAGCTCTCAGTTCCCATAGGCACTTAGAACCTCCTCAGAAATGCTTAATCAGAACAGCTGAAAACCTAACTTACCTGCCTAATGCTTAACAGCGCAGACAACCGAGTTGGGGGACCTAGTCGCAACATACTTTGCCCTTTCTCCTGTTACAACATAGTTTAAAGTGCTGTGGAGACCTTGTGTTGCAACTGTGCCCTCATAACTGGGCAAAAAAGTCTTGGAAAAGGGGAGAAAAAAACAAGCCACCCTTTGTTATGAGAAAGTGAGTCTCCCTCCTTCATTCAGAGCCTGCTTCTTTATTGCCCCGCTACTAAATCACCGGTTTTCAAATGCAAGCATCTTACAGCTTGGAAAATCCACAAGCTGTCACATTGTCCATGAAAACATTAGTCCAATAGTAAAAGATTCCGATGATTGCCAGCCTAGGCTGGATTCAGCCTGGCAAGCTAGGGCTGAAAGAAGTTTTCCCGTCCACACCAGCTTATCTTGGGCAAGCAGTTCTCTGCCAGAGCTCTGCAAGGCAGAGATGGCTCCCTTGAACTCAGCCTTAACCCTGTCTGTTCCTGGAACTGCTTTCTCCTGGGCTGAAGTCAGATCACACCAGCTCCCTCCGGGTGCGGGTACGTCCGGGAGGAGGCAGGGGCTGCCTGGCTGGCTTACAGCGCCCGTCAGTTCCAGCTGCCAGCGCAGCGCGGCCCGCAGCGAGCCCGCAGCAAGCCCGCAGCGAGCCCGCAGCGAGCCCGCAGCGAGCCCAGCGCGGCATGCGGCATGCAGCCCGCAGCAAGCCCAGCGCGGCATGCGGCCCGCAGCAAGCCCGCAGCAAGCCCAGCGCGGCATGCGGCCCGCAGCGAGCCCGCAGCGAGCCCAGCGCGGCATGCGGCCCGCAGCAAGCCCGCAGCAAGCCCAGCGCGGCATGCGGCCCGCAGCGAGCCCGCAGCGAGCCCAGCGCGGCATGCGGCATGCGGCCCGCAGCGAGCCCAGCGCGGCCCGCAGCAAGCCCCGGCTTGCAGGCTGCAGCTCCCAACGAGCGCACGCCTCAGCCTGCGTGCATGTGTGAGTTTATGTGCAGTGGCTCCAAGATAGCTCTGGGGGAGGGGAGAGCAAAGCCAGCCACTCACAGAAACAGTAGTGAAATCTCCCCAACACTTTAACTGTCAATCAGGCTTAATGGGGTATAAAAACTCCCCAGCGCCGCGGCTGTGACAGGCAGAGAGAGCAATAGGGAGAAATGAGTGAGAGCTGAAATAGTGCACGGCGTAATTCGGGCTCTGTGATCACAGATACTCCAAGTGAAAAAAAACAAAACAAAAAAAAACCAAAACCAAACAACCCAGGAGAGGGGGCAGGGAGGCGTTTATCAGCTCCACCTTTGCAACCGGCTCAGGACAGAACGTCTATAGATATTTATAGATATTAAAACAAAAACAACAACCTTACCGTGAATAGAGCCTTTCTTAAAAAGAAGGTCCTGGCAATTCTGTCTTATTTAAGCAATTTCCTGAGTCTAAGAATAGAAATGAGCTGCCTGGAAGGCACTGCAGGCTGAAATTTGGAGACATAGGCTGCTTTATTTTATTTCTCCAAGTATAAAAACCTTCCGTTTGGATACTGGATTTTTATTTCTGTCTTTGAAGCGGAGGGATGGATGGCTACTTTTAATTTTACTTTTTTTTCTGTCTCTCTTTTAATTTAAAAAAAACTGTCTTCCAGTTAAAAGGCAAGGAAAGCGTTTTACCTGCATGTGACAATCCCAGAGGACACCGATCAAGAAACAGGGGAGTGACTTGGTCTTCTGCACTACTTTACTCCCACCCCACTTTTTTTAGGGGGAGAGAAGGATTTTTCCAGTCCAAGAATCTTTTTGCCCCCAAGTTTTGGAAGGGGGTTGAAGACTTGTCACCCATCTGGGGGTGCATGAAGGGAAGTGGTTTTCTTTCTCTGCTAACTTGGTTTCGTGAAGGCTTGGAAGAGAATTTTGCCTTCCTGACCTGTCTGGAACAAGAGGATGATTTGGAAGTGGCTGGGCGCTTTGCTGCTTTTCCCCGTGCAGATGGTTTATTTGGTGGTGAAAGCTGCCGTGTGCATGGTGCTGCCGCCCAAGCTGCGAGACCTGTCCGGGGAGAGCGTGCTCATCACCGGAGGGGGCAGGGGCATCGGCCGCCATCTGGCCAGGGAGTTCGCTAAGCGAGGAGCCAGAAAGGTGAGCATCGGCGGGGGGGGGGGGGGGGGGGAAGCTCCCACCTGCTGCCCGACTGAGCCTCCGACTCGGAGACTTACAAGCCCTTTCCCTCACCTCTAGGTGGGCTTGACGGGATCGCTTTTTAAGGGGGAGAGGGGAGAAGGGGCGCTGACTCTGCAAAACCCTGGCGTGCTGAGCCGTTGCGATGACTTACAATTCAGAAGTTGCCCGCTCCTCCTTCCCCGCATCCTGTCTCTCCCCGCCTCATCTAAGGAAACGCGAAGGTGGGCAGGGGGCCCCCCTCGTGAACTCTGCCCCGCTGACAAAGGAGAGGTTTTCGCTCCAGCCCGGCTTTCCTGCGGCGGGGAGAGGAGAGCTCGGCGGCGGCCGGGCGGGAGGCTGGCGCGCACTTGCGCTGCTGTTGGCGGGGCTGCGCCCCGGCAGCGCCGCTTGGGGGCACCGCGGGCGGGCCGGGCGGGGGCGGGGGCGGCCGGCGGCCCCGCAGGCTGCGCACACCTTCAGCGCTCCCTGGGCACGGCCAGGCGGCCGCTGCCGCACGTGTCACCGCGGCGCGGAGCGGCTTCGCCCCGAAAGGGGCAAATGGTGTGTGCGGGAGGGCTCTGGCGCTCGGTCCTAATAACGAATGCATCCTCTCGGGAGAGTGGGGAGGAGGGGTCCGTCTCACCCTGATGGTTTCCCATTTGTGAAATCAGTTTCTTGTGCTTTCTGAAGTCCCTTGTATTTTGCTTTCTGCCAGCCCAGACGTGTTCAAAGGTAAGATGAATGAGACCCTAGCAAGGAAGTAAAGCACAATACGAGTAGAGGCAGTGAGACTGCACGTTTCCTTTAGGGAAGAGGGAAAGAGGCTGAGAGACTGGTCTGTCTGCACAGCAGCCTAGAAATACCAGTGTAGCTGGTGCAGCCGTTCTCTAGCTCAGGAACTGGTAGTTTACCTTGAAACTTTGTGTTTTCATATGTACAGGTGCCTCCTTATGTGTGAATCAATCAGGAATACAAAAACCGCACACACCTGAAACGAGGCTTGAGATTTAAAGTTCCACCTCCTCCTTTATGGGTAATGAAAGGGGGGAGTAGTGAAATTAGCTGCATCAATACTTCTCCATGTGAGAGAGGATGAATGGGAGTAAACAGAGAATAAAGAAGATGAAAAATACAGACTGAGAGGATATTTAAAGAAAAATTTGCATTAGTTTGGAATAGTGTTTTGTCACTTCCTTACACATGCACTACAGTTTTCTATGTGTGGCATAGAGCTATTCTGGCATACAAGTTTGAGGTGTAAAATATGTCAGCATTGAACTTTGATGTTTGTATATGCTTGTGTTTAAACATCATGTGGAGATTTACACAAGTTCTTGGAAACAGAGCAAACAAGTTGACTGACCTTTGGACCCAAGCAATTTGCTGAAAGTGTATTTATATTGTCTGTTAGAACACCATGCCTCATTATTTATTTATTTAGTCCGGCTGGTTGCTATGCTAAGCTCTGGTATTAGAGTACCACCATTTCTGCAGCTAATTCAAGAGCTGCTTAGCTGCCGTTCAGCTATAGGAGCTGAACAATGGCAGCCAGTCCTAACGAACCAGGTGACATGGGCCAGAAGGAGAGGGAGCTATTTCAGATACAGAGCTGAGGGTGAAATGACTGTAAACAGATACAGACTGTAGTTCATTTGTATGTCTTACCTATAACATCTCTATGTATCTTAGCAGGAAAGAAGAGATGAGAATAACTGTTGGGAACCTTTGTACTTGTCTCACGATGTGGAATGCTGTGTGTTGCTAGTTGTTTCGAACTTTGTGGGGTTTTGCCTTATGGGTTTTTTTCATGTCTGTCATCAAGATGTGTCAGGTTTTGCTTTTACTGAATTTGATTTAGATTCTCCTTTCACTTCCATCATGGCCATCTAGGAAGTCAAATACGGCACTCAGCAAGTTTTGATCCTCTCTGGCAGTGGCAGTGCCTTTCTGCCCTTGGTAGTGGCACATTTCCTATGCAACACTAAAGTAGGCTTATCCTTTTCTTCCTTAACATTTTTAATGACAATTTTACCTAGGTGTGGTAGTTTCCGTTCCCTTTGCTCTGAGATTTCATTTCTTTCCTGCCTTCTGTGCTGAACCCTAACTTTGTGAACTTAATGCAGTTTCCATGCAGAATGCAAGACCTCTGTTTGGCACTACTCTTTGATTTTATGCTTTGCCTTAGACAATCAAAAAGAAACAAAAAGGACTTGAAGTGGCTAGCAAGTCGTCTTTCAATAAGGCTTGTGAAAATGGAACTGTTCTCTTTTTCCATTGTCATCTTATGCAGTTAACTGTTTTACAATTATAAGCAAAGCTTGAATTATTGATCATAATTAATAATTTATAGCAGATTCTGATTATCAGATGGTGTAGCCACAATATTCCAAGTTTAGAAAAACACTTCCACCAAAGGTGTGAAATTCTGAGGCCGTTACTTAGAGGTGAACAGAAACAGTAACATACAGATTCAGATTCTGATAGTGGGTGTGCAGCGTATCTTGAAAAAGCCATCACAGCGCTTGCGCACGCAGACATAGTGGCGGAGTTTTGGAGGTAGGCGGCGATATATAACCATATTTTTGAGATTAGAATCTTCTGAAAGGTAGGTTAGTTGACACTGTTAGCGTATGAATTTTCGTCCGATAATGAGACTGGATTGGATTTAATCTTACAGTCTTATCTATTTTTGGAGGCTGATTTTGTTAATCACAAATGAGATGTATCTGAGCAGTTTTCACCGAAGGTGACAAGTGGTGTGTCTCACTGACAGTACGAATTGCCACTTTTTTACTGTAAAATTTGATCTTGTATCTAAAGCTATGAAGATGGCGAGAAATAAATCGAAAAAGGGCTTATATGGAAATGGAAATACAATGTCTTCTGCTTGATAGATGAGCACGGAGACTGAAATTCTCAGTCCAGCAGAATGGAAGTCTCTTGGGCATGATCGTGTAAATCCATCCCGATTCCTGCTTTCTACCCCATTCTTTTAAGTCCGTTGTGCCTCTAATATGACTTGGACAGATAAGTGTCTGTAGAGGAGACGCTTCCTTCTAAGGTGATGTTTCTTCTCATGGTTGCTCATTGGCCTTTGGTGAAATGGCCAATGAGGGGACAACGCAAGTCAGTTGTATTTTCAGTTACAGGAGTGTGTATCTTCTAGTTTTTTCAGTTAAAAACCAGTGATTTTTAGGCAGAGAGAGACTTTAAGCATTAGATCATCCCTGTTCAGATGTATACTAAGAGGTCAAAGGATCCATACTCTGGTTTTACTTCTGGGTAGAAGTTTTCAAAAACTACTTGGTTGTGCGAGGCATTGTGTATATAAATGCTTCCTATAGCACTTCTGGAAAAAAAAATGAAAGCTTGTAAATCTGCTGTATGCAGAGAAAGAGTGGTTTACAGATAATACGGGACATGTTAGTGTTAGTAAGAGGGATGAATAGCGTTGAATTTTCTCCAGAAGTACTCAAGTATTGTAATTCAACTTCCACGCTGTTCCCCAGAGATGTGTCCAGATTCAGAAGTGCCAGCTGAGGAGTTACTTTGCTACTGCTGAATTGCTGGCGAAATGTACTTTTTTGCTTTCAGTTCCTTTTTGGTTGCTTACAGAATTCAGAATTTTCACTATTGTTGGCTTTAACTCTTGAGAATTTTGACTGCGCCTTAGAAGTATTTGACCAATAGAGCATCACCTCTGCCTCAGTCTGACACATTGGTAGCTTTGTTAAGGCCCTTAGCTTTTGATATTCTGTGGTTAACCAAAACGGCAGAGTATGTCTGTGTTAATGAAAAGGGAGAAGGAGATATTTTTATGAGTTTATGATTTAACACCTATGACATAAAAATCCACTTCCAAAGCCTAATGGTGTTTTGCAAAGAATATACTGATAATTGAGTTAATATTGGGAAGACTGGCCCCTTTGAACAATATTTCTTGTGTGGAAGAACAGTCCTCTACATATGTGAGTAGTCAGAGGGGTGTAGGGGCTGAATGGGTTCATTCACTGGTGGTTAGAGCTGGAAAAAGCTTCTGGTTTCCTCTAAGCCATTTGCTTTTCCTGCAGCATTTTCTATTACATTGCCCTTGCCAGAGAGTTGTCAGCTCTGGTTTTGATGATCTCCAGTGATCAAGTTTTGATTTATATGTCTTTTGTATGTCATTTGTATGTCTTGCGCTTTGCTAGGTTTTCTTTTAGGGCATTGCCTTGATGTCTAAAAATTTTCCATGTAATTTAACTTACTTTGTTCACAGATTATTTAATCTGAGGTCTGACTGAACAGGATAGAGATGCCTGGTTCTTAGGTTTTGGTGACGTTTAATAATCCAGAATGCCTAGTAAAAGTAACTGAAAAATATATAATTATAGAATAGAAACAGATTCCCCAACTCCAGTATGTATTTCAGTGTCCAAGGTTACCTGACAGTGACTTTGAAAGAGCTTCTTAGGCCTTTCCTCTTGGGAGACTGGTCAAAAGCCATTGATTTTCATTAGGTTTTTTACTTACGCTGAAGACTCTGGACTCAGCAGTATGGATCTTCAGTAGCATCTCTCAAGGGATCTTATACAGCAGTGCTTTTATATTGTTCCTTTGTGATCATTTCTGTGATCTCTGTTTCTTTCAAAGTATGTGTATTTTGTCCTCCTATTTCACTCCCTCCCCACCCCCCACCGCCCCGCAATATGTTTGCTGTTTTGGTAACTGCAGCTACCAGTGAATGAACAACAGGGCTTCTAGGGAATCAGGGGTGTTTCGGCATGAGACATGTCTCCAAAATCCCATGTGGGGTAGGGGTAGCCCTGCCCCGTGTCAGTGTGACAGCACTGCAGAGGGGAGTTGAGCAATTCCTATTAACCTTGTTGAGAGTTCTTCACATTCATTGCTGTGCAAGAAATGACCTCGTAAATACACGGAAAGATCTCTCCTTTCACTGTCTTGTCCTCTGGACCTTCACTTCCTGTATTGCAGGAGACGGTGCGACTCAAAGGGTTTGCACGATTGCGCAGTGGATGAGGTAAGCGGTCTGGAATATCAGGACAGACAAGAGCCCTTACTAGATGGCAAGGAGCTAGTATCACCAACAAAAACAAGAAGCGGAAACTTTGCTCTTGCATGGAATGTACTGCTTGATAGCCATGACCTCGCTCTGTCAGCACTGGAGTCTAGACAATTATGTCTGCAAGGTACTTCTAACAGGGTGGCAACATGACGGGCAGCTGTAGAATGCCAAATTCCATAATATGGTGATTATTTTGGGGTAGAGAACAAAGATCCTGGAGGCACTGCTTGAAAACTTTTGCTTTGAAAACTGATCAGAGATTTTTTGGTTGTTTTGGTTTGTATTTTGCTTATATCAATCTTGATCTTGTTCAGTGTACAAAAAAAACCCACAACAAACAAACAAAAACAACCAACCCTGAAATCTCAACTGTTCTTTCTGTCGTTAACTTCACAACATTTTCAAAGTCAGGCCTTAACGTCGTCATTTAGGAAGATGCCTTGTCGTGTCAGTGTGCTATCCTCTTCCAGTTCGGTTACAATTGGGATGGTAATAAGAAGTCAGTGGAGGAAGGAACACTGAGGAAGGGATGAGAGCTGTGCAAGCCTGCACTGCTGCTGAGACCTGGAGCCGGTTTCCCTCAGTGTTCCACTGAATTCAACAGAACGGAAAACCTCAGAGGAATGGCAGGTGCTTGAGAGACTTGTATAACTGGAGAGTTTTAGCTGAGTGCGATTTTTGGGCTATAAATTCTGTTTAGGATGAGGGTATTGCAGAGAGGTTATGTAAAAAATGGTGTCAGGTCTTAGAATTTAGCCTTGTATTCCCAGTAATGGGAAATTTGGCAAGTTTTGAAATGAGTTTCTACAGTGGCATGCTCCTCCCACATTATCTACACCAACTGCATCTGTAGTTCCAAGAATAATTCACTTTGGTCTTTACACATCGTATTGACATACTATCGTCCTGGTTTGTATGAATTAGTATATATCTTTTAAAAACTTCTTTGTAACGTATACCAGTGCTATATGATAAAAGATTAACTGCACCGGGACTAGAGCTGGAAATGAAAATACTACTAATCTCCTGAAAGGAGGGCAAAAGACTGAGACTGACGCTGAAGTCATTCTGAGCTGTGACCTTTTTTAAGGTGTAGGACAAAAGCTATTAGTACCTCACATGGATTTCGGTACGAGCGCTTAATCTAAAATGCCTTTTAAAATATTGCTCATTCTCAAACATCCATCTCTAATTCCATTTTCAGAACCTGTAGAATACTCTTACTAAACTGTATCTGAGAGTTAGCTCTTGCCTAGAGAAGAACCTGACATCAAATTCTTACCGCATGGGAATTTTAATCTGCCATGGAGTTCCATCCAGACGGGTCGTAGTGTTCCAAACCGGAAAACGTTTGTTTTGTCAAGTACAAAGGTGTATAATTTCTGATAATTTGCTGGAGGAGTGGGGAAGCGATGAGATAGCATACCTGAAGTAAACTCAGTAAGTCCTTCTGCTTGCTGTCTGTCAGTTTTTAAATCCACTGTGGCCAGTCATCAAGAAAACACTTGTATTCCGCAGGTAGTAACCAATTCCTGACATGTCTTGCAACCCACTCTGACTTCAGAACATGAATAGACGTGATCTGGCCACCCCAGAGGAGATTAGTTCTGATATAAGGAAAAGAGCTGATTTAAAATTACATAATTTCAGAGCTGAGAGGAACTGGTTTTCCATAGACTATGATTAATCGCCATGTACTTGTTTTTAAGAGGCGCCATGATCTAACATAATGAAACCATAAAGCCTTTAAAATGATGTTTATAAAAGAAATGGACACAGTTCTGAAGTACTTTACCCAATGCAAATGCAGTATGCAAATGTACTGCACAAACAGATGTTGAGCTGGCCTGGTGTATAATGGTTTTTAAAAGGCTCAGTGTAAAATTTACATATTCTTAGATTCCAGTACTAAGACAATGTTGTCAAGAGAGCATCTGCCTACATACGGAATGCTTTCTATGCCCTGTGGAGGTAGCAGAATGGCATATAGTCCATGTATCAAATGGGTTTCTCTGTAGTAATTTAGCAACGCAAATAAGCAACTAGCCACTTTTGAAAAGGCAGTCGGACATGTCTCAAAATGAAGAAGATAATGTAATCTAAAAGGAAAGTTTGCATTTTCTATGTTGCAGATATTTTAGAGTAATGAGAATATTTACCCATAGTGCAAGTATCAGGTTCTAGGTAATTAACCTCTCCCGTTGTGTGTGTGGTTGAAAAAAAAACCCACCATAGGAACTGAACAGTTTCAGGCATACTTTTAATGATGGTTACTTTAATCTTATTGAAATTTAAGCACTTAATCTTACAGCAAAGCAGTAGAGCGTGTCATAACTTATCAGTAACCAGAAGTACGTGACAAGAATTGGGGAGTGAATGTTTTTCCATTTCATACAAAATAACGTATTCATTTGGAACTTTTGGTAAACTATGAGAGAATAGACTTTATTGCATCGCTTTATGGTCTGTAGAAAGGCTTTCTTTCTATAAAGATTACATACTGACAGCAACTTTATTTCATGGCTTCCTGTTGGCAGCTCCCTTCCTTGTTGATTGAATTTAAGGATGGGCAGAAGAACCCTTGTCTCAAGTCCCAGGCTTAGATGGCATTAAGCCTGTTACGTGTGCTAGTGCCAAGGCCAGCAGTTTGAATAACATGCTGAATAAGTGTCTCTGGTTGGCAAGCACAGCCAGAATTTATCAGATATTGGACCTCTTGATGCCTGCAGCAGCATTCTGGCTGGAGCTGTTTTAGCTTATAATTTAGAACATACCTGTCTTTTGTTACTGAGTATGTTGTAAAGAGAATAAATAAAGTTAACAAGTGGAACTCGCAGAGTAACAGACTTGTCATCTCACATCAGGCTACAGTGATGTCATGTGAAAATATTGTCCCAGCGAGACCGTGCTGTCTTGGCACACCAAAATCCAGCACTTTTTAAAATGCTTAAGGAATGGCATCAAGACCGTAAAATGAGGCTTCCCACAAAATATAAGGACTGCATCAATGCTGTAAGAAATCTTGAGGTAAGTTTTAAAGACAAAGTTATACATTAATGTTGTAGTGCCTCCGAAGCCCGCTCATGCACCAGAAATCATTTAGCATAAAGATGCTACATGTGCTGTATAAGGCCAACAGAAAGAGGTGATGCCTACCTCGGGGGTTACGATGTAGATATCAAACAAAAGGCAACAGCCAAAACCAAACAGAGAACTGATGGAGATTGTAAAGCAAGCGATTTCAGCACCGCTCATCTAGCCTTTTTTAAGGTTTTGGAAAGGCATCACAGCAATGGAGGGTTTAAGGTGGGATTTGAATAGCAACAATAAGGACTTTTGGGGAATGTTTACGGAGGCACAGGCAGTGTGGTAGAAAACACAAGTTGTTTGAAAATTAATGCTGGGAGGTAAAGGCTGCAATAGGAGCTCTGATGCTAAATGAAAGGTGATCAGTAACATGGGGCTTAGACCTGGAAAGCTTGAAGGGGAGGCAGTGAAATTCAAAAGGAGAGTTGACCTGGTCAAAGCGGTAGATTAGGTAGTTGACCTTGAGCAGGGGGGTTGGACTCGATGACCTCCAGAGGTCCCATCCAGCCTTGACCATTCTGTGATTCTGTGATCTTAGTTTTATTTGTACCAAAGAAAGGAGAAAAGCTGCTTTTCTGAACTTCGTGGCTCTCAAAATGGTTTTGGTCTATGATGTTTCACCTTACTTATCTGAAGTGATTCATCCCTGTTTCATTTGTGTGGTTTCATCACCTACAGTGACTTGTAAATGTGCCGCTGCGTATTTCTGTGGCATTTATGTCATGAGTCTGGCACAGGCTAGGAAAATGTCTCGGATTTGTAGAACTATTTCCATCTGAAGCATTGACTTATATAGGTAGTTTTTACTGCATTATAAAATGAATTAAACATGCTGTTGAGCTAATGTCTAATTGGTCTGGCACAGCAATTTGCCTTAAGAGTGACCATAAGCCCTGCATAAGTTTCTAAGCTTTCTAACTAAAGAGTTTGGAAGGAATGAAAGATTTTTTTGTTTGGTTGGGTTTTGGTTTTGTTTGGTGGTTTTTGTTTTTTTTTTTACCCTGCTGTAGAAACCCGTCTCAATAGGGTGATACTATGCAGTGGATAGTAAAAATGTGAAGGAGGAACTTAGGCTCTGAATAGACTCTGAATTGCATTTCTCAGACAGATCTGCAACATTCAAAAGGGAACATACACAAAGTTAGTACATCAAGAACCATCTGAGTTTACATCATAGTACCACAGCCAAGACCAGGAACTTAGCCTTACAGTAACCTGAGACGTGTGAAAGCATTATGACAGTTTTTCCAAGGAAAGAACTAGGACAAACAGATGACTCCACAGAAGCAGCCAGTTAATTCTACAGCAACTGTGAGCAGAAGAAAAAAAGGCAACGGTTCTTTTTATTTCCTTCCCATAACGTTGGACAAGTGTGTAGAAACTTTCATTCTGGGCAGTTTGGAAAGGTCAGCTAATGATTATTGATTTTGAGTGTTTGTTTCAAAATCCATTAGGTTAGTTTTTAACGTTGGTTTTTCAATTTGATTTCTGGACTGAATTGAAATACAAATCTAATACCATTGCTGCTTTAAGGTATTGTGTAGGAAAGGAAGACTGAAGAAGAAGAATCCTTACGACAGAGAACAACAGCCTCAGAGCTGACCACCAAGAGAGAACAAACTCTGGAATTTTTAAACCTGTGTGCTTATCAGGAATATAGAGCAGAAATTATTAGAGAGATCTTTTTAGCTGGGCCCAGATGCTGCTGTTCAAAGCGTCATATCAACATGCTGGAGAGCCGAACAAGTCAGACCCAGGCACTGCCAGATCCATTGGCTGATAACACTGACGCCAGTAGAAAAGGGTCAAATACATGTTGTTTGACCTTTATCCCAGTGGGGATTAAATAGGTGCTAATTAATAGACTTGGGAATAGATGGATACCTTGGCACAGTTTGTAGCTAATTTAAATTGTTCGTCCTATTAGCTTAGCCATAAACTATGCATAATTACAAAAGGATTTTGTGGACAGCCACCCTTACGTTGCCACCTTCTTCATTACAATTCAGTGAATACAGTGCTACAGAGCTTACTTGTTTTGATTAACATAGGGATTTCTTGTCTAATGCTGCCTGAGCAAACGTGTCAGTGCCCCACTTGTAGCGAACAAATAGTGTTTGAAAGAACAAATGCAGCTCTGCTGAGATCAGTTACGCTTTACCTGTGGGACTGTGAGATAAACGGGCTTTCAGCACGTAATCAGTGGCAGCTGTACCTCTGAGTAACTTAAGTCCACTTAAACAATTTAGGATTATACTTATTTTGAAGTGGTATAGAAGTGATGCCTGGAAAGAGTCTGGGCTGTGTTTATCCTGTAGTATGACATATTTTTAGCCACAGGTTAGAAAAAGTCTCTATAAAGGTGGGGTGGCAGTTGGTATGACCTGCCTAATGTATTTCACCCCTTATCTAAATGAAACAACCATTTAAAATAGGTGCACATGGAGTTCAAGCTTGACTTCTCATTCAGTCAGTGTTCCTTCCCTTGGTCAGCACAGATTATCAGCTTGCACCGGTTGTATCGATAGATAGCGTTTGTGTTTTAGGTATGTCCTCTTTCCCAGTAAGCCCTGGACTGAAAGTGCCGGCTAAGTTTCTGTGAGTGCTGACTTGTATCAGAAAGCGAAAACTTCAGACACTGAACAAAATCTTATTTCAGTGTTTCTTAAAAGCTTCACTGTGCAGCAGATGTGTCCTGTAGCTGGGCCTACGTTAAGAAATCAGGAGCTACCACTCAAGAAAAGCATGCTATTTTAAGTAATTATAAGTGTTTTTCCATTCTTTCTGTTCTGTTTGCACTTTGAATCACTGGGTCCACCCAAGTTACATTTTGAAGGTTTTCTTCATATCTGAGGAGTTGGACAAACTTGCGCCACTGTAACTGAAAGCAGACATTGTTAGATAATCTTTTAACTCTGGGTGCTGGACCTTAAGAAAAACCTCAGATATACTAGACTTAAAATAAATTAATGGGAGTGGAAGATGTTGTTGTAAAGGCACTGCGCAATTCACCTTTCCGTGCCCTTGAAGAGAGTGGATCAGCAAAAACAGCAAACAATCAGGTATTTTCTACATGAAGATTAAATTAGCGTTTGTCTTAGATCTGTCATTTTAATCTCCTTGCTTGTAAACAGAGACACCTCGTCTGTAGAATCAGTGCATTTGCTGGGCGAGACTTGGCTGTGGTAGTTTGGAGAGGGAATGGGAAATCCTGACATCCACTTTCAGCCGCTTAGTTTTATGTTGACTACAAATTCAAATTCCCTGTGCCCTACCTCCTAAAAAAAACCAGAGCAGTAAGGACAAAACTCAGTTACTGCCTTAAAGAGGAGAGGTCATGCTTCCAAGTAGAATATTAAAGACATCCAGCTGGTACAAATACTTCTTTCCCAAAGTGGTAATAGAACAGGGCTGGCTCTGACCACAGCGAGCTGTCAGAAATGATGTAAGAACATTTCCAAGACTCTTGGGAAACACGGCAGCCCTGTCGCACCAAACCGAGCTGTTTGATTTTGGGTTTTGGGATACGCTGATTGTGCAATGTTGTGGAGTGTTCTTTGTGTTGCTTGTTGTTTGATTTTAACCCAGGCCCCTTAGAGACTATTGTCTATGTTGTGTTTATGTTTGAATGTGTGCTTTATGGAAGCAAGAGGTTTGCCTCCTTAAAAGCAAAACGTTTAGCCATCAAAGGGGTTTTTCGGGTTTCATTTCCCTAGCTAATGATGTGCAACTGTTGCAGGTTGCTCAACGACACCTTCTGCACTGTAAGGACATGTGTGTACGTATGCACACGTGTGTGTACGTGTGGGGGTAAGCGTGTGTGCTAGTGATCTGGCACCTTGCATCTCCTTTACAGCCCCGAGTTCATCAGTGGGTCAGCCAGCTCCTAATGACATCATTACACTTGTTTACTGCTCCCACAGAGGAAGTGCTACGCTGATGGGTTTGACCACTGTCATTATCTTATTTCACCCAGCATTTTTGCAAAATCAGAAATTTAGAAAAGCATCTTACTTCTATGAAGTGATTTGAGTTTCTCTGAGTTAAAAGAGAAAATAAAAGATTGAAAATTCCTAACCACTGAAACAGTATTTCACGTTGTTGTTGAAATTGTTAGTTCAGTAATCAGAACGCTAGTTATAGATTGAAAAAAGATCCATCTCAAAGGGAGTCACTATAATTGGGATGAACTATTCTACAGTACCTGAAGTCAGAATGGCTTCTTTAGCCACTGAAATCAGTGAAAAGTTAAAATACTTTTGGTTTGCTGTTGAGCCACAGATTTAGGCCAAGTTACATTATTTGTATCAGGATTTGGCCTTCTGAGTGCAATTTCAATGATGACAAAACATGAGAGGTTCCCCACTGATGCGCATGGAGATTGCTGTCGGCCAGCACGCCTGCAAGTCATTTCAGTTAGTACAATTATTTTAGTCTGTTTGTGTGCCTATAAATATTTCGCCGTGGAAGTAAAGATTGTTCTACAGTGAATGTGAGTCAATGAAAAATAGGCCTGGTTTTTAGGGCTGAATTTCACACGCTTCTATGAAGTCATTTACAGATCCCCAACGCTCTGCACTCTACTCGTAGGTAGAAAATCCTTATGGCGTAGAGCTGTGCTTGTTACCAACTCATACGCATTACGGAATTATTGTGCCTCAGCTAAGTCTTAGTGACTGACCAGGTTACTTTATATAGTTTAATTTACTGGAAAGTAAAACTTATCTCGTTCTGTGATAGCTTCATTGATTTTTTTCTGTTCATGTTGAAGTGAATTGACTTCATTTTGCGTTGCAGTAGCCTAAAAAGCACGCCTGTGATAGGCAGTCACACCCAAAGGGTGGTAACTTCCAGGGAGGTGTGACTTCTTAATATGCTGGAGCTTGATTTGTGACTGCCTGACCAGCCCCTCTAGTTTAAATAAGTATAATCTTAGCAGGATCTGATTAGAACTGCTTTCATTGTTCCTGGATAAAAGCAATGATCATAAGTTTTGTTTCTACTTTTAGATATAATTTTATTTAAGTAGAGCTGTGGTGGTTTTCCCATTTTTAGAAGCAGGGTAGCTACTTCATCTTAACAGTGAAAAAATTGGTATAATCAGTGAAAAATCCTTTTTAGCCACGCTGTACCCCTTGGGGGATGCATGCTCTGAGAGCTTACAGTCCTCTCATAGGCTGAGAGAGTTAAATGTGTCCTAAAAACTGTCATTTGTACAACAGATGAATAGATTTTAGAAATTCTGCCCTGTCGCATAGCAACAGCCACCATTAAAAAATTACATTTTGACATCTACATAAAAAGATAGGAAATATGTTAAGCATTTAAATATTGAAGCTTTCTTCTAAGCAGTATCATTTCTTTGACTAGAATAGTTACAAGAAAAGCTCCTTTTGATGGCTTTTACATGAATTTAAAGTGGTAGCAATTCTCTTTTTCTGGAGGCAAAGAAAGGGGACTTGTAGGGGAGCTTGTCTGGAGCTGTTGCAAGCATTCAGTTTATATATGAGTTTCATGCAGGCTATTTTAACTCCCAGTACTTCTCCAGTAGCCTCATGGGAGAAATTATTTTTTCAGTGAAGATCTGCATAATATTATGCACATGGATGATCTGGAGCACATTTTAGGTCTTTCTGGAGGGTAGTTTATAATGACAGCATTAGAAACATTATTCATCCTTAGGTTTCCACGTCTGTTTTTGTTACAAGCCTTCTTCCACTTTAACAAATTTAAACATGTCCCCTAGTCTTCCTTTTCTGTGTTGTTCCTACAAGAGCTGGGGTTGTCTGCTTGCCTGTGTCGTCTTCTGGCTTGTAACCGTTCCTTGTGGCTTTCCTCATTCATCAGAGCTGCTGCTAAATTTACCATTTTGTCCGCTGCGGATGTGACAGTAGAGCAAAATGCAAAGTCCCCTTGACTGGTAGCAGGACTACAGCGATGTATCACAGATCTATGTAAAAATGTGGAATAAGCTTGGCTCCGGTTGACACAGCAGTGGGCATACATTGCTGCCAAAGTTCACAACCGGTCCAGCATCAGAAGGCTAATTGTTAACTGTTGAGTACAGCGTCTGATTGATAAAATTGTATATATTATTTTTTATATAGCTTGTAGTGGAATTGTATATATCCCCCAAACAAGTGAAGTGCTGACGAAATACATAAAATTATTTAGTTTAAAGCAAAACTGAAGGTCTTTGGAATTAAAGCTGACAATATTTTACTCTAAACTGGAAATCCAGCATAACTGATCCTTTTGTCAGCTCTGCAGGGGACTAGCCCTAGGAGTCCTGGAGTGCAAGACTTTGAGGAGTCTCAAAGGTGGTGGTGCAGTGGCCAGCCTTCTCCACTAGGCGTTAAAACTGCGCAGCATTTCAAGATTAGGAAATCAGTTACAGAAATCATCTCATAAACATAAAGGCAAACTCTAAAAAATAATCCAGTTCTATGGTCACACAGTTTGTAGCTCTTCAATTCTTCTGTTCCATAAATTTATGTTAGGTCTGATTTTTCAAAAGTTTTTTAGTTAAGAAGTTGCTGACTTTTCAGTTCACTGTTGGTTGAACCAGGCAATTTTATGAGTTACTTTCCCTCAGTCAGGTGATGGAAATAATAGTGTTGGATCCAGGTTATTAATTTCACGTGTTCCTTACTACTGATCGATGGGTCGAGGTCAATTGTGTGAGGTTTAACAAGGCCCAGTGCTGGGTCCTGCCCTTGGGTCACCCCAACCCCAGGCAGCGCCCCAGGCCTGGGGCAGAGGGGCTGGGAAGTGCCCGGCGGAGAAGGCCCTGGGGGTGCTGGCTGACAGCCGGCTGGGCATGAGCCAGCAGTGCCCGGGTGGCCAAGGAGGCCACCAGCCCCCGGGCTTGTGTCAGCACTGCTGTGGCCAGCAGGAGCCGGGCAGGGATGGGGACCCTGTGCTGGGCCCTGGGGAGGCCCCACCTCGAGTGCTGGGCTCAGGTTTGGGCCCCTCGGGACAAGAAGGGCCTGGAGGGGCTGGAGCGTGTCCAGAGAAGGGCAGCGGGGCTGGGGCAGGGTCTGGAGCACAAGTGTGCTGGGGGGCGGCTGAGGGGGCTGGGGGGGTTTAGCCTGGAGAAGGGGGGGCTGAGGGGAGCCCTCCTCGCTCTCTGCAGCTGCCTGAGAGGGGCTGGAGTGAGGGGGGGGTCGGTCTCTTCTCCCAAGTCACCAGCGACAGGACGAGAGGGAACGGCCTCAGGCTGCGTCAGGGGAGGTTTAGGTTGGATATTGGGAAAATGCCTTCCCTGCCAGAGCGGTCAGGCCCTGGCACAGGCTGCCCAGAGAGGGGGGGGAGTCACCGTCCCTGGGGGTGCTCAGAAGCGTGCAGAGGTGTCACCTGGGGACGTGGTTTAGGAGGCCTGGGGGTGTTGGGTTGGGGGTTGGACTTGATGGTCTTAGAGGTCTCTTCCAACGTTCATGATTCTGTGATTCTACTCCTAAGATTTCCCTGTAATCTAAACTTTTGTTTGTTTTTAGCTTTACAAAAATTCTCTTACCATTCAGTGTCAACATAACGCTTTGTCACAGTAAATGTTTAACTATAGTACATTAAACCTGCCACACGTTAAGAACCTTTTACCCTGAGAGGTATATGCAATAAGTAAAAACACAAATGCAGCATTTTGGAAGGAAAATGTGCAAACAGCAAACCTGCAACTATGTTGAAATGCCCTGTTGGGCCAGGGCATATTTGTCAAGCAGATCCAGTAATTTTTTTTTTCCTTTGAAATGTTATTTACTGGCTTTCTATGCCTTCATCCTGTCTGCTGTGCTTGCAGTGCAAAAGGGCTTTCCGCACCTGCATATTTACCCTCCCCACAATTTCCTGAGATCTCTGTGGACATTTTTATATGAACCTGGATTACAGGGATGGCATGCCAAGCAAATGGAGGCGGCAGCACTCTAGTTATTTTTACAGGATGGAGTATTATATTTCTGTTGGTAGATATCTTCAAAGCCTTACCTCTACCTCAAATACACAACTTTAAAAAACTTATCCCTCTCCCCACCCCCCAGATATGCCACTTCTTTCTGCTTTGCAGCCAGAGCATTTTATTGCTGGATATTTCTTTGTGTGCTTTGGTTCCCTGGAGCAGAGGCCGGTTCTAACACATGGTGTGGCAGACATTCACGATTAAAAATCTGTCGTTTTTTACCCCACAAACGCTTCCATGAACCTTTGCAGGGTGACAGCTTGTGGCCACTTGGTGCTTTTGTTGGAACGTGCACTCCATTTGACCCTGTCCCAGCGTTAATAGGATTGTAAAGGCTGACTCCTGCATGACCTCTTCTTGCAAACAACCCTAACCCTTCCCCTTCCTCAACTGTTCTGTACAACAGAGCTGCAAAGTGTTGCTCCCAAGGCAGTCTGGAGTCGCAGTTCATGTTGCAGACGAAAGCAATTGGAAAAACCACTGGAAAAAAGTCAGCATGGGGCCACCTGTCCTTAAATAGTCCTGACTGTGAGAACAGTAGGCATTTGTTCACGTCTTTAGAGGGAGCTGGTCTTAAATGTCTGTATGCAGACAGAAAATTACAGATTTTCTTTCCAAGGAGGGCCTCTATTGAAAGGAGATGGGTGTTTACATACTTCTCTATAGCTTTTTAAGTGCTGTTTTGTTTTCTTCAGAGAAGAAGAAAAGGGTGACTGGGGTACAATTGGAACTGACGGTGGTTTAGATGAATAATGTTAATCCCATTGAGTGCTAAATCAACACATAAAGTAATAAAAGTTCTGACTCTAGTCTAAAGGAATTGGAATTCACTCTCTTAGTCTCCTTCTGAAGTCTCTTTAGACCTAACTTTTAATCTCATTGCTGTATGTTACTCCTGGCCTTACCCAGTTTATAATAAAGTCTGTGTTTTGTGTTTACCATGCTGGCAGGATTAAATTTAAATTAGGTTTTATAGTCTAATGTCTTTACAACGTCTAAATGCTAGTCTAGAAAAGCTTGTGTGTAAAATAGGTAAATGGGTTTACTCTCCTGATTTCCCCATGCTTACCTATAATCTTTCTTATACCCATCCCTCGCAGCTTTGATATTCACTTTCCACTGTGGGAACTGAAGAAATTTTGCCACTGGCCTGCTTTGTTTGCTTACTTTTATACAAGTGTCGCTAAGGGGCTGGGTTAAGTATTTTGACCTACTTCAGGCATCAAAAGGTTCTTTTTTCCCTTCTAAAGCAAAGATTGGCTTTTCACACTGAACGGCCACACCTTTCACTCCTCCAGTAATCTGTCTTTAGCATGCCTCCCCCATGAAGAACTCCTGAAAGAACTTGTCTGACTTTGCCCTGGGGGCAAGAGAGGGGAAGGGGTGGAGGAGAAAACCCTTATGCCATTGACAAAGCAAAATACATGAGAACTTTGGAGGCTGTGGGATTTAGCCTCCTGTTCTCATGATATGCAAAACTCTGCCAGGATTATGGGATACACTGGAATGCATTTCTTCGGAGGACCAACTGTGAGTTAGTACTGCTAGGCTTTGTAAATATACGGGGATAAGACTGACATACTTCAGTGGATTATCTACACTTTGTACTTCCTAAAAGTATGCAGGAACTCTCAGTGTTGGGTGCAGAAAGGCTTTCCCTGTTTGAACAAAGGTAGCAGTCTGCGCAATTGCAGATACCGGCTCAAACTGAGCAACTGTTGTTTCACTGGACTCAGAAGGAGGTTGAAAGGGGGAATGAAATGTGTTGACCTACCAACTACTTCCTATCTTTGCTGGTCTGTGGCGAGGAGTTGTGCGATAATGACATCAGGCAGGAAGGGCACATCCCTGCCTCTGCGCAACCCTTCAATCTTTCAGTGTCTTCAAACTGATATCTAGAATTGCTTCATGAATTGTAAAATGCAGAATATTTTTGAACGGAAGTTATATCTGCTAATCACCATGCACATTGTTGTGTTGGAAAAGACTAAACATGAGCAATTCTGTACTAAAATACTACCCAGATAATCCAAGGGTTTACATCTCAACAATCCTTGACAAGGAATGTCAAGAAATGGCACATGTTCAGTCTCAGAAATGCTCTTGTGGGACACCTTTCAAAGGCTGGTCTAGTTCACTGGAGGGATAAAGTCTAGCACAGCAGGTTTGCTGAAGATACAGTGTCAAATTAATTGACGGTGTAAAAGGGCAACATACCTTTGCTGCTGTTCTTGAATTGTGCTAGCAATAAAATCGGACCAAGCAAGTTAAATAGCCTTGTAAACGATGTAAAATTAGCTCTAACCTCATCACCTGCACCAATAATATACTTAAGACACTGCAAGCATAGATCATGCGTGCATATTGTGGTTGACAGCAACTTCAATCTAGACCAGTTTATATAAATTAGTGGCTTTATCTGATTGTGTGGCGGTCAAAAGCCTAACTCTTACATGCTTGTGTTACAGTGAAAATCGGGATTTAAACTTGCAGTCAGGTTTGGGGCTTTTGGCAAGTAGCCAGCGCAGGCCTCTATTAGAAAGTCTTGCCTTAGTATGACAGCAGCTAAAACCTTCCTTCTGACTCCCCTCCGACCTCAGGGCATGTCTCATTAGCAGATTAAGTCCAGAGTTAAACGAGTCCTCTGGGAGCAGAGGATGCAGCGTCTACTGAGCCTGCCACTCTAGCTGAAATGATTTTCCTAAGGCCAGATAAGGAGTTCTGTGATTTGCCAGAGCAAAGATGTAGAGATAAGGTTTGTTTTGCAAAACCTGCCAGTGACTAAATCCTGGGAAAATCTGCACTAAGCTGTGATGTCACAGCCCTTACCTACTTTCAAGTTAATTAAGAGGAGGGCGTGTTAAGTTCCTCTGTCATCATAAATCTATTCTTTCCTCTGTCCAATGGTAGGAAGGCTCCTACCCTGCTGCGGCCTGGGCTCTCATCGCCTCTCGCTAGCAGCCTGGAGCATAAGCGATTGCTTTAACATTCCACCTGCCTCCCTGACTGCCAACCACTGGGGTCACCCAGAGGTAAGCACAGGGCAGGAAGCCTCCAGGAGCGGGCCTGCCACAGCGGGGATTAACCGCCTCGCTGGGCTCTTGCCCTCGCCAATTTTCTGGTCAGTAACTTTTTGAAAGGAGAGCGTGTCTAGTGCGGTAGGGAGGGGCTGGCAGGAGAGGATGAAGAGAGATGAAGAGGGAGAAGGAATAGTGGCTGGATTCCTTCCAGGACGGAAAACTGTCTGTCCAAGAACTCTTCCAAAACACAAATTAAATATTCCTCTATCCACCATTAAATTAGCGTGAATGGGTGGCTGTGCAACATCCTGACAAGCTGTGTAATAAGGAACGCCGTGTCTCTTTTCTCCTTTATTCCTCTGCATTTTCCTCTGTCCCAGACAGGAACTTCTGTGTCTGTAAGAGTCATTCTCTCCAGGACTTAGCCTCCAGTTGGGACACACTTATTGCCAATTTAGAATTAAACTTAAAAAGGAAAGGGGACACAGACCAGACTCAGAGACCCATGTCTACATTCTGAAAATTGTGCTTCCTAGTAAAATGGACCGTTTCCCAAATTGCAGGTCTAGGCTCTGTACAAATGCAGAGCCCTCAAATCCTAACTAGGGCAGGATAAAGCTAAATGATGCCTTTCTTGATGTTGACTGAGCAAATATAGAGTTCCTTACCGGCTTGCTTGCATGTAAAGGGAAGTGAAGTGCAAACTGCGCCACTGTAGGCTAAGTGGAGCTCAGCAAAGCACAGGCCCAGGCCTACCATCACTCATCAGTTTAACAGTGAGCACAAGTTTTCTTCAGGAGCATTGAAAACACGCACAATTATCCCTGACTCTTGAACTGCCTAGTTGAATGGTTAAGTGAGAATGTTACAAATAACACCACTCTATGAGTGCCAAACAGCAAACTGTCAAGTTGCAGATTCTGCAGAAGGAGGTGAGTTCAGGAGGGCAGAAGACTGATGAGTGGGCTTGTAGAAATCTCAGGAGGCAATAGTAGAGTAAGGACCTAGAAAAACCTTAATGAAACAGCTGCAAGCAAGAAAAGGAGAGAAGTATTGCCTACACAGAAACACTAAGCCAAAGCCCTCTGTAAAGCCGACTGCAGGAGCAACAGAAGGCTCAACTCTGAGGCTAATGCAGCAACTGCCTTGTTTCTCTGTAAGATCTGATATCCTAGGAGGCCAGAGGGAAGCCCATGCCAATTTAATTTGGCCAGATGTAAGAGAGGAATTGAAAGTCTTGTATGATCTTGTAGGAGCAGTCAAGCTTGAATTTGGACCAAAAGCATGCTGTACTGAGTTTTGAGTTTTATCCATCTGTAAAAAGTAGCAGAAATCATGGCAGGAAACCTTACTTCCAACTGTGTTGTTAGGGAACTTTCACCCCTCACGAAAGAATGGTCTTTTATTTACTGCTTTTCTCTTACGCAGGCTGAAGGCTTCACCTGAGTGTGAACAGTCTCAAGGACACAAAAACTTCCCATGGAAAAAAAATCAGTACTGAAGTTAATGCTGTCAGCAGGATAACCAGCAAATTCTGTCTTCCCCAGATGGCCCACATTTTATGGGGTCACCTTGCAAGACTTGCCTGTAGGATATTAAGGGTCCCAAAGTAACTGTTGGGGCATAAAAAATGTTATGTCCAAGAGTTGCATCACAGACAGATGTTCCTTTGACAGGTCGTCCTTTGCTTAACTATTCTTCCATGTATATTTCTTGCCGTTCAATGCAGCAGTGGCAACTCTGGGGACTAGGAGGCTGTGTGGATGTTTGAAACAGATTAAAGTGAAGAGTCAGTGATCTACTTTTTATTGTGCAATAGCAGTGTGAAACCCTAGAGTGCTAGGTATGTGAGGTCCGGTTCTTGCCCTACTCCCCTTGTGTGACACCTTATTTCTCTTTCTCTCCTCTTCCTCTCCTTCCTTCCATCAGTCCTCAACTCGTCAGTTAATTTTTTACTGTCTGCATTTGACGGATCCAATCCTGCTAAGAGGTTGAAGTTCGCACAGATGCAAACTCGGTAGGCATCAAACTTGATGCTTACGGTTGGCATTTGGTAGTTTTTTTCTCCCCTTTCCACAGAGATGTAGGTTGTGAAAGAGAGAGCAAGGAAGTGTGTATGCTTCTGGTTGAACAGTATTTTGTAAATATTTCCTGAAAGCTTGTGAAATTTCTCACATGTTCTCGATTTCCCTTCAAGTCTGCAGAGTAGGCATAAGAAATATCACCCAGTCTAGCTCTGAGTTCAGAAGCGAGTAAATAGCCATCAGTTTTTCAAGCTTTGTGTAGATGCCAAAGCCTGATGGCCAAGGGTGATATGCTGAGACTTTGGAAGACAGGACAATGCAGAAGGCACATTTTTAGCCGTATGCTTTCTTATAGTTTTTAAGTCCAGTCACAGCTTTTTCCTTGAAAATTACTTCCCCTGAGATAAGATTTCCCATTAAATGGCTCTGGCATATTTATACATGCTTTGAAGTTTCTGGTTAACCAACTTGTTAGTCCTCTGGTGATTTTGAGAATATAAGTCTACCAGTCTGTGCGTGTTTGTGTTCACAGATGTGCCAATGATCTATAAATGGGATTAATTGGAAGTTTAACTCATTTAGGAAATGGTCCTTCTGCATTTTAGCCTTGCCTAGTCATACTGGAAGAGCTCTTCGACCCTGCCAGAGATTAGTTTTAGTACTGCTTGTGAAATAAGCTTAACTAGTCCTCAAAAATAAGCACATTAAAGCTCTCTGCAAGAGATTTGTTGTGGGGAGGGAATACTGCAGGTCCTAAATTTATGTTTATCTTGCTTTTACTAAGTTAATTGAGTGATATAATTTAGACTTTTTTTCTTGTACTTTCAACTTCTGGAAAACTCAAAGATTATTAAATCTTTGAAGTTTTAAGCATGCTCATTTTTAACCGTTAAAAAGATGAATACACCAGTCAGATTCATGCTCAATCACACAGTGGTATGGGAAGCAACTGTAACCCTGGATCACAGGTGATAAGGCCACTGCGTGGAAATAGCACTGTTCCGAGGGCAGCAAAGCGTTTATTTTATAGTACTAAATAGTAATTCTGCATTATCAGTGCTCACAATTGCAATTGTGAGCCATAGTACCTTTTCTTCTGTCCCTTTTGGATCTTGCTGTTTGACTCACAGAGCAGTCAGCTGATTTCAGTAACATCCTCCATTCAGTAATTTATTTTTTTCAGAATAACAAGTGACTCAACATTCATAACATGATGAATGCTGAGAAGACTTAGTTTGAAGAGCAAAAAGGACAGGTTGATTCATATATAGATGTCTTAGGTAACAGAGAGATGAAGTTATATCCCTTCCAGGAGCCTTAAAAGAAAGATAAAATAAGGTTATATACTAAGAAGAAAATCTGTTTAGCTGTAGATTAATGCTTGAAAGACAGTGGTGGAAGCACCATCTCATACTTGAGACTAATATTGTTGTCTCACTAGGAAAAATGATACTAATAAAGCCCCACAATGAAAGTTAATGAACCTGGCAACTCTTCAAGTTTTTTTCTGACCTCCATGATGATGTAGAAATACAGTTAGGGTCGCATTGGTTATGCCTTCATTATGTATCAAATCCATGCTATCTGATAGTCAGAATTGTTCTTTGTTCAAGAAGTATTGTATCATTTTTACTGGGTTAATGGGAATGGCAAGTGAAATCTTGCATATATTAGTTCCAAAATACATTCATACTTAAAATTTCTCACTTGAAATGTCTGTATTAGGATGAACCTCTTGTTTGAAATGCACCTACGACACCAGCCTGCAAACAGCATTGCAAATAGTTACATATGATATGCTGAAAAAATACGTTTTACTGCAGAGCAGATACTATCTCCAGATGTAGAACAAGAAGCAGATAACAGTAGTAGGAAGGTCTGTGATCTTAGAATAATTTCTCTGTGTGTGTATAGCAAAAGCAGGGATAGATTTGAAACTTAACAATACAGAAGATTTGCAAACTGTTTCATATATTTGTCATGTTAGGCTAAAAATCTAATTTTTTGTGTTAGCTGTTGTGCTGCTTGTAAAGCACCTGTATATAGAGGATCAGCAGTGGGGTACAGCTGCCACCATGATACTCAAGTCCCATCCCCATGTAATAGAAATTCATTGTTAGACTTAAATGAAAGCACAGTGAAATGCAGTGAAAACACATCAAAGATGTTCATCAGATTGTTGAAGTTAGAAGCATGTTTTAATTATTTTAGATTTAAAGCAGAAGCAGTTTGTCTCTAACAAAAGTTTCTTGCTGCAGATCATCCTGTGGGGTCGAACTGAGAGATGCCTGAAGGAGACCACAGAGGAAATCAGGATGATGGGGACAGAATGCCATTATTTCATTTGTGATGTAGGAAATCGAGAGGAGGTCTATCGGCAAGCCAAAGCTGTGCGGGAAAAGGTTAGTGTCTGTGGAAACACTGTTTGTGGGCAGCATTTAGTAACGGCTCATATTTGATGAAGAAAAAGATTGGCAAATTGGGGAAAAAAGAAGGGTGACCTTCCAGATTATGTTGTACGAAGTCTAGCTGCCTGTTCTAAGTGGTCAGAAGGATTACAAGGCCTATAGGCAAGAATGTCAAGAGCTATGAAAATAATAATGTATTTAGGCAATAGCAGATACTCAGGTGTATTGGTGACTACTGATTCGTGAGGAGAGATACTAGTTGTAACAAGTCCTCTGCTTTTTTTTGCAGGTGGGTGACATCACTATCCTGGTGAACAATGCTGCTGTGGTCCATGGTAAGAGCCTGATGGACAGCGATGATGATGCACTGCTCAAGTCACAACATATAAACACCCTGGGACAGTTCTGGGTAAGATCAGCTCTTGTATCACGTGCATTCAGAATTGGGAACAAGCGTGACGGATTACAGCCAGTAGACACTTGGCTGCTACTATGTCTTTCTAAATGATGCTTGGTAAAATCAGTCTGACATGAAAAGGAGACAGAAAAAACAATGTGAGGAGCAAAGGCCAGAGGAAAGAAATCTAAAAAAAATTAATTTTTGCAGGAGTAACACAGTATTTGATGCTCTTGTATCCCCATTCTGTGATTTCCAGTAAAACATTTGATTTCTTTTGAGAAAGCTTGAGCCCACAGAGGATAGTTTTCTGTACAGTGATGTGTATGGAACATCAGAGGAGCATGAGACTGCATTGCTCCAGGAAGGGAGCCAGCGTGAAGCTCATTCCATTTTGAATTAGATAATAGTAATGAAAAAAGAGCTTCTTACGATTTCATCATGTTGTTGATGACTCTATCCTGTACAAGAAGTTCCTAAACATACAAAGCATTCTGTTCATGGCCTTTATCTGAGGGTACTGCTTACTTACGTGCTGGGCAAGATTTTGTTTTATTTCTACACAAACTTTGCCTGTTTAGAATCTTTCAGAAAATGAGAAAGCAACAAGGCACCCTCCCACTCCTTTCCTAGCATAACGGACAGCGCAGTTTGGCTTGTCTCTGCGTCACCTTGGCTTTTTCAGCAACTATTGTTTTTGTTGTATCTCTGCTGAGCAAACCTTTTTTTTTTTTAAACTCTGTTCTTCAGACCACCAAAGCTTTCCTGCCAAGGATGCTGGAGTTGCAGAATGGACACATTGTTTGCCTGAACTCTGTCCTGGCCTTGTCAGCCATCCCCGGTGCCATTGACTACTGCACCTCCAAAGCCTCGTCCTTTGCCTTTATGGAGAGCCTGACCCTGGGGCTGCTGGACTGTCCTGGAGTGAATGCCACAACTGTCCTGCCCTTCCACACGAGCACAGAGATGTTTCAGGGCATGAGAATCAGGTCAGTCCAGGGGAACTAGAATAAAGCATCTCATTTTAAATGAATCACCAGAATACACTCCTAATTAATGCTTCATTTAGTTAAGAGAATTTGATGTCTCATTTGGCTGCCTGGGAACAGAGGGTCACTCTAGGCCACCTGGGACTCATCAGACTGGTTCCCTCAGTTTGCTGGCATATTCCTACAGCCTGCTGGTGCTGAGTGAGACATTTGCTTCTGCAGAGAAGACTGAAAGCTATTTTTCCCTGAGTGTATTTGGGCCATAGGCAGCCACCAGAGAGGGAGGGGAGGCAGTCTGAAAATTGAGGTCATTCAAAAGGAGCAGTCTACAAATTACTTGAGAATGAACAGTACAAATTCCTCCTTTATTTGTTGAAATACTTAATTCCTTCCCACTGAAAGGAATGACAACCACTTACTGAAGTAAGGATATCAGTGCCACCCTTTTATCTCTGTTTAAGAGAACAAGCTAAATTCAAAGACAAATCGCTGACCAAATTAATCTTTTACAATGGACAAAATAACCTATTCATATAGTTTGTGCTCTTTTAGTCAAGAAAATATGCAGTGTCAAGCTATTGCTGGAGCAGGGAAAAGCCTTACGATTGGTGTCAAAAGCAATGGGGGAAAATATTTGTCTTTCACATGTCAAGAATTTGAATCGAGCAAAAAGCAACAGAGAGAAAGATGAAAAACACCAGCACTGAAAGGACAGCATTTTGGTATTGGTTTGCGTAGTTTAAGAAAATCCCTGAATCAAGGATCTGAATACACTCTGCTACTTCTCCCTAAAGGCACCAACATGTACATTCTTAACAGTTTAGCTAACCCAGTAGTACTGGTTGGAACTAGGCTTTCTGCTTTCCAGCTCTCTGGCTGGAACTGGAACTTTCTGCTCCTTCCAGCCTGCTTTGGGGCATGTTTGAATGCCAGTAACCAGTGACAGCTTAGTGAGTAACTTGGACAGTGACATCTTAAAGAAGGCGTTTGGTTAAGAAATAATTATTTTATTTTTTTACTTTATTTATTCAGGTTCCCTAATCTTTTTCCTCCTCTCAAGCCAGAGACAGTGGCTAGGAGGACAGTAGAAGCCGTTCAGATGAATCAAGCCTTCCTGCTCCTTCCTTGGACAATGCATGTTCTTGTCATACTTAAAAGGTAAATATCTCCTTTGCCCAGCACTAGCCTAGTCGGTTAGGCAAGACTGGCTTACAGTCCTCTCTGTCCGTCCACCAAGGCAAACCCCAGTTTGATTGTAACCCAGTATCCAGGATCGGGTGGGTTCATCCCTTCCCATGAAAGGCAGTCATAGAAGCAGAAGGGAAAAAACTTTGAGATTCCTTTTGTAGATGTTTTCCCTGGGTATAAGCCCTTTATGAAACGAGTTTCACTCCCAAAATTTGGATTCCTGAGGTCTGAACGGGTATTTGTATCTAGGAAGTTCATTAACAATTAACATATGCATGTAGTTGATTTGATTGAGTAAGCCACTCTTTGGACTCCAGGCTCTGTATTGTAAAGGCTTTCTGTACAATAAGGTATGTACATTGCAGCTCAATTTAGAGACCATTACTTGTGTTAAAGCAATAAAGCTATTAAAAAGAATATTTTTGTGTATGATTAGGACAGGAATTTTAAAGTCCCTAAGGAAAGAAAGTCCTATCTTCATATCCTGAAACAATTAAAGAGAAAGGACACTTAAAATTATGTTTCCATGAGAATTTGCACTAAAGCCTTTGGAAAACCTGCTTCAGTCAGGAACTGAAACAAGGCCATGAGATTTCTGTGGAAAATAATTAAAATATGGCACTTCAAACAAGAAAAAATAATTAACAGTAAATGCTTTTCTCTGAATGTAAAATTTGGGATACTCTCAAAAGTTCCCAGAAATTCCACACACAGAAAAAGAGCAGTTCTCTTTCTGCTTTATTTTAAGAATTCATCATTTATTCTCCATAACAGTAGCTGTCAGGAAATTAGATCTGTATCCATACCTTATGCCAAGGAAGCCACATGCCTAGCACAAATAGATGGCAAGTTAGCCAGAGAACTCCGTTTCAATCTGTGTATATCAGAGTGCAAGATTGTGCACAATATTTGGGAGGAATAAAGCATGGGAGTATCTTCCAAGTTACGGTTTTTACAGACCTTTTTGGATAAATATTTCTGTAAAGAAAGAGTGACTTGGTATAACTCTTCCCTTTTATGTCTGTTTGCAGCACGATACTGACATGTTTTGTCTCTGCGCTCTCTCTAGCTGATTTCTGAGAATGTGTGTACTTATATATGTGTGTACGTAAACGCATATGAAAACATCCTCTTGTTAGTATAGACTAAGAGATTTGTCTGGTCTGCTTATTTTCTTTCTGCTTCTCCTGCAGCATTCTCCCTCAGGCAGCACTTGAAGAAATCCACAAGTTTTCTGGGAGCTACACCTGCATGAACACTTTTAAAGGACGAACATAGGCTCGATGGTACAAGGACTGTTCTTCAGTGAAACCAACACAAGCATGAAAATCCTGACAAGACTGTGAATCAGCAGTCTTGGCTTTTAGCCTGTTCATGTGACTTGCACTGCTCTGAGGCAACACATTTCTTGCAGGTCATAACCATAGTAACATGACCTTTGCACAGGATTGAATGACTAGACTATGGACCCTTGGAAAGAAAAACAAAAAGTGTGAAATGTTTATATGATGTTTAATTCTTTAGAGTTCAATTGTTAAATCTACTCATAGTTTTAAGATGTAATTTTTGTTTCTAAAGTGTCTGTAGGCTCTCTCAGCTGAGAGGCAGCACATCACACCCCGTACTTCATCCCCTCTCTTCAGAGGAACTGCAATTACAAACTGCTACTGGTTTCATTTCAGCTTTTTGAATGGGGAACTTAAAAAAATACTTTAAAGAACTAAAAGTTATGGACGTTTAGTGGAAGCTTGCTTTCCTTCCCTCACTTCACCTCTGTTGATGAAGCTCTTCCCGGCTCACATCAGGGAAGGAGCTTACTGGTGCAATGTTTTCAGTGTTAAAGGCCGCCCAGGACTTGTGTCTGGGAGGACTGTGCTGGGCCCAGGGAAGCTGTCCTACTTCACCTGGGAAGGCTGGAGGGGAATGCTCAGTCAGAAGAGCAGACAGTTTCAATAGTGGAAGATTCTTTCTCTCACTAAACTCATATATGAAATTTAATTGTCTCTCTGAATATTTTTTTTCCTTTATGATAAAATATATATCTATTTTTAGCATTAATCCCAGATTGCCACGCATGTAGGCAGCATCACATTGAGGATGAACTAAATCTAGAACTAAAACTAGAGCCTGCTTGTACAAACAGACATTCACTGACATAATCCATGCAGAGGAAAATCCGTTGTATCAATCTACACAGTGAAGTAAGTGGAATAGTGCTCTAAAAATAGAAGAGAGTACTGTAGTGCTCATGAAAAGTGAAGCTTGGAAGCACAGTTAGCAAAGACCTGATTAAATGCACGTTGAATTCAACTGGGAATATACCCATTGTGTTTTAGGGGCATTGAATCAGGCACTGATCGGCCAAAAGTGATAAATACTGCTTGGACTGAAATGCCAGAAGCAGCTAGACATTATTTATTTTTGTAATGATATATTCCCTTTGACAGCCTAGTAGGAGCAACACCACATTCCTATGCCAGATGCAGTGTGCAGCGCTAGGCACAGTAACGTAGCTGAAACATACTGGAACACCACTAAAAGAGGAATTAATGTAATTGCAGTACAGGAAAGTTGCAAGCCTAACTGGAGAAACGCCTCGAGGAAGGCCACGTGGTTAAAAGAAAGGGGTGGATTTAGGGCTTCTGACTTGAATTTCGAGCTTTTCCATAGATGTCTTGTGTGACCTGGGGCAAGCTGCATAATTTCAGGTGCACCCTGACCTGCAAAGCAGATATTTCTAGTGTTTCTCTACCTCAAAAGTTGTAAGTCTGACTGCCTAAACGTTTGTCAAAAGCTCAGCAAATTCAGATGGAACGTGCTATAGAAAGGAAACACAGTATTTGTTTGTAAACCAATAGGTTCTATACAAAAAATGTAGAAGCAGAAAAAAAAACATGCCAAAATACAGCATTTCCTAGAAGAGACCTGAGTTACAGCAGAAAAGCTGTGAGCTGCAATTAAGATACTGGTTTGGTTCTGCCATGTAGAATGGAGACCAACTTCTTAGGTGCAATGGTGTGAATGTTAAAATCTGAAGGTCTGAACCTTACTGCACATCAGTAGATACGCCTCGCCTGAGCAGTTCAAGGGGAAGGTCCTGCCAGCAGTGCTATGGGTGCAAGCCCCTGCCCGCATGGGTATTTTGAGGCGCTTTCCTATCTGGGTCAGTGCTTCCCTTCTGAGTGCAGAACATATAAGCTGTAACACTGTGCCAGCTTTGCAAAGGTTCCTTACAATGGAGTTTTGTTTTGAATCCCTAGATGTCTGAGGTTCTCTGGAGAGGATGAAAAGAAACTTTGATCTCTGTGATTTTAATAGATGCTTTCAGCTTTATTTTTTGTGGAATTTTTTGAGAAGAAACACAGTCCATTGAAAACACAAGTTCAGTGAGGGGAGAACCCTTCCAGGATCTGCCAGGAATACTGAAGGTACCAATTTATTGAGGCACTTGGGAAGGCAAAGGCTGATTATATGTACCTCCTCTGATGCACTGTAATCCTTTCTAGTCTCCTGTTCATCACAGTCAGGCATGCCAGGCTTGTAGATGCAAGAGCAAACAGAATTGGTGAAAGACGGCACCCTCCCCTGTCCTGTCCTCCTTAAATTAAATGTTTCTGCTGAGATTCTAGTCATGGATGACCTCCTAATGCAAAAGGGAGGTAAAAACTAGTAAACACATTGAGATTAACACCCTGCTCATCCCCGAATCCTGTCCCTTAGATGAATCTGCTCTTTTCCTGCACTGTATGAAAGACATTCCCTATCTTCAGAGGTTGTCTTACATACCAAGTGCTGTTGATTTCTTTCTAATTAATATAAACAACTCAGAACTTAGCTGAGATTCTTGTCATCTCCCTCCTTTCATACACATACACACAAACTTCCCCCTCTCTTTCCCTCAGGGTCTCTGAGCGGACAGCAGGTCAAATAGCAGTCACAGTGGGGGAGAGGTATGCAGCAAACAGAAAATAATGAGGAAAACATTGACTTTGCTTTGCAGATAGTGAGGAAGAATTGGGTAAGAGAGTTTCTTCTCCTGTGAGTGTTGCAAGATAGAATGCTCTGCATCCCGTGAGCTACTTGCAAATTCGGATGGATACATTTGAAGGCTTTATTTTTTTTTAATAGAAGGCTCCTCTGGAATGCCTGCTGAGGTCTACTGTCCCTTTTCACATAAGGTTGGTATTGGGTAATTTTGAAGTGCTGCAAATGTGGACAAGCTTTGTTGAAGCCTAAGGCCTTCTCAAAGGAATTTCCGCCCTGTGACTTATTTTAATTTTGGTTTTCCCTGCTCTCTCCACTGCCTCCTGCTTTCCACTACACAATTTCCACCCCCCTTCTCTTTTCCTATGTCATTACTGCACTTTTCAATGCCACCATCTTGAAGCCAGATGTCATACAAAGAGTCTGGACTAAATCTAAATCAGGGTATATATTTATTATCCTGCTGGAGGAATCTAGGTGAAGCTGTAGGAGCAGGTCACAGAAGTTTTGTACGAAATCAGCTAAGCCCTTCCAGTTTTACTTGCTCCAATCTATGAAGATGACCCCTTACTATAGTTTATACAGGAGATTGCTGCTGTTTTAAAATTGGAATGACAGAGAAATGTTAGCCATTTTGGGACATCTGTTCTCCTGACATAAGAATACCCTGTTTAAATGGAAGGGATTTAAGTTCCAGGTGTTTTCAGAGGCTGGTGTTTGTACAAAGTAATTTTCAGAATTAGCGAGGCAGGGCAGGGAGAGGAGGAGTCCTTTGTAAGTAGATCTGATTCCTCATGTTTAATATTTGATCTTGTATTTTATTTTTTTATGAGAAAAAAAAAAACTTGCTCCCTCATGCACCCATGATGAACGTTAAAGAGGTCCTTCCAGCTGTATCCCTGCTGATGGCATGTTTTTAGGGAGGATGAAGCAAAGGAGTGAGCCCTGAAAGCGGGAACTCTACTCTACCTACTCATCCATTGTTCTGCTGAGGTTAAGAAGTGACAGGTTCCATCCCTGTAGTTCTAGAACTTCACAGAAGGTGCCTGGGCAAGTGATTCTGATGTTTGCGAAGAGAAACTTGTTGTACTTTTATGTAATGTGTTAATTAGTGTGGGTGGATATGATCAGATCTAGTCCTGCAAGCCTTTCAGACAACTCCCTGAACACTCCCACCTTCAGATATTAACAGACACCACTGCACTTGCCAAATCTCATAAAAGCCCAGTAACAGACTTAATGCAGGCAGAGCATAAGTGGGTGCGTTTATTTCAAAGAGAACACGTTCTTTGTAGCAGACATTAATTTGGCCTAGTGTTTTCCTCTAGCCAAAATGCAACTGTTGAGACAAGAGTGCAGGGTGACCTTGGATCTTCTATTTTGTCTTTATTTGTTCATGTGGCTTTAATAAACTTAATTGGGGTGACAGCCACTTTTTTGACAGCACTTGTTTGTAAGTCTGGGGGTAAAGCAAGATTATGTCAAACGTAATCTTTCGCGTTCTTCACCAAACCACCAACAGCCCAGGGGATCCAAATATTCTGCACAGTCTTTGTAGCTCTCACCTCCCTGGTGCTCAGAACCTTCAGCCTGGCATTGCTTCTCAGCTTGCTGGCGTTTGGAGGCTGAGCGAACCCTGTCAGTCACAAGCAGCAGTTACATTCTCTAGGGAGCAGAATCCTCTTTGTTAGAGTGCTTTTCCGAAGGAGATGTTGAGAGGTGAATAGTGGCAGGCACCTCTTTCAGATTTCAGCAACTATCTTAGAGAAAGACATGAAGAAAACCAGGACTTCACCTTCTCCCTGCTACTCATTCTCTTTTGTCCAGTGTTTCCCACAGGAAGCTGGCAATTCAGTCACTTTTCTGACTCACAAACTGCTCCTCTTCCCACCGCCGTACCTTTCTTCAGTGCTTTCAGGGAGTTGACAGCTTCAACAGCAACAACCCTTGCTGTATTCGTGAGGAGAGTCAGGTCAGCAAGGTAATGTGTTAGAGAGAAGGCAGACTCCGTTTTGGTGAGGCTGAGGGACCCCAGCCTGTACACTACAGACGGAAGACGCAGGATGCAACTTGAATGTTGCCGGTACCATGGAAGGTAGTGAGTTCCCCCTGCTCCTGTCATCTTTTCTTGAAATATAACAGGCTTTTGTTTCTGTAACGGATCCCTCAAGCTGATGCTTTAGCAGAAACACATACTGATCCAGCCTGTGGGGCCTGGATATAGCTGAAAAGAATAAACCGCTGAGGAGAAAATTGATCTCTTCACACCTTCCCAAAGAGTCCAAACTTATTTGTTCCTTCTGCTCACCTTTGCTATGGGCATCATGACATATCAACACAGGGGAAAAAAATCAAGACAAATGTATATGCTGATTTTTCTGCATAAATCTGGAAAAGAACAGTTCCTCTTTAATGAGGGAAGAAAGCACTCCAATTTGAGCTTGAGAGTGACTGAAAAGTACATGAGAACACAAGATAGCGGATAGATGCAGTCTTAGGGGGAGCGTGGTGGCTCTCAACGGACAGAGGCAAGACGCCACCTTATATTCCTGAAGTTCTATAATAATAGAGGCATGTGATTTCCATCCAAATACAAAGCCTATAAAAGCAGCGTGTTGTTATTCCTGCTCATTCCTATGGGTCACCGTGCCCTAAAAAGCAGTCCATTAACTTTGTAGCTTGCTGGCTCGGAACACCCCAATACACCAGTTGCTGTTTGCTGTCTCTTGTTTTGCTGAGGAAGGGAAAGCAACCCATATATGTAAAACCAAGGACGGGTCAGTTTGACTCACCACTCTCTTTTTCCTTGCCAGCTGCTAAGGTCATCTATCATGCGTAGGTATTACAAGGACATGTAGTTGTCTGGCTTGTGTTAGTAATCATGCTGACCTAGTGCTCCTAGGTGTATGTGGTTTTGTTTCCTGGGGTTTAATTATGCAAAAGCATTTTTAAAATTTGAATTTTGTTTATCTGAAGGAGTTGCCTCCATATTGTACAGGCTTTTCACAGACAGGCATCCTAGGCATGAAGTTCCCTGCCTATGTTAATGGAAAGAATACAGAAGTGAAAAGTTACTGTTTGACATCTTCCCCAAGCATCTTCTTCCCCAAGCAATGTGGAATTAATGTAATTAATGGAATATCAATGCCTTATATCTAGACAGCTCGGAAGCCTGCCAACTTCTGTATGAAAACGATGCTGGCTTCCAAAATGGACTTCCTGCGTGTCTGCCGAGGCAGTTTGCCACCGAGCCTGGTTACCTGAGCAAATCGCTGTTACGGTGCACTAGTCCGGGGGAGGCCGGTTGGTAAGCTGAGGTACACATAATCACTGAACAAATCGATTTAAATTTCTGGTCCCACAAGACACTTTGGAAAAAAAAGAAATACTGAAGAACGAGGTGACACATGATAGTACAGAAGCAGGTACTGCAGTGGGGGTCTGTAGTTACCTGAGAGCAGCCTGCATGACTCCCAGAAGTTCTGCCTTAGATTTGACCCCTGACTGGTTCCTTCCCGCGAACCACCATGTGCAAGCACTGGGCACTGTGAATACATCCGCTGAAACGCTGCTTCGTCTTCCTTTTTTAGCCTCAGGCACTTTGGAGCACAGCCACCAGCTGCTGCTTCTGCTTTGGGCATTGATATTCATCTGATGAGTGTTCCCAGATACTGTTCTGGCACATTGCAGTACTAACATTAGCTGTAAGAAGAGGAGGCGATTCAGTGCCGTCTTTCCCAGGAGAGTCAACTATTAGTGCCTTTATGCAGAGAGAGGACTGAAATAAATGCAGGGGTGATACGCTTTCTGGAATGTTTTGGCTGCATGCAAAATGCTGTCATATGGAATAAGGTTTTATAACAATAAGGGCTCATCTCAGAAAAACGCTAACAGAAGGTGGAAATGGTCATAATGGAAAACAAGTGATATCCGAACACGCGGTTCCTCTTCCTGGAGCCTGCTGGGAATGCTGATTTCATGCAGCCATGCCACAGGGAAGTCAGTTCACTCGCACGGCCATTATACCCCCTGCAACTTCGTGGTGACAAGCTCATTGTCTCTCAACTGCTCTCTCAACTGCTGAATATAGCAAAATAAGAGCTTTTGGGTTTGTTTTTTCTTTTTTTTTAAATCCATCAGAGAACAAACCTGAGAGACTCTCAGGTACCAGGAAGAGAAGCCACAGCACCTCCTAGCTGATTCCTTGAGGTCTCAGGCCACATTTCCCCTTTTTAATAATAAATAAGTCGGGAAGAATATGATTGACTCAAATCAGCAGTAGGATTACACAGAATCACAAATCAGTTTGTGAGTGTGAGCTATTGCTTGGCTTTCTCTTCCCAGCAATAAAATACCTTGTGGTGTCTTCTGGACTCCCATCAGGGCTGCAAATTCATGGAGAAGACTTGCAGAGCTGGGCAATATTTTGTTACTTTTCTAAGGGCTATGCAAAAGACAGGAGAGAGACACCAGCAAGCAATATTGTCAGTGCTTTGGTGGCTGAAGTGTCTGTCACTTTCAACATTCTAATATTCTTAAATATTCAGTATTAGCGATCTGACATGTTTCTCAACGCTCTGCTATTGCAAAAAAACCTCCTTCACCCACATCAACTATTATAACACTTTGAACCCTCAAACACATTCAGCTTCTCTGTTGTTCTGTTGGCATAGCTGAGGTTTAACAAGCGTGTGAATGAAATGAAATACAGCCTTGCATTTCTTTAGGAGGGATCTGACGCTGACACAGGAAAATAACTAAAAAAAAAAAAGAAAGTGTTGATGTCCTGCAGCAAAAGTTGCTCCATACGTTAAAAACCAAAGAAGTCATGTACAAACAGCTACTTTTAATCATTCAATAGAATGCTCTGCTTCCATCATACAGGGTTAGAGCAGTGAGCCTTCTGACCTCATTTTGATTGTTTAAACATGGAGTCAATGCATCTTCATTCCAGTTTTAAAAATAGGTTTCCCACTACATGTCCCCTCTGTTCAAACAAATCACAGATTTTTAAGTTTTCTCATGTAAAAACTATCGTTTGCCTTTTAATACAGACGAGTACTCCTCACAGCTCTCATTCCCTACATCAATTAAGAAAATAATCCTTTCGAACTCTTTAGCCCAGCATTTAGGAGCTCTGACACTTTCTGGCGGGAGACGGCATGTTTCATGTGACGCAACCTGGCAGGCAGCATTGCAACCTTCAGTGCTTCCCTTTAAAACCCTCTCCACATTGTCAGTCAGATGTGCCGAGGGCTCCTAACTGCACACACTGGAGGAAGTTATATTCCACCTTTCTTCGTCAGCGACCGGAGCGCTTGCAGATGAGCTTGCAGAGAAGACCTTCTTTTGAATGAGCCACAGGAGACATGCTGAGTTTATTTTAGTTGTGTTTATATTCGGTCTGATTTCTGCTGATCCCTTCATTTTTCGTCATTCTGCCCGTCTCTTCCAACTGTTCCTGTTGGGGAGGGCTGTGTTTTGAGAGTTTCTGAGCCAGAATGGTATGCAGGCAGATTATTCATCTCTTTGCCTTCCCTTCAGGCGGTCTCTCACCTGTGTCCACACCTCCTCACACATTAACACTCCAAACTGCCCCAAATGTCTTCGAGATTAGTGCTTCCTTTAAAGCATTAAGTGTACTGAGAGCCCAGGGAGCAAGCATTTCTTCGGCCTAACGAGTTGATAACTGCATATTCTAACACCTACAGGATTTGAATTAGACCTGGTGTCAAATGAATTCAGGTCACCTGAATTCAATTTGACCTGACTGTTAGGGAGTGGTTGGCCCAGAACCTCACTTTACGGTTAAAGGGGGAATCATAAGCTAAAAATCAAGCAATGAAGGAGGGAAGGTTTGCTGATACGGGCAGTATATTTGTGGAAAGTCCAGAGACGGCAAATGGTAAGTTTAGGTGCAACACCCCCACTTTCTGGGACAGAAAACTGAACGGTAGATCTACTGGCATTTATAGATTGCTATTGAAGTAGAAAATAAACACACAGTGAAGCACATGAACCCTTCCCATCTGTCTGAATAATGGAAATACGGTGCAAGCCCTAAATTGCAGGGTACGCAGCACTGCTGGGTGAGTTCTTCTCATAGTTTACCATTCAGGAACACCTAAAAAGTGTCCTTTTGCAGTATAAAGTATATATGATATCAGATCTGCTTTAAGGCTGGATGGGCAACTCATATTCTAGTGATCGTCGTTGCAGCTAGCAGTACTGTTGGACACGGGCAATTCTTGCTTACAGCAAGAATTAACCTGTTTTCTTTCAATGGATAATTTTAAATAGACTTTTTCAAATCTTCATTTATCAAATACTTTATATACTTAATGGTTCTCGGCCCATGATTTCCTTGCTATTCACTGTTAACTACCACTTGGAGTGCTTGCCATTCATTAATGTATAGTTTTCCTGTGGAACTGGCCATCCAAATCACATGGTGGCTTTGCTTCCCCCCAGCTGGATGCCGTCCAATCCCACAGAAAGCTTTCTAGGGGCTCCAGTGTGTCTGATGATGACTGTGAGATGGCTTCTGGCAACAATATTAACGCAAATGCATGCTTGAATGTGTTCTCATGACATATTCCAATCTTGTGATCAAAAACGTGCTTATAGACGGTTTCAAGGGGAAAAAAAACTCACTTGGGATTCTGTCAAAAGAACATTTGCCTTTACTTATAGCAGCAAATTTTCACAGTTTGTTTCTTCCACTGGATTCACCTCTCTCTTAGCCTCAGATTGCCAGGGGGAAAAAATTCACGCTGTGCTCATCCTGGAACTAGTTAATTAATATATAAGTGACCTCCTGCCATCAGGGCACGGCATATTTCTATACGAGGGGAATGGCGTTATGATTTTGGGGGTGTTGTTTTGCTGCATACTCACACGTGGTTCATTTAAGAAAATAAAATTACAAGTGCAACAAAGTTGTACTGCCACTTAAATTTGGGAAGTGAGCAAATGTAGAAAAAGAACAGAAACTCTGAACGCACTGAGAGCACAGGTGCACCAACAGAAAGGTTGCACTTGCAGCTGAGCATAATTACATTCACCTGATGTTCATATTCTCCCTCTTCCCTCTGCCTTAGGAGCATAGAGTTGAACCTCCTATATCAAAACTGCAAGCACAGTATTTTGACGTATACCGTTGCAAACCTTGCCCTGCCAGAGCGGATCAGTTTCTGTTATATACAGAGGGCAAGGGTGAAGCAGAAAACTTGCCTGGTGTCACAGAATGAGGCGTTGCGTGATCGCACTGATGGTAGAACCCTGAGGGCCACCCTAACGCCTTCGTGTGATGGCAGCCCAGAGCATCAGTTCCTGGCCTACGGTTCAGAGGCAAGCGCTGCACTGCCAAGATCCAGGTTTGACAAGCACAGCAAAAAGACAGTATTTGCTCGTGAACTGTTGCTTCCTTAATTATGTCGCTCCGTATAGACAAACCCTAATGGCAAATTTCTAATGGGGTTTTCACACTTGTACTTGACCCTTTAGGTTAGATTACAGCTTCCTCTTATTGCCATAATTGCAACATTTCCATGCCTTAAAACAAAACAAGGGTGGAAAACCTGGCCCTTTAGCTCCTCCCTGCTAGCTTGCTTTGGGGGAAGGGGGGAGGAATCTGCTGTGCTCAGTTGGCCTAGAAATGCTAAGGCTCTGAGGGTTTAAGCGCAGAAATGTTTGCTTGGGGGCACTCATGATGGATTTTATTTCTTGGAAATTTGAGCAAAAGTAGCCTTTGTTTGCATTTTTCTGTGGTATGTATTTACTGTTCGTTTGCGCCGCACATGCTGTGAGAAATAAGCCATTACATTGGGGTTTTTTTTCCTTTCTCTTGCTTTCATTCTTCTTACCCTCCCCTTCAAAATCCTTACAATTCCTTTCATTATTTGATGTTAACAGGACAAAAGAAATAAATACTTGGAAGAAGATACAAGCTGTGTTTCTGTTTTACTTCGGAGCTGCTGTGGTAACTAAATACCAGTCTGCAAGGTCAACAAAGAAAAAAAAATATAAAAGAAAAAAAAAGAAAACTGCCAGAAAACCTCAGCGCTCAAACCACAGGTTGCGTTGCCTATTGTAAAGCAGTTTTCAGCCCACATGCTTAAAGAGCGTAACAGTTGCTCTGTAAATCTCCGAGTGTTTCATATAGTTTCCTTGTCATGTGGCCATTAAGTTTTATAACCTTTATATTTCAAGTGAAACAATGAACGTGAATTCCTTCAAATGTCCTAATAGATTCCACATGTTAGCAATTTTTAATATTTTGGTTGCTCAGTAGGTAGCAAACCCGCCTGCGGGACGGTTGGTCTTGGCCGCAGGCCTCGGACGTTGCCTTGCCGGGGGACAAACTCCCGCTCCCGCCGAGCAGCCGCTGCCCGTCCCTCCGTCTCCCGCCGGCGCCTGAGATCACTCTCAAAACACGCCTCGGCACCGCGCTGTCCCGCCAGCAAAGCCCTCGCGCTCCAGCGGGGCCCGCTGCGAGTCACGCGCGTCGCCGGCGGCGCGGCCGTTGGGAGCGGGGAGGGGGGGATGGCGGCTTGATGAGCCTAGAGGATCACCTTGGGCTTGATGATCCTCAAGGTCCTTTCCAACCTTAATGATTCCGTGATTCTATTCTATCGTTCTCAGGCAGGAGCTGTGCTCCGGCTGCACCTGCTCGCACGCTGCGGAACCTTCCGGAGAGGCAAGCTGAGGAGGCGGGTGGTGAGGCGGGCACCCTAGGTGAGCCAAAAGGAGGGGTTTTTTTGGGGGGAAGCAGTGGAAAACACCCCCACCCAACCCACCTCAGACCTAAAAAGCGAGGGCGTTTGTTTGCCCTCGCCGCCCCCAGGCCCACGCTGTGGGGCAGCGGCGGGCCCCAGGCCCGGCTGGAAGGTGGAGAGCAGCCCTTGCTGCCGGGAGGGAGCGGGGCGCGCTGCCAGGGGTGAATGCGAAGTGCCTGTTACCGGCTGGCGAGGGAGTAACACGGGATACTGCGGTGATACCGCCGTGCCACGATACACCATGACTGTCCCCGATAGCTGCCGCTGAGGCTGGCGGCCCACCCGAGCCCAACGGGCCCCCGGACGCGGACGGAGGCAGGCCCAGAGGCCTGCGCCTCTCTTGTGGAGGGGTTTTCTGGTGGGAGCCCGTTGTCCACAGGTGGGCTGATTTTCATGTCGTTGTCTTTAATTTAATTTTGTTTCCACTTTAAGTGTAATAGTATCTAAAGTTCTTGCTAATTAGCCAGTCCCTTAAGTATGAGGGTCTGCTGTCAGAGCTAATCCAGGTACGCGTTCATGACAGGAGCAGCAGTGGAAGTGTGCTGAGCCCTAAGTATCTGGAAGTGGAGGATTTATGTCTGTGGAGGTCTGTCTGCGATCGCAGGGGAAAGAGATTTCCTCCGCTTTATGGAATCGGCAAGAACAAAAGAACCTACCAGGTAGACCGAAATGCTGAGTTTCCAACTGCTGCCCTCTTATGTTTGCATAATGTGGGGGCTTTTGGGGAGGAGGGGGCAGTGGCATTGGGGTTTTTTGTTTGGGTTTTTTTTTCCCCCAAAGAGCAGAAGCCTTTAATTTGGATACATTGAAAAGACGACATTGGTTTCCTTTAATGAAGGACCTATTAATTTTCCTCCTGTATGTTGTCATTTCTAAAGTGAAAGCTGTTTATCTCTCCGAACTGCTGGGTTTTCACAAGCTCTTTTCTGTTGTTAACAAACACTGGGGTTTTTGGGAGAGGCCAGAATGGTTAAAATCACCAAGTCAAGGTTTTTTTTACAATTTGAGCTTCATTTCAGTTCAGCTTGCCTTTAATTTTTCCATGCTGGTATGGTATCTTTTGAAATATTTTTGCTCTTCTCTGGGGTGGATGGAAGGGGCAAAGAACTGGGGTGCATGGCACCTGACTTCTGCGACTGATTTTATGCGTCATCTTTGACATCTGCTGTATCAATCCTTTGCCTTTTTAGCTGTCTGTGAATAGTTTTAGCAGTCTTGACGAGGTGTTAAAATCTCTAGCAAAGGCTTTGAAAGTTTGCACAAAGAACTCCTTGTATTGAAATTACTGGTGTCTGTTATTTTAATAGTCCAATTATCCTGATGCAATGGTAAGTGAGTATCTGTGCTGGTCCTGCTGTTGAGAAATACAGATACTGGGTGAGTTACGCAATGTGGGCTGAGGGTTTGGTGTGCAGCCTCTGGTTTCTTAGGTAGCAGTTTGAAGTTTGATGTCTTCCTGACAACCTTACTTGGCCCTTTTTAGCAATTTTCATGCCTTGAAAATATGCAGGGGTTAGGTGGGGGATGCTGGATCATGTTCTTTGATAAGGGCCCGGGATTCCTTTAATAACAAGGCCTCTTTGTTGCAAACTGGTCTTTTGCTACCTTGGTGTGGGAGTGGTGAAGTTTGAAATGGATGGTGTCGCTAAATTAGCGACCACATCAGAACTACTCCGGCCTGCACTGCTTCCAGGCAAATTAAGCCATGTGTCAAGGCGAGGTCATCTGGTGATTCTGAGAAGCCAGTTTAATATTATTCTTAGACCACAAGGAATTTCCACTTACTGTAAAGCTGTCAGGCTGTGTGTCTGTGTGTGTCACTCCCAAATCAGTGGGACAGCAACTTTGCCCTCTGTGTGTACAACAATACTATAATGGAGTTTTGGGGCACTGTTATGATGCAGATTATTAATAATAAGCTGTTTGTGAGAGTTTCTGCTGGACCTAAAGCAGTTTAGGTGTATCAAAGCCGTGGAACAGCTATAAAGTCCTTTGTCAGGTCAAAGAGTATCATGAAGTTAAGGTTTATGAAAAATATTTATTATTGTCAATTAGCAGAGTCTAGTCACATCCTAACTCACCATCTCATAGAGGCAGAGAGTGCCAGCAGGCAGGTATAAAAGCGTATTGATTTGTGGGAGTGCAAGATTAGACATGAAAGAGAGTACTAGATGCTCAGTCGAGCAGTGAAAGCATGGCAGGTTTGGTTTGTGCGCTGTTTTCTGACGAGGTATCCGGGCATTGAGAAGGCCATCAAATGCACTTTGAGTTGCCCCATTGAGTACTGGGAGCCGACCTGAGCACAGCAGGAAAATAATGAAAGCCAGCCAGAAACGCGTGTTCTTGGGCAGCTTTTCCAGTGGTTTGCATCACCTGATGTGGAGCTCTGACGCGCTGAATTGAGGTGGCACTGACCGCGTTTTCTAGGTCAAACCGGTGCCCTGCTACTGCCTGCACAGTGGGGCAACCTCAGGGTGTTCTTGGCACCCTTTGTTTGGGTACAGGGGAGGGTGTGTGGGAACATCGTAGCCTACCACTAAAGGGAAAGTGCTCAGCAGTTTCTGAGCAGAACCTTTTCTGTATTGCGCAGTACGTTATGGATGTGTGAAGGTCCATGGGTCAGGGAATCGTTTTCTCCAAAGAGCAGCAGTAGCACACCTTAGTACTCCAGCCTTCCCTTCACTGACTTCATGGGATTTGAGGGGAGAAAAACCTTCTAGGGTCTTCTTGCTTATGTTACTTATGTTGTGTGTTACTTCTCTGTTCTTCACAGTATTTTAAGTATGTTGTAGTCCTTTTGAGGCTCTTGAGCTGCGGAAGTGAAGTAATGCAGGTACTGGGCAAACTGGTATCTTGGAGGTCACGAACATAGAACTGCATGACGGTCCCCTTGCAGGGGCTGCCAAAATGGATGGGGTCCATTATAAGCTGCCTCAGGAAGCACTGCATCCTTGGAAGAGCGACAGGGTGCAGGACGGGTGCCGTCCAGCCTTGGGAGAACTGATAAGCTTGAACTCAAGATCAGACAGTGTTGCTGACTGTAGAACTTTTCTGTTTGCGCCTGAGGATGAGGCCTGTTGAAGTTTAGAGCATAATTAATTATTATCTCTCCAGTGCAAGGTCTCTCGCGCTGCGCTTGGCCCTCTGTCCCAGCCCCCGCTCCATTCAGCAGGGTCAGGGAGAAGGGAATAAGGGGCGGCGTCTTTGGCTGACATGAACCCGCTGGGGAGGGATGAGAGGAAGGGGGTCTTGGGGGCTGGGTTCAGAGCAAGGTTAGCCAAATATCGGATAAATTAAGCAAGAGAAACAGACAGCTCAGCTTGCAGTGAACTTTTCACCCAGCTAACCTGTTCCTCACCCTGCATTGCACAGGTGGAGCACAACCAAAGTGTAGCGCAACCCTTGCTCTCCCTGCCTCCTTTTTTTGCTGTAGCATAAAGCATGGCCAAGGGGAGAGCAGGATTTGCTGTTCTTCATCCAAGAAACACTATAGTTCTAATTGCTGTCTTAAGAGCACTGAAGTTAACACCACTAATTGCAGAGGGGTTAGTTGTTATTTGCTCCAGTGTAGAATGAGGACCAATAATTTTGGGTCATAGAGGATCGGGAAGAAATTCCGTAGTGGAGAGGGCAAGGAACAAATGACTGTGTCTAAACAGGGATGATTAGAGATTCTTTGTGGGAAAATGCAAGACTGGTGGGAATTCAGTGAATTCTGGTGTTTATATTTCTCTGACTTTTCTTCTGCATTTGCAGAACAAGTAAATACAAATAATTGCTGACAGATGTTGTAAAAACATAGCATTATGCTAACCGTTAAGCTTATTTTTTTTCTTATTTAATAATGTATATTGATAACTGACATGGCATAGTTGGGCTTTTACATCAGCTCTGTGTAATGGGCTTTGCTCCAGAGGTGCGGTATGGAACCAAGTGCTGAATTTGATCTACTGACCCTTTTCTAAAACCCTACCGCTTCCTGTCCCTCTCTCCTCTCCCCCGAAAGCCCCAAGCAAATCAAAGTTACTGTTCTTTAAGTAGCTGTTCCACCACAATCAGTGCACAGTGGTGAGGCTGAAGTTTTTGATATGCTTTCTTAGACAGCTTTTCTGTTTTGTGGTGTGGCAGGTTTGTTGGAGAGCAATATCTGGTAGAGCACTTCAACCTAGCTTTTAGGCCAAAATCACTGTTTTGAAACTGGGACTCTTGCGTTCTCTTCTGAGCTTCCTTTTTCCTTTTCACTCATCGTAGGTAAGGAAGGGCTGAAACCGATAGAAGCTGTCTCACACACAGTATTTCCAGGCCTGTATTTTTTTGTGTGCGTGCCTAAATTCCATAAAACTGGGGTCCTTGCAGACCCCCTCCTTTAGAAATTTTAACTGGTAGTGCACTTTGAGATGGTAAATGCCAGGAGCTCTGTGTCTGAAATGGGAAGAGCATTGTGTAAACCTAGAGATAATCTCTGACTTCAGGAAGCTTTGGGCCTTCCTGGAGCAGTGAATATTTTCAGTTTTGCCCCCTGCTCTGTTCAGTGCAGAATGATGATTTCCACCCCTCGTTTTGGATCTGGGAAGGAGGTAAAGTTCTTCTCAGCCTAGATGTAAATGTGAGTTCACGTACAGCTCCTCAGCCACTGCCAGGTTTACACTAGGTGATTGGCTGCAAAGTAGTACTGACAGCACCTCCCTCGGTACCCCAAATTCCTGGGTGCCGGGGAAGAAGGACAGGAGCTCAGACCGACACAGCCACATGGGCCAGGCTGCGTCCGGGTCAGCCTTGCGTTGCAGCAGAACAGCCGGTGGCAGCGATCCCAGTGCTGCCACTCTTGGTTACAGGAAAACTGGGGGGAAAGCATGGGGAAGAAAGGCCATGCAGAACTTACTGGTGCTGTTTGGTTTGCTCGTGCCTCCCAAGCCAGAGGACAAGAATGTCATTTTGTTTCCATAACATGACAGTATTTGCCCAACAGGTGAGAAACAAATGCAGACTGGATGCAGAAATTTGGTATTTCTAATGACAGAAAATGGCCACGGTTCTGTGGATTTGGAAAGGTGGGGTGTGTTAGAAGAAGGTTTGGAGAAAGGGAATATGACCTGCAGTGTGGTTGCCGTTGAGCTCCTGAGCCTGCCTATTGCTGATGCTACTAGTTGTTTATCAAATAGCTCTTCTTCTCCTCAAGTTGTTTAAAAAGATAAAAGAAGTAGCTGAAATCTGCAGAAGGCAGCACTGCTCTCTGCTGCCCCTTCCCCTGCAACTCCAGGAGCATTTTTGTAGGTTTGGTGAGCCCCATCAGAGAATGGATTCTGTTCAAACTCAGTTTCTTTGTTTGCTTGTTTTGGGCCTTGCTTTTGTTGTTCTGGTTTGGTTTTGTTCCCTTGGGATGGTTCTGGCTGGCTAATTTTACAACCTGTAGTTTCAAATGCAGATCTCACCACTGGGGAGGGGATGGGTCAAGGACAAGTTCAGTGGCCATTGGCTAAACCAGATCACTCCTTTTCCATCAGTTTAAGTAGGTTCAGCAGAGCTCTAAGTAACATTATAACCTTCCTAAAGACAAATTTACTTGTCTGATCTGTTAGTTAGAGCGTATATTCTCCATAAAAGTTGCTCCCTTTCAGACATGCTGGTGAAGTTTCACAGACCTGTTTGGCCATTCACCTTGTGGCTCAAAACCCTTGTGGCATGGCAGGCTTGTTTCTTCTACTGTATTTTTTACTGCCCTTTGAGTGACATCATTTAAATGATGAGTCTCTGAGAGATGATTCATACCAAAAAAGATCTAATAATTGTTACCAGTTATTCAAATCAGTGTTACTGATTTCCCGCATCCTCCCACTGGTCCCTTGAGCTCCCCCACCCACTCGTTTTTCCTAATAATTCCCAGGCTTTCTGGCTGTAGGCTCAGTATGCCCTTGTCTGTGTTACTGTGCTAAGGTGTAAGTATCTAGCTCTCCCCAGAGGAACATTTAGGGCTTGGCTGCAGCAACTTGCGTAGGCTGATAGGAGCTGGAATTGAACTGGCAAGGTAGATTGACTACTGGCAGCTTCATTAAAGCTTCAAACCGCGTTCACAACACATCTTCTGCTTCACTCTGCTGCAGCAGTGCTGTTGGCAATCGCAGAGGTAGCTAGTTCAAAGCTAGATGAGTAATGTATCTGCAGGCTACAGTATTGGGGTGCACAGAGCTACAAACGGGATTCTCTAGGGGAGTTCTGCAAAGAGTTACGCTAATTACACACTCGGCACTAGCAGAGACTTGCACCAGTAGCGACCCCACATGCTGCTGCTGTGCCGGTTTGTAGCTCTGATTGTTTCTTCTCTTTCATAAATAAGATCTTCAACTCATGAGGCTTGTTCCTCCAGCACGGTGAATTGAAATGTGTATTGTGCAGTGACTCAGGTTGTCAATGTCAACAGTAAGCGGCTGTTGAGAGCAGCCCTGTTTTTTTCAAGCAGCTCCTCAGTCTGGCCCCTTTTTGCCATCATGTTCTTCTCTTTTCATATCCCTGTGCATTCTTCCTTGATCTTGGCTGTCTGAGTCCCTTCCACATCTGTATTCTCATTTCTTTTACCTTCCTCACTTGTTCTCTCTTTAGTAATTTTTCCATTGGCAGGAACACACTTGATCTTGGCCAGAGCGGGATGGATCTAGAGGCCCAGAGATGGAAAAGGGTGAAGCTGGATCAGTTCTGGATGCCCACAATGGGGTATTTCAGAACACATCGACATTAGGGCAGCTGAAGTTGGTTTTAGAGGTATCTGTGGCTGTGTGAGACTCTCTTGTGCAAGGCCTAAAAGAAACAAAAGCATAGCCTTACAGTTGCATGGATCTACGGAGTTGTTCTCCCCTAAGCAAGGAAACCAGTCTTTCCCCTTATTAGCCCTGGGGGCAGGGTGTTAATCTGACTTTGAGGGGTGGGAGAGTTGTTAGCTCACTGAAATTTGTACTGTCAAAAATCCTATGCCAGAAGTGAAAAGCCACATCTGCCATGGAGCTCATTTGGTGGCTCTTGCTGGGAGGGGTTGGGATGGCAACAACTGAAAATAGGAATGTTCTCCCCAGTATCTGAGGTGAGTTGTTAATTTCCCAGACAGTGGTGAGGAGAATGAAAAGGATATTGAGGAAACAGGGCACAGAGAGACGGTCTTAGTTAATAAGAGGACATAGAGAAGCTCTTCAGATGACTAATAAAAATTCAGTCAACTCCCTAATACCCCAGTGTTTTAAATGGGAAAAAACCCCCTTGTTTGGGGTTTTCCTATAGAGGAGCTATAAGGATTTGTTATAATATTAAAGAAAGGGATCTAAAGCATAATCAGTCCCTCACACAGAATTCCTGGATTTTCTAGCTTGTTATGGGTTCCAAGCCATGCAAACCAGTGCGTTGATCACAAGGACTGTGGCTTGTTAGCCCTGGTTCTGCAGCCTGTGAGCTTAGCCCCCAGCTAAAGTGACAGCTCTTCTGGCGAGAGCGCTTTACATAGCAACCTCCTCTTGTGCTGGATTGCATTCGCTGCTCTGCGCCGGGGTGAAAAGTCCTGTGCAGCATGTGTTGTCCTAGCAGAACGAGCTCACACGAAAAGAGCAATATAGCTGCCCCCTTTCTTCCTTTCTGGAAAAGCAAGTGAATTTATGGCCGTTCTTGTGCGTGTAGTAAAGCTGGCACCACAAGCCCTACTTTGTCAGCAGTAGGGTAGTTGAGGGGAAGAAAAGCTTGGCGTAACCTTTGGTATGTTATTTATTATCACTTTGCAGCCCCCTGGAAAATGAACTTTAGAAAATTCTGAGCCGATGGTAACGGTGAACACTGGGAAAACCCGGGAATCAGCAAATCCATTGTGTTGTGCTGACAGAAAGATACTGTTACAACACACTTTAGCTGCCAGCTTGCTGCAGTCACTCAATCCATCATGGTGGGCTGTTGGATCACAAGCCAGTGAAACTCAGCCTGGCGTGTTATTTTAGTCTTACATGGACTGTGAGATAAACGGGGCATGAACCGGCCCCCTGGCAGGGGGTCGACCCCTAGCGCCCTCATTAAAGTGCCAATCAAAAAGAGTAATGGAACAGGGAATGGAAAGCTGGCTTCTTCAGCCTGTTACTGCTCTCAGTCTGAGCAACTTTCACAAGCCAAGGGAAACATTTCTCTTCTGAATAAGAGCCAGACCTCCAGAAATAACTCCTCTCTGCTTGTCTCTGTGAGAGCAAGTGCTGAGGCTCTTCTGGGTGTCTTGCTTGCAGTGGAGACCTGTTGCTTACTACTGCCTGTTCAGTGCAGGTTGCTGCAGTGCTCAGTGTTGCTGAATGTAACCCAGAAAGGCTGTAGGTGCTTGCTCTGTGGCGTATGCAGGCGCTGTGCTGTGCTCCGTTGATCATGAGTCGGTCAGTGGCATGCTTTCTGTTGCAAATTGCTCAAATTTCAGCATTTGTGTGTGAAAGATGCAGAGAACCCCGCTTTCTCCCCATAGCAGCCCAGTTACCAACGCATCTAGAAGGCTCGTTTGTGTGTGCGAGGTGCCAGAGTGGATTCTTGCGCTGTGTGGGGTTATTTCAAAGTCCCACAGGAGCCCACAGCAAATAGAGCCTGCAGTAATACCATAATCTTTAGGTGACTGTACAGCCAAGGGTCAGGCACACAAGCAGTGCTAAGCTGCCTATCTTTGATGGTTAACATTTCACATAGGCATGTAACCTCTGCTCTGACAGCGGCTGCTCGTCTTTCAGAGTCTGAGTGCATCCAACACTGCTGATGCTGTGGGAATTTCTGTACGTCTTGCGATGCATTCTGGGTTTCTGCGGTATAAACACACGTTCCTCTGCACATTAGCTTCCTGCTGGTGTGTGCTCGGAGGAGAGGGCAAAAAGGTAGCTCCTGAAAAGGAAGAAAGGTGGGTGAAGGTCTTTGTGCTATGAGGATTTAGCATTTGATATCAAGAAGCCCAAAGCTGGGGAGTTAGCTCTTAAACCTGCTTATAAATGTCAGCGCTTGGTGTGATCTCGGTGTGATTATGAACTTGGCAGCTGTTTATTTTTGCTCACAATGTTTTATCAGCAGATAGTTTCTCCAGGTGGACATTGGTTTGGTTTAAAATGGTGGGTTTTTTTTTAATGGGTAGGAGCAGCAGTTAGAATTAGTGTCAGTGAGGCAAAATGTAGAAGTAGTAACTAGTTTCATGCTACAAGACCGAAGAGTGGGCACTGTGAGTAACAGATTCTCCTGCCACAAAACTAACAAGGTGGACAAATTTCAGGCCAACATACTATTGCATACTGAGGCCATACAGACTAGAGACCCCTTTAAGAAGCATCCGAGGAAACTAATACAGGTAGCAAGTAAATAGCATGACTGGAGATGACCTTTATACTGAGCTAGGTCAGAAAGGATACTTCTATCCATTTATATACAGTATTGTGGTCTTGTCTTCTAAACAAACCTGTCTGACCTCAGGGTGTAAGGATGTTGATTCTGCATAATCCTCTGAAGATTCACAGTGCAGCTGCTGTTATACCACAGCTAAAGACATGTTCTGGCACAGAAGGTAGTGCTAAATATAATGCTCACAATTCTGGGCTGTTTACCTCAAATACTGTTCCCTCTGTACTTTGAGATAAAAAGAAATCCTGAAAAATGTATTGGCACACAAGGGATTATGCAAAGGGCCCAGAACTGCACACCGGCCCCCTGGCAAGCATCCCTGGTGGTGTTCTCACTGCTATTAGAGCTGCTGTGTCACCTTACCAAAATAAGGGTTGGGGGGGGAGAGTTTGGTCCTGCAAATGGTGGTTTGTGCCGTGTTCCCCGTCTCCCCTCCCCACCCCCCAACATGCAGGCACAATTATTTTGCTGCACCATTATCCTGGTACCTGGTGGGTTGTACTGCTGATTGGCAACTGTTTGCCAAGGGCCTTGAAGCAACAGTCATTAGCGACGGTGAGTCACCCTCCTCGGGCAAAGCAAATGTTTGCTGTGGCTCTGGCTAGAGGGCTGAGGGACAGTTGGTAGGATAGAGTTCTGTTTGGTAAATTTTCTGTGGCATCCAGGGACTTTTTTTGCTGGCATTTTCAGCATGCAGAAACAATTGTTCTGTAGCTGCCATACACAGTCCTTGTCCTTTGGGTGACCCAGGCATTTATCTCAAATGTAAATGCACATGAAAGCTGTTTACTTCTCTCACGGCCTTTTAGTGCTTTTGAGTCAGCCCAGCGTAGGCCTGAGGTGCAGGGTTATTCTTACCCACTGGGAGAACGCTGCGTGCTGGGCGCGTTGCTTGGGCAAGAGTGTGTCCGCCACGGAGAAAAACCCCCAGAACAAAACCCCCTTGTGCTAGTGGAGGCCGACCGCATCGAGGCACCAAAACTGTACAACAGGCCGGTAATAGAACTGATATAACGCCATAGGCATGCATCGCTTATGTAACTGCGGTTCGCTCCAAGATTATTTTTATTTCTATACTAGAATGCGCTGTAGTTCTACCGAGGAAAACAAAAAAAAGAAATCCCTCCCCCCCCCCCAAGTGTTTTGTCAGTGGTTAATGAGTAACATTTTATTTTTCTTCCCCCTTTTTGGCAAGCCGCCTTTCATACGATTAACACTGTGCTCCCTCACATCGATGAGACCCGTGCAAAGCCAGGCACAGTGCAAGGCCGCAGCCTTGGGTACACAGCTGGTGCTGGGTTGTTTTAATCTTTCCTTATGGACTCCCACTTCAGGAAAGGTGCTGATGGACAGCTATGAAAAGCATAAGGCTCAGCCAAACTGATCCGCGGCCCCTGTTAACGAAACATTTTCTCAGCCAGGTACCTGAGGCAGGTGGCTTTACCCTGTCCTGATGCCGTTCTTAAGGCCGTCAGAGCACTGGGGCAGCTACCAGAAGGTAGAGCGCGCAGTACCTGTTGTACTCGGCACAGGGGGCTGTAATAAAGGTGACCCCGTGATACAGGTGGGGGATTGGCAGTGGGTTGGTCCTAGCCCTACGCTTGATAAAACTAAGCAGCATAACCTCTACTGAATAAGCATCTACTATCAAGCTTGAGTTTTACAGAAGTCTGGACTGGAATCCAAAGCGCTGGGCAGTTTGATATTTTTTTTTCCCCAGGAAAATAAGGCTATCTGTTCCTTCTTTGTAACAAGGGCGCTTTTAAGACTAGAGAGTTTGGTGTATGGCCATAATGTTTCAAGATAGAGGAAAAAGTATCAGTATGGCTGTATATACATAGAGGAGGTATACTAAAAAGTATATAAGCATATACACACACAGAGTGTTTGTTATTCTTTGTAAGAAACCAAATTGTATAAGTGGATTTTGAGCAACCGTTGTCTTAATTAAAATGCAGTTGTTTAGTTTTGGGTTTTTTTCTTTTAAATATCTTTGCAGCAGTCTGTAACGTGAAGAGTGTATACTCCTTGAAACCTGCTTTTTCAGCCCCAGGTACCAGAGGTGAAATCATCCTGATTAGCAGATAGAGGTCTGTTCTTCTAAGAAGAGAAGCAGAGCAAGGAAGGTTATCCCTAGAGGAGTCATCAGCTAGCGGTTCGTGCACTGTAGGAAACAGGTCAGTGCTAAGCTGTGTTACAGAGAAAAAGAGAAAAAAGTTAAAAAACCCCAGAGAGTTGGCCTGGGATCCTAGAAAGTATTCTATTGATGAGAAAAATAGATAAATGCTGAAAACCATCATGCAGTCTAGGAAACAGGAAAGCAAATAGATCAAATCCTCCTCGTCACAGGGAATTGTTATGATTATTTTTCTGGTTTGAGATGTGGACCATTTAGCCACTTACATTCTCGCCACAAAAATGTAAGCACTGCACTATTTCGGTAAACAGCATTCACAACTGGAGCTGCGCAGATAGCATCAGCTGGCTGATTTATTAGCAAGCTGTTCAGCAGCAGCAGGATGGGAAGGCTGTTGGTCACATCTTGCACACTGTTTACCTCATTTTTTACCTCTCCCTGTATTTCCTGTTTTACTGCCTAGACTTGATTTATACATGGCCAGGTTTAAGTAGGTAATAGACTTGTTTATGATGCACTAATGACTCTAACAAAAAGTCTGTTTCAGCCTGACCGTACCACAGTAAGATGCGTAAGTGCAGGTAGACCCTCACCCCTAAAAGTTACCGAACACTTTTTTCTGTGACTTCAGAAAGTGATTAATTTCTCTTCTTCCAGAGGCAGCAAGCGGGCAGCCACCTTATCTGCTCCTCCCACCTGTGCCGTGCTAGATCCTGCTACCAGGTGAGGCCTGTCGCCAGGAGTTTCATTTGGTTGCAAAACCATGTATTGCTGAGCCGTGCGGGGCTGGCCTCTTTTAGCAGGCACATTATGAACATGTTCCCTTTATCTCTGTACTTTTGCAGTACCAGTAATAAGGTTTCCTCAGCAAAAAAAAAAGTCTCTTAGTGGCCTTGTCACCTTCCTGTTAGCCATCAGCGTATCAGAGCTTAGAACAATAGGATCCAAAATAGCAGTTCTCCATGTTTTGATTGCTCTGTCAGATACAGGGCAGCAAAACGGAAGTTTGCGGCCACAGCTGTGGATTTAGGTCAGAACAGAAAGGACTTTTGTAGTTCTGCTGTCCGGAATTGCTCCTAGAATAATACAACATCACCATCTGTGTTCTTCTCTGTATCTTGCACATCAAAAACTTGATAACCTAACGCAGTCACAAGTCTGTCTTTCGCAACAGCAGAATGCATGAGTCTGGATAAGTGTTAGAAATATTAGGATCCTTTTTTCCCACCTAAAATATTATTAATATCTCAAGTTCCCTTTTTTTTGGAAGTGTACTGTTTGACTTTAAGTCTGCATTGTACAGCTTGGGCAGGTGATGTGTAGCGTGAGGCATTACTATAGCACAAAAGCATTTATCAGCCGTGCTGATCACCCAGATGTGTAAGAAAGATGTCCAGACTTTATTTTCAAGATATGCTTTTTTCTCTGATGTTTCAGTAGCTTAGCATCTAGATTTCCCACTCTTAAATGACTTGTGGAAAATCAGACTGTCTCAAACACAGCTTATCCGAGTGTCCAGGTCAGAGGAACGCAGGGTAAGTCTGGGTTTGACCCGCAGTGACAACCAACACTCCAGGGGGTTGTTGTCCAGGTTTTACCTCAAACAGCAGACTTACACAATGCAGGAACAGTCTTGAGGGCTGTTCTGCCACAAAAGGCTTGGAGAATTACTAGTTCCTGTCCTCCACAGTTGCTTTCTGTCCCTGCACATAATTAATAGTTTTGCAAGCAAGGGAGCATGAATAGCGTGGGTGGAATCAATTTATAGCACTTCTCCAGAATTATGGTAAAATACCTCTTATGGCAATAATCTTTATTTTACATTTCTTCAGTAGCAACACCAGCAAGAGAACAGTTATCAGGGTAGGCAGAGAACAAGTTGTACAGCTCTCAGCAGAATACAGGTAAAATCAAAGCGAACTGGCTGAAGCGAAGTATTTCTACCTCAGCATATCACAGTATGGGTTACAGGGTTTTTGACATAGTACCTGCATTGTTGATGGGTTATTTAATCTTTATTAGAGTGTGAAGGTGAACAGCTTTTTACAAAGACTTGAGCAAAGAGGCATGAAAAAGTATTGTCCTCCCTGAATTGTATTAGCTGTGTGCGAAGGACAGTGGGCAGGGGGAGGAAGCTGTGTTACTGTCTCTCCTCAGTGAATTTTTTCCTCTCCAGCTTCTGAAATGTGAGGACTGAATCTGCTTTCATTGCTGCAGCAGTCCTACCTCCTCCAATGCAAGCAGGCTCAGCGGGGTAAGCACACTGTCTTCATAAGGCTCAGAATCCGAAGAACTTTGCAGAATTTGGTAAATGGAACTATTACCTTGTCCTGTCTGCTTACAGCTTGTGTTTGAGTTCTTAAGGATTTGAGGGAAAGCTGGAGCCTCGCACTTACTCTCCACAACCACTGTAAACTATTTTTGAGTATGGCTCCTGGAATCTGAAAGTTATATTTATTCACTGAGTAATAATGTTAGTAGTGCCAATAGCAATGGGAAGTCCACAGTAAGAGTTCTGAAATTATATAAAAATAGTTGAGTTACAGCAATAAATAGCATCATTTGCGCTTTTGAAAACACCAAAGTTCTGATGCAGTTTGGTTTGGAATGCTGAATGAGGCAATAGGCTTCCTTCAGCTACGTCTGTACATCCCTCCCTGTAACCAGCACTGTGAGCGTGCCCTTCAGAGAAAACTGCCTCGTCTACAGACGAGTGAGCAGCCTCAGCCGCCGTACTCGGGAGGAGCACAGCATCAGGAACAGCACCGTAACACAGGGGAATAGCCTACGCCAGTTAGGGTCCGTGGTACTCACACACTTCTAGGCTAGCGGGTACACTTTTCAAAGGCTTAAACAATGTTCTGTTTAATCCTTATCAACAGTCAAAAGAACAGGTTAAGCACAGTCCAAAAGAAATAACCAAATACACAAACTGGAGCCATTATCTACTGTGGCTCCCTGGGTGCGGGTAACTCAAAGGGTAACTTTTCAGGTGCTTGCACGTCAGCAATGTGATTGTTACAAAAGTTCAGTATTCGGGCCATCCTCCTGTAACTTCTCAACACAGAGCTGTGAACTACTTCTTGTTTTCCTTCCCCATCTACTTACCACCTTTAGCAGCTAAATACTTGCTGCATTAGAAAAGAATTTTCCAGGGGAGAGAAGCAGGGAGCCTTGGTAGCAGAGTCCAACAGGACGCACACTTTAAAGCACTGTTGAGCCAATGCACTTGCACTTGTTGAATTCCTTATTTTACTTGAAAATTATACATAGAAATATACAAAAGCGATGCACTAAATCAGTTTCATTTGCATAACGGACCTTTATGGATTTTGATTTCCAGTCACAGACCATCCACACATCAACTGATACCACGCTTTCTCCTTAGACAATAATCCTCTGCCTTTCACCTTAGAGTTGAGAACTGGTTTAATTATAACCTTCATTCCTGTATGCCTTCATGAAAGGATATTAAAAGGTAAACTAAGTTGAAAGTAAAGCTGTAGGGGGCCCCTTGCTTTGAGTCAAAGGTTTACAAAGTAACGCTTTCAGAGTGTAGGTTACTCCGCAGTTTTAGGCCAGTTTTGTGTTCACACTTGAACCTTGCACAGCAAAAGGCCGTAGCGCGGGCAGACCTTCAGCCCGGTGGCTGAACTACTCCAGGGAGCAAACATGAAAATGAGATTTCCTAGCTGCTGTGAATAAAGGTATGTACGTACCCTCATGCCTCAGCCTTCAGCTTGGGTAAAGACGAGGAGACAAATACTGATTTGATGTACAACATCTGAAAATGCACGTTCTTTTTATTATTTCAAAAGTGTTTCATTTTGAAGAGGTTGTCATGAAGACAAATGATGCAGTGATTTCCTCTCCCCCCACGCCCCCGGCATTTCTAACGCTAGCAGAATTCCACACTAACCAGCCAGCTACGCACGTACTCACTCCGAGTGAGGGGGAAAACTGAAGTTAAAGATTTCAGTTTCCAAGGCTGCTCACTTGAACTGCTTTAAAACCAGCTTAGAAGCAGGGGCCTTCAGAGGTGCAGACTTTGTTAGGTGTACGCACTGTATTCAGAACAGAATCAGCTGCTTCTTGTCTAATATTTTGAAAATGTAATTGAATTAGTGAGCCCTCACTGCCAGATTTAACAAAATGCTTTTTTCTTTTTTGTCAAAACCGAGGATGACATTTCAGTGGAACACTAGGTATGCAGGCATTTAGCTGTACCAGTGATTTAAGAAAAATAACCCCAAACCCGACTACCAATCCCAACCAATGCACTCTAATCACAGCGTAAAGCTCTGGAAAGAGGCAGTCTCTGCTCCAACAGCTGCAATTAACTCCTAATTTTATTTTTAAAAAACGTTTATCTACATTCCTGCACTGTGAAAATCAGCTTTCTCAAGGGAAAAAACGAAAAAGAGAGAGAGAATGGCTAGTTTCAGGTAGTGCAGTAAGTCTCAGCATAGCTCCTTTAATTTCTTTACACAGTAAACAGACTTCTATTTATACCAACACCCTGGTTTGTACTTTCTTATTTACATGAAACAGTTTTACATATATACATGTTAGCAAAATACAGCACTTCTCCCAGAACCAAATGCATTTCAGCTGCACCTTTGTTATACAACTAGTTAAAAAAAAAGCCCACCTCACTTGTTTTCCTATGCACAATGATTCCATTTAGCTAAATACTAAAATCGGATTTATTTCCGTCCCATGTAGTACTTTCTCTGGTTACAGAGTACCACCGGCTCCAGACGGGTACTTGCAGTCCACTCTGGCAGTAAGGAACAGGTTTCAAGAGTCCAGCTCTAATTGTTCTTGATTTTCACTCAGTCTTAACATAAGCTGTTGTTCATAATAAAGGCTCTTTGCATAGTTTATTTCTTGAGACAGCTTTACTGCAAGAACTTCAGATTTCACTTTCACCTGCAAAAAGAAACGTGATTTGTCTTAATATGGTACTGCTATTGTCTAAAGCCGAATACATTTATTTTTTTATTACTTAACTAACTGAAGGGTTTAGGTTTGAAGTCACCTGTAAGGAACAGAAATGTTTCAGTGGAGATTCCTTCTCAGTGCTGAGGCTGAAGTAAGGAAGAAGTGAGAGAGGGAGAGAGAGGTAGAGATGGGTATTTTAGGATGAGAGCAGAAACATCTTGTGATATGTGAAGTTATTTCCTTTGCTTCCCCTCCTACCTTTTATCTGGCTTGTCTGTTTGGAATGTAAACTGACTCGGGTCAGGGGTGAGCTTGTAACCTTGCCTGTAAAACAGACCCCTGAGCAACTACTGTAATGAAGCAAAAAAACCCTGTGTCGGGTTTTGGAAGGGAGAGTTCTGATTAACTTTTACATGCACGACATAAACACTCTTTCCAATCTTAGATGCTTTGCAGTAAAAAACCCCTATGTATAGGAGGAGAAGACTAGAGTAAATAGACAGCAAAGTACTTGAGTTTCATGTAGGTATTGTAAAGTTAAAAGCCCTTCTCAGGTAAATACACATTTCCTACTGTAACTTTTCTGCCTGCAGGAATATTATAGATTTTGCCTTCGGTTTAGGGAGCAAGTTCTGCTGTCACCTAAACCTTTTCGGCAGCAGCTACTTTCACTGCCGACAGAACAAAGTTTTCATTGTTATGCAGCACAGGAAAACTAACGCTAAGACTACAAACACTTTCAGCACCAGTACAGGCATAAAGGGGAAAAGAAACACCTCCTGAATGAAACGGTAGGCACTAGATCCTTACCATTGGTTTTTGTTGTGATGGGCCTGGCATCGCTACACCACTACTTGTATTAACTGCTTTCTTCGTCAACTGTATATACACGTTCCCATGGTCTTTTGAAACAAGGCAGTGGTAGAGATCATCATACTTGACTTCCAGGAAGATGGCCTCGCGGTCCGTGTAGTCACTGCTCTTCAGGAAATAAACAGCTTTAGATGAAATGAGAACACAATAGCTGTCTATGTTCTCCACTGCTATGAAGCTGCAAAGAAGGAAAAAAGAAGAAAAATTACTCACTTGAAGCTAAAAATAGTAAACTAACAAATGTCTTCACCTGTTATGTTTTGAGTGACCTTTAGAAGTCTTTCAGAAAAATTAATAGCGTAACATGTACAATTCATCTGTATTTAATTTAAACTGTTCTAAAAATGAAGCTGATGAAGTACCCTCTCACCCAGTTAAAAAAGATCATGCTGTAAATCAAATATCAGCGCTAAATGCCTGGCTTCTAGCTTTGGACATTAAAAGGGCACATAAAAATATCCTTTAACACGGCTTAAGAAGAGTTGCACTGGAACGCTGCAAGTCCTCGCACTGAAGTTTAATTGTAGCTAACTTCAGTTTCATTGCTGAGACGTGAAAGGTTTGCAGACGGTTATGACAAGAGCATTATCCTTCTACACACTGTGAACCTACTGTGCTTCCTTTCACCACACACCTCCCTTGCCTTTGAAAACAAAAAACAAGTTTAACCTGCTGCCTGGATCGGTAGCTAGAAAAGAGAAATTAGCTGTTTAACACTGGGGTGAAAGGTTAAGCAGCAAGCAGGTTTCCCCAGAGAGATTAGGCTGAGTGATGAATAGGAGAGGTAGAAAAGAGTGAGTTAATAGTGAGAATTATGATGGCTGAAAAGGTTATTGTGTAAAAAAATAACAGTAAGGAACGCAAAAGTGAAATAGATAGCTCGCACACAAACGCTTCTCCCCCGCTTCTGAGTTAGTACTGAAACGAACCCCATTAGTGGGTTTTTTAAAATGCTGAAGAGTTCAGAAAATGAAATATGAAATCATGACTAAGAAAGAGGGCTAGACAGAGTCGTAATGCTCTCTCAAAAACCCACAGCAGCAGAAGCATATCTGGAGAACTGAGATTCTCATGCTGTCATGTAGGTTCAAAATTACTATTTCCTGAGCGGTTGCTCATACAAATCCGCCTGCTGTTGTCCTAACACGCCCTGCAGAATTCTCCCGTCTCTGAAGTCAGAGAAGCCTGCCGGTACCAAGAGTTTTTGGTAGACCAGAAAAGTGTTCCGTCTCCAAAACTACTGTTGGCTCTACCATTTCACTAACAGTTTGCACAAATTACTCTGAGCTACATCCAAATAAACCCATGGCTATAAATAGAATTTTAATAGCCAAAAATATCCCATGAGGTCAGATCACAGTTTCTTTTTGTGGTATAAAAGAATAATTCCAGTAATTTTTCTATTAATAGTCCTCTGAAAGATGGTATTCTGCACTGAACTTGTCTTCTCCGCGCCCTACGCCTCCTAGCCGCGTCGGATGACAAGTGCCCTCCTTGCTTCCAGCAGCCTGAGAAAGGCATACGCATGTTTTCAAGTTAACAACTTACGTTTTCGTTTACGCGCTGAGAAGAGCGCAGCCATTCTAATAAGAATAATAAAAAAGGCCTGTAATGTCGTTTGCCCAGCTCTAACCTTGGATAAAACTATGGGATAGGATAAGTGAATAGTGTTCCTTTAAGTAAAATTAAAAAAGGACAAAAAATGTGTATTTAGCTTAAAAAAAACCCTAGGTGAAAGACAATGTTAACACTGTTACTGAAACGAGCAACTGCCCCTCAGTTTTCCACTGGAGTTCAAATGCTTTGGGTAAGGTTTTGTCTCTGAAATAAGTTAGGTAGGATGGAGTGTGGTATTTTTTATGAAGTGTCATAGAAAACTTAATTTTAAAATAAAGCAGCATAATAGCCTGCAGAATAACAGCCTTGTTCCCTAGGACAGGCACATAACGGCAAGCACAGTGTTTTACAGAGCCCCTAGCTCTGACTCGGGTCAGACTTCCACTAGGCGCAGGACCAGCGGAAACTTGCTGGCACATTGGCTTTCTTTGCTTCTTTTGCAGCGGGGAAAGAAGATTAGAAGGTGACTCTCGGAAAGCCCCAACACTGGATCACTGTCCTTAGCAATTGTCACAGCAAAGCTGAGAAGCTTGAGAAGGTTTTGTACACCTGCAAAAGCAGAGCAGCTGTTTTCCTGATGTAGGGTGTTACAGCCCGCTACACGGGGGACATCCACGGAGAGAACCGCAGCACTGAAAGCTCCTGCAACGTTCAGTGGAAGCAACTGGGTAAGCAGGCTATGGGCTTGTGTTTGCTCCATAAGAACAACAGATCATATACCTAATTTTCCACACAAGATTTTCACTGGTGACATGTATATATTTTGAGGAATGGAAACAGAGGTCAGTAATTCAATGGTGAAGCACAGAAACATTAGCTAATTCGTAGTTCAAGCTCTACATTTTGTTCTAAGTTTGAGTCATGCATCATTACCCGTTTTCTCTTGCCAACTGTTACTTTCTTCTCAGTGTTTAGTTCTCAAAAATGGGTATTTAACCTTTTAAGATACTACTTCAAGACACTACTATTTAAAAAAAAAACAACCAACAACCCATACTTCTACACTGTTAAAAAGATCTCAAATTAATAAAATGAAAAATTAAATGAAACATGATCCAGTAGAACAAAGTAGAAGCAACCAGATCTCTGGAGAATTTGTGGGTTTTTTAACAACATCAGGAAGTAATTACACAATATTTTCCAGAAGTGAAACAGTGAGCCTAACTGGAAAAAAATGTGGAAACATTTAGTTAGAACAGTAGAGCAAGGTATTAAACCCCCTTTTATGGATTTAACTCTGAAGGAAAATATGCAAATAATCAGGTCTTTAAATGTGTTTCTGATTATAATACTAGGATAAAAGTCAGAGGCATTATTTTGTACTTATTTTCCATGACAAGAAACACTGTTTTCTTGTTGAATGATGTTCCTAATGGTGAAAGTCACAGTGAAAGGACAGTGTGACTCGATGACAAAAGCCCACTGGTCTGCTTATGGGGTACACTTGCAAAAAGCTGACAGCTCTTTTTTGGTCACAAATTGCTCTCTTTCAGGTCTCCCCACCTAAGAGCCAGATTCTATATGCATAAAGAGCCTTAAATGAGATGAGAACAGGGTAACGAGAGTGTAAGACCACGGGGCAGAAGGTAGAATCTAGAGTGACACACAGCTTTCAGAGCCTCATCCTTGACACCGGTGAAATGAAGAGATCCTGCTGAATTGGTACCTCCCTCCACAAGCTTCACCATCAACAGTTTTAACTACTTTGCCTTGGCAGATGCGCTGATGGACAATAGATGCACAACACAGTATCTTACACTCTCCGCTGAAAACAGCTGTTCTTCAGGTAAGCGTGGTAGAGATTGGGTTAAGTAATGAATTATGCCTTAAGACCCCCATCCAACAAACCGACAGCTCCTGTAGCAATGCATACAGATAGCTTTCCGCGTGCTCGCTCTCTATGCGGGTTTTTCCTCACTCTCAAACCTGACAGGTAACCACATTTCTACACTCTTTTCACTTGCTTTCATGAACCTGTATCCAGGGCACTCAACCATAGCTGCGCCTTTAGTGTATTACCCATGCAAACGAGTCAGTATTGACTTTTCTGGGAAAAAAAATTACTAAATTTTGCAGGTTATTTTGGTCATTAACTGTTAACAGCCACAGCTTAGATGTTAGCTTCTGTCACATCTACACCAGAGCCAGCCAGAGCGCGCTCCGCGCAGGCCGGTGGTGGTTCACGTGTTGCTGTCACAGAAGCACTAGCCCCTCCCCTAGGCTTTGGGCTGCGGGAGCAGATGATAAGGGGAGAGGTACTAGCCTGCCTGTATGCATGTTACAGAGGAAGCGTAGTGCAGGGTTAAAACACGCACTTGTTTTATCAGTGCATGCGGAGGGTCGGGCATGTGTTATGCATGTTAAATGGAGTAATGATTACCTAGAAACTTACTGAGATTTCATCTTTTGTAATGACAGAAGGGGACCAGGGACCAACAACGCAAGGCTGCGATTCTTCCCCAACCTGTACGAGATGTGTGCTCAATGGCAGGTAGCCACGAGTGAACCAGGGGAGCCACGTGGCACCTGCACCGACGTCTGATAGAGCTGGGCAGGCCCCTGCGGCAGCCATCAGGTGCTCATGCTGTGCTGCCAGTCCGTACCAACAGAAAACAAGCAAAATGCGTGTGTGGGCGCGTAACGCAGTGTTAGCCCGTCTTCCCCAAGGACGCGAAGATACAATGGCAGCAAACAGAACTACTTAAAGCAACTGTGTAAGTCAGTACTTACAACTCATCCTGGATGTTGTCAGTCAGTTTGAACAGCTGTTCTTGTCCTTCTGCTTGACTTTCTAAATAGCGGGGCAAGAGCCCTTGAGGTCCTCTACAGCAGCGCGGCTTTCTGACTCTCTCTGCTTGTCTCCTACGTGCAAAATAGATGCAGAAAAATGACTTAGTGCAACAGCAGTGCTCTTCCCTCCACTTAAACCTGTCAACACATGAAGTTTTATTTCTTTTGAAATATGAGGTGTGACAGAGCCTTTAAAAATACAAATTCACAAATAGAGCACATAGATTCTGTAATACTCGATCTGGAAGACACGGTGTCTATTCATATACTTTCACATTTCAAAGAAACGTCTCCCAGCTTTCCCCTAGGATTAGGGGCAGTGTGCTAAATTAATAGGAAGAAGCAACCTAAACTGAGTATGCTGTCTGCAGATTTTGGGATCTATTTATCAGCAGAGTTTTACTGATTTGACCATTTCTTCTCACTTCTCTACAGAAAATAAAAGTGCATCAACCTAGATAAAGCTCACGTTGGTGGATGGTGTCAGTCGTTTGAAAACTGAAGGGTTACCAAAACAGGAACATGCACGTAAAAGAAAAGAAAAAGCCATGGTTAATTAGCATTTCCGTAGTAGGGTTTCTTGAGCGTCTATTAAAAAAACGACAAAAGACACACGCGTGTGGCCTAACAGACATCAGAGGTTGATACTGGCCATAGTGCTAAAGAACTGGAGGCTACGTTCCTCCCTTAGCAGTGTTTTGTTAAAAAATAATATTCTGAATTCCTTTAAGCTTTTGGAACACCCTACCCCTGAAGAATTGTGTTAAGGCTGCCTAGCCCTGCTTTATTCTGTGTCCTTTCCCAACAGCATCACTCCAGGTCTGCTTCATGCTTTTTTGTATCTCTCTCAGGCTACCGCTGTTAGAAATTTTCCAAGACGAATGCACCATTTTTCATTAGCGCTCTCTACTTCCCATCTTGATGCTTTGTGAAGATCCTGCTTCTATCCTTTTGATGAAAGGACAGGAAAAACATCCCACGTAACAACACGTTCTCTTTTTAAGCTGCCTGGCAATAGCACACAAGATGTGTGCTCTACAAATCGAAGCTCTGCTTCTGCAGATGTTTTCTCTGGAGCCTTGTTTCTTTGGTACCTTTCCCTTTCAGCAGTCCTGTCCCAGGCCCAAAACCCATGCACCCTTTTAAAAATCTGTTTTCCTTCGAGTCTGTGACACCCCTGCCTTTTAATGGTGACGTGTTTTTTTGCCCCTTCCCTTCTTGGCTGCAGTAGATGTTACTGGAACGGAACCTCCTACATGTCACTCACGACCGAGCGTCACCTTTGCTGCCCTCCCGTTGCACGACTGGCGCCTCGGCGTGTTTCGGCTTCCATTGCTCTTTCTGGTATCAACAACATATTTTGCAAACAAGGTCTAGAAGCCAAAGACACTGGCTTTCCGGCCCAGCAGAGCAAAGCATCAGCCAATTTCTATTTGTAATACAGTGCGACTGTCTGGTAAGTTCTCATTTTGTTAGTGAGATGCTTACATCCCTGACCTGCGTAACCAGTCACCGTGGCTCAGAAGTAGCGCTTATCGCTGATCCTCTTTGAGAGAAACTTCAGGAGAGACAAAAAGCTCTTGCCTTCGCTTCAGCTGAACTATGGCTGCACTAAGATGGAAAGTCAGTTTGTCAGCAGGGAGGATGAAATGAAGAGTGTGACTTCTCCAACCAGAAGAATGTGAAACAGAGCAGGGGCTTAAGGAACCATAACAAATGTTGTAATTAATAGTGGCAGTAGAATGTTATCAGTCAAGTTTTCAGTTTTACCTCTGCTGACAGATGCTCTCACTGCTTCACCTGTCCTGCTGCACTGCTTTCGGGCTTGGTTAGGTGTTCATTAGTTAACTGCAGTGGCACGCATCCAAGCCAAAAAATGCTGGTATGAAAACTGCCATTTGTCGCATAAAGGTGCTTAGTTTTCCTCATTTGCAAAAAGTGCAATGTCTTAAAACTGTATTCTGCCATTAGTAGCATTTCGCTGAATCAGAATAACCTAAACACTAGGTAAATAGATGACTTCCACAACCTATGTACGACTTAAAATTATTCCACTGAATAACAGCTGTATGCAGGGGTTAGAACTTCACTATTAAGTACTACGACTCCAGAGCAAGTCACCTCTCCTGCCCTTAGATGTTTCAGATGTAAGCCGGATTCATTTATCCCAGGTACGGTTACCCGACAGTGTTGTTATCCTTCTGAAGGTGAAGAAATAAGTGTCTGGTTTTACCTATTAGATTCTTAGAAAATAGTAATCAGAAGTATGCATTTGCCTTCATGAAATGCAAAATGTTGGGGCAAAGTTCTGAAGAAATCAAAGGGTTCCAAGCAGTATAATTCACATCTTGCTGTTTATCCTACTTCCTAACTTCCAAAAGCAGTGAAACGGCAAAATTTTGCTTACCCAAGAAGCCCCATTGGCTGTTAAACCTCCCTACAGCACCTGTAGCGTCTATTGCCAAGTTTAAAGAGTCTAAAGCATAATGTGTAGTTTTTAGCTACTGGCTGACCAAGAACTTTTACTTAGACACTTTGCTGTTACGCATTCAGGGAAGTCGGATAACCATCCGTTCCGGCGCCAGCAACAGCACTGCATAATGGTTTTTACATTAACCACCTTTCGGATGAACATTCAACTGTGCTATTTTCCCCAAAATTCTGCAGTACCGTGAGAAGAGGTACCTGAAGCATCGCAAGCAAGACAGCTGTGAAAACGTGGAGAGAACAGGGCCTTTTAATCAGGCCGGTTCTGTAGAAACCAGAACACCTGCAAACACTGGTTTCTAATGCCTGGCTTAGAAGCAGGTCAGAGAGAAAATACTAGTACCACGGAAGTACTGGGCACCACAGTGAACCTCTGGTAGGCGTGGCAATTTCTTAGCTGCGGGTTTGGTTGTGGGTAGGTTTCAGTTTTGTTTTTAAACGGGAGAAGTACGTAAGAGTACAGCGCTTACTGTCCCCACTGCTCCTCCCTCCATGCTCAGATGTTCATCCTGGTGATAAAAGACAATTCTCGTCTTGGTGATAAGAAGGTCAGCTGCTTTTCAACTAAGTGCCACTAGAGCTAGCATAAATCGCATTGATTTAGTCCATCAACCCCTTGGCAAACTGGCCTGTTTGGTCTGGACAGCTAAAAACATTCCACACGACTGGATTTTTTTAATCTAAAAATTTGTTCCACTGTCTCAAGTTACGTTCTGTAAATAATAAGCAATGCTGATGAAATACAAAAAGCTGAAGATTTGTAAAGCAGAACGAACGGTGGTGTGCCCACATCTGTGTTACATTAAACAGGCACTCAACAGATTTGCCTATTCTTTTTTAATAAGCACACAAAGGCAATACAAGACAGAAATGCCCTCACGTCTACTAGTCACAGCAGGGAAGAGTGCTGCTGAATGAAGGCACAAAGAGATTGGAAATGGTGTCAGAAGGTGGGGGCACACACTCCAGTTCTTCACTGGTCAGCCAGAGCTGAGCTCTGGCGAATCTCGTTTGGGATGACTTTATGCACGCTAAAGCCAGCTAACAGTGTCAGCTGGTTGGCTTTTGCCTGACAGCTCACAGCATTCTTGTGATTCAGTTGACCAGTTTTAAGCCAGAAGTCTTGTAATCAAATGGATCGCCGACATGCCGACGTAAGGAAGTTGTGCAGGCAGTGCTGGTGATAATTGTTTACCACTTAGATTGAAAAAAAACTCTACAAGAGACATCACATGTTTTACAGAATGGCTTTTATCTGTGTTCCTTCGCTACATGATCACCCCTAGCAGGCACCCTACCACGTTTACACTATCAGGTATGTAGACATCATTCTTGCTGAGGTGCATAAATACAGAGCGGTTTTGAGAACAGTAGCTGTTACTCATCTTTAAGTGCCTTTGGACCTAAGAAATGTCCTTGAAGTGCACCTAGATTGCTTTGACAAAAGCATTAAAACAACAAAACTCAGAGGGTATCAAACTTTGTGTATCAACAGATGATAACCTCTGAAAACCAAAACATTGCACTTCCAAAACTATATGCAAATAAAAGTGTGTCTGGTTTTGCTGTTGCATCTTCCGGTTTCCTCAGTATCGCACCCAGAATTCTTATTCAGAACAGAACAACTTCAGGAAATGTAGCAACTTCTCCTGAGAGGAAGAAAGCAACAAGGAAAAACCCCACGACGGACACAGCAATCACTACAACTCTTCACGTAAAACGGCTGACTCTGGAATTGCTCATCTGCCCTCTTGGGAAGAGCAGCACTGACAACTGCAGACCTGCTCAGAAAGCCCAGCTTGAGCAAGCATGCAGGTTTTGAACCATAATTGGAAGAGTGCAAGGACACCCCAAATCCTGCACAAACAACAGCTCCAAGTGCAAGGGGATGCAATTCTGGCACCTGAAACCAGTACTTCGCGGGAGAGGCTCTTCACAGAGCCTTCGCCTGCTGTAGTGCCTGCCTGTCACCAAAGCCGCGAGCCCACCTAGCTGAGACCTCTCTGGCCACAGGGCTCTCCCCCACACCCTCTAGCAATAATTTCCTTCAGCCAGGCCCAGTTCCTGCCACCAAAACTTCCAGCAACTGTCATCAATGTGTTGCATTCATGAAGGTGTTCCACTTGAACAACGTCATCATTCCAACCCGTTCAAAGCAGTAACTTACTGGTTCTGGTACAGCTCAAATTCTGTCAGTGTTTCCATTGTAAACTTGTTTTTTCAGGCTTGCATAAAATTTATTGATAAAAGCCTGCTCTGGGCTGTAACTTGGCGTACCGACTTTCAGCCTGGGAACAATTTTTATCCCCTTGAAATAATTATAAAACAACCTTAGTTCAAACAAAGGAAAATTGGCAGGTAATATAAGCCTATGAAACAATTCAATTGCTGCTAGTATTTTGAAGAAATAATATCAAACCTGTTACTTGGCTCCGGGAAAAGTCTGCTTCATAAATACAGGGAGCGCTTTGTCTGAGGAGGCTTTAGTGCATTTCAGACGTTAAGAAGTGACTTAATCTGATAAGTTAGAGGAGGAGTACCCTTACCTCTTCTATCACAGAATGTGCAATAACAAAAATACCCGCTACAGTTGCTTGAGTTCCAGACTGAACTGCACCCGCAGCCTTCTCTGAGTGTTACCGTCCCAGGCACGTCACTGCCACAAAACGAAGACAGCGCTTGTCCCATAGACGTGTAACGGGAGGGCGCAGTGTAGAGCACGCTCACAAGTGCCATAATCAATTAAATGCTAAACATTGTATACCTTAAAAATGATCCTAAAAGCCCACCCATCACAGCAACAAACTACACGTGATGCAGCCATACCACAGCATCACAAGGATAAAAAACGAAAACAAACGTGTGCCATTTCTGACACGGTCTGTATTTCACATCACACCTTTGCCAAATGCTGAAAATCCACGATTTCCACGATTCTTTCCTCGTTGCTGTACTCACTTTGTACTTTGTTTCAGACGTTGAACCCTTGCGAGAAGCAGGGCTCTCCTGAGCATGAAGGGACAGACAGCATTATTTTTTACGTGCTAGTTTGCTGCGTCTGAGAACATTAAGGCTTGGGCCCAATTTCAGAAAAACCTATGGCAAGCTGGGTTTCGTGTTGCGTTGTGACCCTACTGGCAGATGGTAATGCTGTATTTCAAAGGGTAAGTACAGTTGCCTCTTTCCCAGTACTTACCCTTATGAAATAAGCTGTGGGGGTGCAGTTCCCAGTAGGCAGATAATTTCTTCAAGACTTGATGCCTGAACCCAGAGATTTGGCACAACTCTGCGATGGAATTCATTCACCGATTCAGACACAGATGCTTTTAAGGTGTGTTAAAAATGCACACGCAGTGCAGTCAGTCTGAGTGTTGGATTTGGCATCAGAATGTCTCAGTTAGATGCAAGAATGTGTAAAATCACGAGCCAGACAGCTCCCTGCTGACTGCATATCTGAGGAAGCTTATATGCACCGTTTATTCCAGCAAATGCATGGAATATATAGTGCTTGTTAAATGTGTTCCCAAAATGCTAGTTTCAGGCAGAAACATGCAAATAAATGGTGCCTAGGGTTAAAACCTCCCACTTACAGTCAAATCCCTCCTCTTTTGAAGGATCTACCAGCTCAGATGCTGCAGACCTTTATCTGACCCAATATACTTTTAGGAGAACTACAGCATGCTGAAGAAGCAACTGTTTATCATGTAGGCCGTTCCCGCCTACTTCTTAGAGATGTAGCCCTTCTCCCCCCATCCCCTTTCTTTTGTGTAAAAGACCAAACCAAAACTGGACACTACCCATTGGTTTTATGATTGTATACAGCTTCTTCAGGCTCCAAGTTCAAAAGGAAGTGAGAAAACCTTAATGAAGACACCAAGAGTCATTTTTTTAAAAACAGCAGAGCGGCAGATGTACTCGCCCAAATGGCACGTTCTTAGACGTCCATACGAGAAATCCAAGATCGGGTAAGCTGTATGGGGTTGCATATACTAGATACCTACATGGCACTTAGACCAGTCCTACTCCGTGCATTAACCTGCGTTCAACCACTGGCACTCGCTCCACCTCTGACTGCAACAGCTCTGCAGCCAACAAACACTTTTTCAAGCACTTTGGTATCATCCAGCTTAAGAAGTTAACAAAATGTAACACTGCCATCTCAGTTTCTGATTTCTCCCAGACTCTGCTGATCACAGAGTGATGACTAGAGTTGTCAGCTTAAAGTTTCCTGTCTCACAAATGTGTTGAAAAATACTCCCATTCGCCTTCTGATTCAACGTAAAGGATATGGTTCTTAGCAGGGATTTCTTGCAAACACCTATCTGAAAAACATGAGCTGAACGTGCCTTAGCGAAGACTAAAGCACCCATGGCCGTAAATTACTACGCCTCAGGGCATAGTGCGAGGTCTAAAAACTTCTGCACACAGCCTGCCGACAGGCAGGGCAGTGAGGCAGATGGAGCCTTATTTCTGTGCTCAGGTCTACAACGGTCCCATCAAAAACCATCGATGCTGGCCGAGCAATGCCCAGTTGTTGTAAATGCAAACACGGTCACCTTACTTTGAGCATAACAGCAACGTTTCCATGTTGTACTCCTATCTTTCTGGGAAAGCAATTCCTCTTTGGGGAGGAAAGCGAACCAGGGGCCCTGCCCAGCGCCAGGACATTAACTGCTAGGTGTGCATGAAGAGCTCTGCAAAGTGAACTATGATGGCTGCGAGTTTCCTCTTCAGACCCTCCTTTATATACTTTTCCATTAGCACAACTAGGGCTGCAGCAGGCACAGCAAAGTTTTCCAGCACAAACTTCACCTAAAAAAAAAGCTACTCGCAAAGTTTGTTTTGATTTTTAAAGTCAGCAGTTGCAAGAACAACTCAAATCTACTGGCTGTACTTACAAAACTGATAAAAAGCGGTCCACATGTTAACAGCAACATTAGGTGAAAAAATTATCTATAAAAATACCAGCCACATGCTAAATGAGGTGACATCAAGGCAATAAATAGCTCCATCTGTATGAAAGAGTTTGTAGAACAACCCAGAAGACATCTCTGAACAAAAAACTAACTAGCTATGGATAAAGTAGTACTGAAAAAAAGTGGGTTGGATTGTTTTTGGTTAAAAAAAAAAAGAGAAAAAAGATCAGTTTTACATATTTTTCTCAGATCACTTTATAAATCTGCTGCACATTAGAAATCAGACACACATGTATTTTTTCGAAGCAAAGCAAGTTGAAGGTTTACATTTTTAATAGCAATGTGACTATTTCTGAATGGCAGCAGTATATATTACATGCAGTGTGAGAGGGTTAAACAGGACAGCCTCAACTCTTTATAAACTTTTGCCCTCTGGATATGTACTCATTGGCTGCTGTACAAGACTTGAGCTGTATTACACGCCTTCACGATATGGTTCAACTGTCGGTCAGGCTCGGGGCCTGGCAATAGGCCAGACCGCAATCAATGGGACACAAACCTCCCCCTTTCAGATCATCACGAAGGCTCATATTATCTCCTTTTTGTCGTGCTGGTTAAATTTATGGAGCAGAACCCCGAAGCTGCATTCCTTGGCTTGGGCCGGCCCACGCGGGCCTCCCTTTGTTTGGTACTGTAAGCGAGGCGTGCTTTGGAGGATTGCAGGGTTGTTAGTTCAGGCACTGACTGTTTGCTCATGACTGAAATGAAAAGAGTTCAGTGGAAGGGCAAAAGGACAGCACAAGTGTAAAACCCCATCCCAGCAGGCCCTGGGCTCCCATCGACAGACTCTGGACTAGGACCGAACAGAAAACCTCTCCGTTAACGACAAAGGAAAAAAAATCTCTCTAGTAACAGGTAAACAGCCCAGCAGCGTTAGCACACACCTTGCCCCAAGGTCCCTTGCTTTCAGGTAAGCCTGTAATTACTACATAAATATGCACCTCAACTAATCCGGCTTAAAACACTGTTTAGAAGTGGTGGTAGTTTTAAAGCAATGCTGTATCTTTTAGTTTGAAAAGAAAACCTGTGGTCACAAACAGTGCTACTTGTCCAGCCCCATGGCTTAATATTTCTACCACTTTAAACACGTGGAGTAACCTCAGAGCGCCCAATACTGTGATATTTATGCTTGGGAGGAAGATACAGGAAGTAACTCTAGTAAGACACAAAACCACTGGAAACGCAGTATGCAGAGAAGACTTCATTTCGTATATAACGGGCATTTCCTACGTCTTTGTATTTGGTCTCAGAATGGAAAAGGTCCACCGTTGGGTATGCTCAGATACTCTCTACTCCCAGCTTTATTACTGCAGTAATTAAAGGTCACTTCTTGACACAGGTCACAAAATTATGGATGTAAGAAACCTTTAATGTGATGTCAAGGCAAAATCATCTGGAGTGAAAGCAAATGGAACGACTACTTGAAAGACAGTATTCCAAATACATGCAAGAGACATACAGACACGGGAAACCACAGGGACTCTTACTGATTATGCACGTAACATAAGGTACCTGTGTAATTATTCTTCAGTACAGAAAATATCTACGCTACCTCCATTGCTCTTCAGGCTAGTAAAACTTATTCCCGGAAAGCTGCCCTAGCCCTGCTGTACCAGACCTCACCCCGTGGCACAGCAAGCAGGTATTTCAGCACGTGAGGTCGTACAGCCCCTGCGCCGGCGAGCAGTTTGTGCCATTTGTGCTTTAGAAGCAAGTAAATAAACAAATGCTGTATTCCCATCGCATTACACCAGTTTCATCTTTCCTACTATTTTTATGAACTGAAAATACTAGTAAGAGGGCCAAAAGATACTGTAAAAACCCACAGAATGTGTATTAAATTTTTTTCAGTTCTGGGGATTGAGTCCGACTGGTTTAATGCAGTCTGATGATCTGTCCTGGTACATTCCAACAGACACGTCTGTTTTGAATAAAGCTTTTGTTCGTTTCTGGTGCGCACACGCTTTCAGCTTATCCCACCTAATTCTAAGCAAGTAGATTTGTGAATGGAAACTGTGGATACTTTATTGCCTGCTCTTTGATGGCTTTTTAGTTTGTCCTGCTGATGCTAACGCATGAATGTAATTTCTTCTTTTCCCAAGTCTCTCTGATTCCGTTCTGGGAGGTACCATCGCAGACTGGTTAAAGCTGCAGCCCTCTGTAATTGTTCCAGAGCACACTGCACCGGCAGCACCGCGCAGCAGAGCGCTTTCTGAATAAGGTGGGATCTAGAACACGCAAGAATGCCAGACAACAGGAAACACATCACACAGTGAACGGTGCTCCTTTTACTTTCTGGCCTTGGTGTCCAAAAGCTCTTGCTGAAGTATAAGATAATTAGACAAACTACACAGGCTCTAGAAATACAAGTATCTCCTAAGGAAATACCAACTCCTCCCTGTCTAGATGCTTTTCTTTTTGTTAATAGCCAAATACTGTGAAGTGCATGCACAGCGTAAGAATTCCAGTTTGTGGAGCAAATGCAGCCCTCTTAATTGTCACTGCAAGTGTAAGTAGTAGAATGAACCTGTGGTAAATCCAACAAAGGATTTATCAGCACTTTTCAGAAGGAAGCACATAATTGCTTAAATTTTTGATGGACTACGCCAGGCCTACATGACAGTGCCTCGGATTTAACCCAACTGGAAAACATTAGTTACCTCTTGCAAACGTCTGCCTGTCCCAAAAGAAGCAGCAACCCCACGCCTTCAGAAGCGCCGCATTTGGAAGCAAGTGTTGTACCCATGACGTCCCTTTTCAGCCTCCCCTCCTTCCGCACCGGTCTGTCCTAAAACAACGTCATGCCTTTCCTCACAAACTCGTGCCTTTCCCAAACCAGTTACTGTGCACAATGAAGTCAAGCTTAGTCTGGTTCCTGTTCTGAACCCAGCCACAGCAGCAGCCTTCTGTTCAATGCGAACGCTACCAAGCGTCATGGATGCAGCGCCCCGCACCCAGCGATGGAAGCGTTCTTGCCTCTAGCCGTAACTTACCAAGGCGCTATTCTCGTTTGGCAGAGGCTTTCACAGTAAGAACTCTGTATTCATTCATCTTTTGAAATTATTTGTTGCTAATAATGAACGGACTTGCAAAGAAAAATGTGATTTCACATTTTGTGCTCGGCTAACTACTCAGCATTATTCACTTCAATGCCTTCCATTTTTACTCATCTGTCCTCCCCTCGCAACACTCCCTCCCAAGCCCTTTCGCTTTCTGTCCCTTAAACCAGCAGTCTGAATGCATCCAGGGTATCTTTCTGCCCTCAAAGTTAAACACTGATGTTTTAGTGGAAAATCCTTCTTATTCACAAAATAGGTGCTGGTATTTAGAATGACAGTTCAGTCCCTCATAAATTCTCCCTTTCTAATGTTAACAGACATGTTAGGACGAGAGGAAACAGCCTCAAGCTGCGTCAGGGGAGGTTTAGGTTGGGTATTAGGGAAAATGCCTTCCCTGCCAGAGCGGTCAGGCCCTGGCACAGGCTGCCCAGAGAGGGGGGGGAGTCACCATCCCTGGGGGCGCTCAGAAATGTGCAGACATGTCACTTGGGGCCATGGTTTAGGAGGCCTGGGGGTGTTGGGTTGGGGGTTGGACTTGATGGTCTTAGAGGTCTCTTCCAGCCTTAACGATTCTATGGTTCTATGATTCAATATGGCCTAATGCAAGCCAGTAATTGCCTCTTTTTTTTTCTAAAACCTCCTATTACTCAAAACTGTTATATACAGCAGATGTGAAAGTAACCACATCTATATAATATTAATGAAGTATTACATTGCTGCTGTAGGTTCAAACACTGCTTTTTTCTTCCATTCTTTCCATATAGTTAAATTGAGTCAAGTTCAAAAAAGGGGACAGACACAGCCAACTGTAGAGACAACTGATTTCACAAATATTCCAAATATAAATGGTGTCCAGTAATGCAGACACCTAGCCATAACCACCTGGAAACACTATTCAGACGTAAAGCAAGGTATTTGCAGTAACACATAAAAGGGTGTTATAGTTTGGTTTTATAGCAGGTTTTACCACTTTATGTCCATTCAACCGTCTAAAAAGGAAAGGAAGAGGGATATGTTAGCGCAGAGTCTGGGTTTTCCAAATCACCCTGACTTCTGCTGGGAGCTGAGCAGCTAACAGTGCTTTCCTGCAACGAACAACATAGGAACACAGGGAGCTGAGGCATTTTCATACGTGCGGCTCTAGAATTAGAGACTCTGCAATAAAATATGATTAAGCAAACTGAATGTTTTAAAGGTTCATCTTTCTTTTACTATATCCTGTGGATTAAAAAAATAATTAAAACTACAGGCAGCAGAGATATTTTCTTCAACCATGCAATGCAAGTTCTGCTTTATTGTGAAGGACGGAGGCTGCGCTCCCACAGCTCTTTGCCCTAGAGGGGGAAGGCAAAGGCAAAAACCTGTGAGATGCCCAGCCTGTCAGTCCCGGAGGAGGGCACGAAGAAAAAGCTGCCCCCCCCATATTTCTTTCTCTCACAGAGTTGTTCTTGGGCTTAACTCCACTATCCTGTATTTCTAAAGTAAGATCACTGTGAAAATGATATTTTTGTTTTGTGAAATAATAAGTTGTATTATCTAAAGACTGACTTCTTTAGGATTAGTCAGTGTATGAATAGGCAGAGATTCAGAAGTGCAGTGGAATGGGGGATGGCACCGCACTCCATCCTCAATTCTCACGATTTTAGGCACTCCACAAGAGTAACCACATGCCCCAACTGCTTGAATTCCTTCCACAGAGATTTAAGGGGAACTAGACTGGTGGAGTGAACATGCAAAGCAATCCTGGCAGGGTTCCCCTCACAGTCAAACACAATCATTACTTGACACTTTTGTGACAAAAAGCCCTATTAGTTTCTTCAAGTACCGCATGTGAGACTTATTTCTGTGTAGTCTAGGGAAGACTGCACTTCCTTATAATCTGAGTAATTTCTTCGGAAAATAATTCTGAGTTAGGGCAAGGAAAAAATAAATCAATCTTACAGAAAGCTGCAGAAAAGAAAAGCATAGTCACAACTACATGCCCGAAGTGTCTCATGGCAGTCAGCGCCATTCTCTGAACAGGGAAAAGGAAGAGAAACCTGTTTTCTGTTCATTCTTGAGGGTAGCTTCATTTACTTAGAAATCATTTTTGGTCTTAGGCAGTGGATTATTGTCTCTTTCTAGTTAAGAAACTAAACTAGCTGAGGTGCATTATCAGAAAATTAAGGTTTCAAGATGAAGGTATCCATAGTGGAAAGGTAACAGGGCTGCAGTCTGAAGAGCCGCCCCCCCCGGCGAATCTCCATTCACTGACGCAGCAAGCACGAGCAGACAGCTGAAGAACAGCGCGGGGTCTCCGCCAGAACTACCCAAAGTTACCAGCGGTAAATGAAAACCTAACCGAAGAACACCGAGCAGGTGAGACTGGTAAGGGGAAAGGATTAAAGCAGGGAGAAGTGTCTACTGAGGCACTGCAAAATGTGTGGGCACAAAACCAGGCTTGCTTAACTTCAAGGATCTAGTAAAAGCAGCATGTAAAATTACATTTGGAGAGGACAAAGTAAGAGGCGTTTAAAACTCCATTGAGGACAATGAAGTACTAAAGGACCTGAAGAGGTCAGAAATATGGCAGGAAATGAAATGGGATTCAACCTACAAAATTGCAACCTGGTTCATCTGGGGAAAAATAATCCAGAACACAAATATTAAATGACAAGGAGATATTTGCAAAGCAGTAAAATAAAACAAAACTTTAAAAAACCACCCCACCTCTTGGGGGAAAATAGCGAGCAGAAAACTGGATATCAATTTGCAACGTGATATGGCAGTAAAACCAGCCAGCACAGTTCTGGATGACTTGCAGAGCACAGCTTGTCACAGACCCGGGATATGACGGTCCCTTTTCACACAATACTGATGGGAACTTACAGGCCGGGGGGATTTCAAAGTAACTCAGCAGCAGCAATGGAGGAATCTGGATAGGCTAATGACAGAGGAATGTAAACCCGTAAAATCGAGTTCAGCAGTGACTGAAGATGGGAGGTGGGGCTAACACTGAGGCAAAGCCAGTGTCTACAGCCATTTAACAGGGTGCCACCGGAGTAAAATGGACAAACTCGCTCAAAATAAAACCGACCGTTTGAGAAAACAGTTCGTTATAAAGACCCGTTATCCCGCTGGGAAAAAAGAGGAAAGAGGATATGAAGGAAATCATGCTGCCCAAGTCATTTACAGATTAGATTAATAAATCAGCTGAACTGTCCTGTACGCAACATTGCCAGATTTACACAACACAATGAACACTCGCCGACAAATTCTTGTTTCTAGGAAAATCTTAGGGGGGGCTTACCAGAAGAATAATGTCTCGCTCACCAGAGTCACGGCCCATACATGACTGACATTACTGTAAAGACCCTTGAAGTAAGGTCCAGATCAAGTCCAAGGTCGGGATGGAATTTGGAACACATACAGAGGTGTTAAGGTTCAAGTAATATTTAACCTTAAAACTTGAGAACCTTGGGAATATACTGTTTGCAGTACATTAGCTGAGTTGGTGTTCCATACAGTCGGGTACCTATTTTCTACTACTTCTCAGTGTCATTGACACCCACGCTCCCAGGTTTTCTGCTTTAGACCTTACAATCCAAACCACAGCTATCAGAGAGATGGACACACGAAGGAAAAACAGAATTAAAATCACCTGCTGTTGATGTTGTCTCAAACTTTGCAACCTCACTGCACTTTTCTGGGTGAAAGCATGGAAGCGGTGAGGAAAAGAACAACTAGTACAGGCTGCTCCTTTGCAGGCAAAGCACATTTAAAAGAATCAAATATTTACATAAGAAGTTTCTGTGACCATACTGGCTTGCCAATCTCAAACTATTCCTAACTAACGCGGTCTAGTTCCCTGAACGAATTCATTAGAATTGGGTAGGTCACAGACTTCTCTCCTTACTTCTAAGTTTCACATTGTGACTGTCAGAAAAGAATACAAACCCTTGCAACAACAGTTCAAGAATAATCTTAAACTTGCACTGACCTGGCAGAAGCCTGAGAGAAAGCCACAAGGGCAGTTTCCTCCGCTGCTTGTGAAGTTAGACACACATCTAAATATAAATGTTCTTTACTTGTGCTGCACCAGGACTTAAAACACGTTTCTAGGAGAGAGCTTTCCAAGCAGATCTAGAGGCATAACAGCTTTCCTGTTTTGAACTGGTCTTTAAGACTTTTGGCAGTATATGACAAATATGGAAATAATCAGAACTCTTGTATGTGACACTAGAGTACTTGGAACACATAAAACCCACTCAAAAAAGGTATCAAGTCACAGGCATTAACTGCTTATAAATTAGATGTATGCTGCATTGTCAACAACTATTTTATGCTCTCCCCTGCATTAAAATTTAAAAGTATTAAGGCAGCTTTATTAATAAAAAACAAGCATAATAAATTATATGATTACATAATAAGTTATAAGATTAGGCTTGAAAAAATCCTGCCTAAAGTCAGATTTTAAAAATATTTTCTCATCCTTTAAACACATCACCTTTTAAACGACCACTGAAGCTACAAAGCCATCGTCTGCCTCTCAGCCGCATTAGTCTGGCTCCATGTTCCAAACACAGGGTTACGCTGGCTGCCGGCGTCCCGATACAAATCAATACATTCTGAAGCCACGAGACCTACGCCCGCGCAGCGTGACCACAGTAACACAAGCCACAGAGTCTCCCTCAGCGTTCTGCCCGCCCAGTGACTCTGCTGGCATTAGGACATGCCTTTTAGGAAAGCCTACAACCTCAGTTAAAATTCACCTCACTCAGAACTGATCCAATGGTTAAAGTCAAGCAGCTTAAATTCAGGGCTTTTTAAAAATTCAACCATGTAATTAGAGAATTGTGAGGGGCCTATACTTCACGCTCATGTATCATGCTATTTAAATGCAACTGTAATTAACTGGTTGACTCAACTTTGCACCAATACCAGAAACTCGCACACACGCTGTCGGTCTCAAGAAAAGGTCAAGATGGCTCTTACCAAGCTGATTAACTCCCATTCTTCAACTGCTCAAAACTACACTCGAGGTCAGTTACTGCCATAAACTGCGATTCGGCAGGGTTAGCTGTTTTTGTGCACTTTGCTTGGAAGAGTCCACATGGCCCAGCATGCTTAAACAGAATATTCAACTGGAGCCAGCAGCTCGGGTTTGGAACACTGTCCTATTTTGATTCCAAACCACACATATTTGAACAGTTAACAAATGCAGCAGGGGGATATTGGTACACAGCAGTCTAAAAAATGTACAAATCCTTTGTTGGACTTTTTTTTTTTTTTTTTAAATACACCCGAAAGAACAATCTGGTTGCTTCGTTATATAAGCACATCAAAAAAAACCCCTTACCAAACAAAAGATGAGTGCAACGTTGCTTTTATGTGGTGATGATGTTATTTGGGGTTTTTTCCCCTCCTACATTATCTACATGTTCTCAAGTATATTTGTTTATCTAAAATAAGTTTTGATCAGATTTTTTTAGACTGGAGAGGTGTAGCAAGTGGGAAAGGTTTGGTTTGTTGTTTGGTTTTTTTCTCCTTGTATAAGGTTGCTGTATCAGAAACTTTTTGCAGAGTGTGTGTAAACACTAAAGTAATTTCACAGTGTGCTCGTCTAGGACGTTAGTGTGCCAGAATCTAGCGGAAGCAAAAACGTGGTTCAGCTCATCTGTCTTAACCTCATCCCTTAACTGACAGTTAACACGTTGAAAGGAAATACGTCCCGTAGGCAAACACAAGCTAGAGATAAGGTTGGCTGAAGGCAACTCTCCCAGTCGCTGTCTGGTTTGTCAACTGTTGGTAACATCACGGCTCCTGTGCACAGGCTGTATCTCACAGAGGTATGTCAAAACAGGAATTTAAAGTATATATGTGTCTTGAAACAAACTAACACAAACACAGCTGAACTGGTAAGACAACTAACAGTACAGCCAGGTGTGTTTCTCCCCACCTTTAAATAAATCAACCAATCTGTACCATCACAAAATTAAGACACATACAAGCAAAAGAGCAGTCGTGTTTTCTCAGGGATGCGCTCAGAGCTCCCGTGTAATTTTATGTGTGCACATACTTATCAAAGAGTAACCCTTGACCTCTTGGGTTTACAAATCAAGCTACGCACCAAATACATAAGACACACGTGAACACCTCCATTTTCGCAGCACTGCACACCTAGGTTCACCCTTCAAAGTTTCCTGCACCTCACCCACACTCCATCGAGCTCGTTGTTCTTTACTGGAACGCTGATGGTAGACGCTTCAGGACCCCAGGCATGGTACAATAAAACACAGGAAATGGAAAAGCCAAATGGGAAGACAAAACAACCAGAAAACCCAACTTTTGGCAAGCATTTTCCTCTAAGTTTTCTGCCAATAAATTTACTTAGGATTTTCTTTCACTTCTTCAGCACGCAGGATCTCACATACGTAGAACAGGGCTTCTTGGCACAGCGCCATCATATACAGTGAGCTCTTGGCCACAGAGAGTAAAAAGAATCTTCTCTCAGAGTGGCCTTTTTAGAACTTAGCCCTCTCCCTCTTCCACGTTCATAGTCAGTGCTAACGAACATTCATTTACTTTAAATATAATTATTGTTATTTTGTAGAGACCACATCGCACTAGCACCCGGACACGGGAAGCAAGCCAGAGCATCTGTCCTGACGTGCCGACACTTATCGCCCACGTATGTGCGGGTAAACGGGTAAGCATGTGGCCATAAGGGCACATATCCCCGCTTCGTGTAAGCGAGAACTGTTGTACCAAACGACAGCTGGAAGATAATGCCACTCTACTGATGCCACAACTCTTCAAACCTTTGCAGAATTGTTTTTCTACACAACTAAATGGAAGCTGGAGGTCGAGCAGGGAGAACTCTTCCATTTAAGCTCTGCATAAGGATTCCATCTCATCACATACAGCCTTTTAAAAATTCTGCTTTAATCTAATGCCGAAGCTTAGTAATCCCTATTTGATGCTGCAGCGTTCCCATGCAAACTGCACTCCTGTTACAGTGTCAACAAATGCCGTCTATTAAAGAAAAAGCAAATTGAGTGAAATGGGCTACATCACTAATAACAGCTCACAGTAATTGTTGATTAAATGATTGCTGCTTTGGGTAAGGAAAGATAATCAGATCAGAAACTGCAGCAGGTATTTACACGCACTTTTACAGTTTTATTGATTGGAAACATAAACCGCGTACTGACCTGGGGCCACTGAGAGTTGCGGTGTCCCTCACCGCCTGCGCGGTTTCCGAGGCGAAATCCAGAGCCCCAGCCACAGGCTTGGTTACTGTGCCAACCAGCCCCTTCCCGAGGCCCGATATGAAACCACTGACACCTCCTTCAGTTTTCACACCTTCGACTGTTGAAGTTATTACACTTGTCAGTCCTCCAATGATACCTAGCAGAGACAAGAACAGCAAAGTAGGCCAGGGGTATCGCCTCTCAAAACGACAGAGCCTTGCCACAGCTGACGCCGCCTGCCTACATGACTTACTGTCAAGCTTAATAGAAATGTGCATTTCATGTAATCCAAAACCTGTTTCGCACCCAATTACATTAGCTAATAATACTTTGTATATGCAGTATACGCATGCGTACGCACCGACAATAATATCCCACAGAAAAAGATTTAATTATTAAATATGTATATTTTTAAATACTTCTCTACTATTTTATTTCCCAGCTGTATTTACACAAACAGCCCTCGTCTGTTCCTAAGGTGAAGCTCTTACTTACCACGTGACAAAATTCTACTACCACAAAAACTTACGCAATTTGAGACAGAAAATAGAAAAGTGCGTTTCTCCACCAGAAGTAGTTAATTATTTTAAACTGGCACTGCACAATTCTAACTGTGGTGCTGCCCGCAGATGTTTCTGGGCACATTTCTGTTGCTGCGACTCCAAATGCTCTGAAGAAATCAAGAGCCTACTGAGGCTTCAGGGGACTTGGAACGGTTCATATTATCTGGGAACAGATTTTTCACTTTTACAGATTTCACACCTCCTCCACTAGAATAGCACAGCTTTTAGTGAACTGGCTTAAGCACTCATTTAAAAATGCTTACACCTTTCGGCTCTTCAGCTTTCGGCAGCCAGACACTCTTTTAAGGTCTGTAAGTGAAGTACAGACCAGGCAGCATCTTAACTTCCAAACTCGAGAAGCAGAGAGTATTTAAATCACTTCTCCTGAGTAATTATCGGTTATAGTTTATTCCTACATTGCAACAGATAGGATTTAACAGTTATTTGCTTTTTTGAAAGAAATTGGGAAGCTTTTAAAAACTCCACAGAATTAAACTAAAACAGGCCCACTAATTGCTGGGTAACACAACACAAATGAAGTGCTTTTAGAATTGACTTTTCAGCAAAGACTGACAGGTTTCAGATTTCCTGAGTTTCCGCCAATATAATTTGTATCAGACTTTCCAGCACACTGGTGTGAGAGAAACCTCTCGTGATCCATTCGAACACCTACAGCGTCTCTTTATGACTAAAGTCTAGCGTAAAGGCTTTTGCTCAGCATAGGCGAGAACGCTGTTTTAGTGAGAGCCAGATCATCTTACGCAGGCTGCAACAGTTGTGCTAGAAGTCTGACATTTAAACAAACTGAGTCAAGATCATGCAAAATATAAATATTTGATTTAAACTTGGCTTATATTGATTTAACTTTCTTCAACAGATAAATCATGAACTAAATTGAGTGAGATTCTGGCCAAATTAAGACTAGTCCACCGCCTTTCACACGGATTTATTTCTCTAGTTCTTAGCAGACTTAAAAAAAACAACACAAACCCACAAAATAACTGAACTGGTGAAATGTTCTTTAAACTGATGCACTGATTCTGAGGAAACTCGGGTTTCTGGAGCTGAAAGCAAACGTAAGAAAGCTACAATCCAACCATACTAATATTTATTTTAATGTCTGGCCTTCAAAAGGCCTGGTTGCCTGGGTATTCTATGACTCTATAAGGAAACTGATGTTTTGGATGAACTTGCTTTGAAATTTCGTTTTACTTTGCAAAACAGCTTTTACTTACAGTTACACGTAAAAAGAGCTTATTCTTAAATGCAGTTTCTGTCACCAAACGATCCCCCAGCCCGACCCGCAAGCAGTCAAATTCAAACATAAAGCCTATGATAGCCCCACTTCCCTGGCCTCAAATAATCACCCAAGAGGAATTCAAACTGTTCCTTCCCATCTGATCATTACTCCTGAGAGAGAAATGAGTTAAAATTACAGCTGAGGGTTACCATGTGCAAGTCCATGGATTCCAGCTACAAGATGTTCCCCGCTAGTTGCGGCATGATACCGAATGTATTCTCGTTCGGTTTGATGTCTGTTATCCATTGTCTTTCCCAAACCATCTGACAAGGTCCCAGCGAACTGTAAGAGAGCAACCTTTTCTGTTAATAAAAGAGCGCACAGTGTTTCTCTTACGTAGATTTACTGAAGAAAATTCCTAGATTCTAGTTGTGAAATACAGATTTATACAACTCATTTTCTTCCACGTCTGCAGTCGGCCCAGCTTTTTTGCCACGAAGAAAGCTCTGAAGGACATTAACCTGCGCTTTCCATTGGTGCGGCTTAAATCCTGAGGTGACAGTCAAGAGGCAAGTAGGTGCCCAGCTGCAGCGGCCGAGCCAAGCCGAACGACGTCTGTGCAAGACGTACCAAGAGAAGCGCCAGTGACCCAACCGCAACCTTTCGGGTATCACAAGAATGTTATTCAGACACAAAGCTTTTCTCCTGCAAAGATATGTGAAAAGCTTCAAGGCAAATATGCCTGTCATGAAACCAAAACATTTGCAAGAGTTAATTAAATTCTTTTTTAGTAACACACTGTCGAAGTGGCTCCGTGTGAGATCAGCTGGCGGGGGAGCCGCGCCACCCTCGCCGCAGCACACGGGGCGGTCTGCTGAAAGATGGCTACGTTGGTAAGCGTCCGCAGGTACTCTACACCGCAAAACAAGAGCCTGAGGGGAGCCCTGAACGTGTGTGGAGCGTTTTTACTCCTTATGCTTACCTTTATCAGTATGGGGGAAGACTTGAGCCATATTTACTGATAAAAGAGGACGTCTAAGTCCAAACAGGATTTGTTCTGAGAACTCTGACCGTTACTGAGTACCAGCCTATGAAAACGCACCAAATAAAAATGATCTATTGTGATCTGTTGGCCTTTAGTTTGACAAAATCAGATACAAAGCAGGCTTGGCGGAGGGAGGGAGGCAAGAAAAGGAGACCAAAAACCTGAAACCTTATCTCATAGTCAGGATAAATACTACAGAATTATTAGAGAAAAGTACTCCTAGCAGGCGTTTTCCTGGAATAACCTCCAAAAACTAGCTGGTTTTTGGTTATGTGCAGTTGTTCATCTTCTGTAACTCCCTCAACTAGAATCAGCATTCTTACAATATCCTTTCGATAAATGAACTTCACCGCTGAAAGGAAAGATAATTCAATGCTTTGTTGTGTCTTAGACTAGGGCTGGGGAATGCACCAGGTGCCCCAGAAACATCGAAGATACTCCATGGCTGCAGCAATGGTGAAGTCATTGCTGTCCCGCACGATCATAGCTCCTCTGCGACAAGAACTTCGTCGTTTCAGAACTGTTTGTGGACGCTGCCCTGCCCATTGCTCAGCGTAGCTTTGTTGCGTGCATCTCCTCCGCATCCGTGTTAGGTATGCCAAAAACCGCTACGTGATTAAGGTGTGCACCTGAAGACAACTAAAACCTGGTGTGAAATTCTGATTCGAATACACTAAAGGTTGAAAAAGACAAACGGTTAATTTATGTGCTTAACGCAATGACAAAGTCCCCTTCCTTCTTCTGCCATTCCTTCCAAGGCTACTTTTCTTTCTTACTAGTGGCGTGATTTCCCAGTTTTAGATACTTCTTTCCAGCTCAAAGACAAACTAGTTCAGCGGCTCCAATTATCTAAACAAGGAGACTTTAACAACATGAATGAAAATCAAATCCCATGACCCTTCTTGTGACTTGATCACATGGACACTAAACAGAGCATAGTGAGCAGTGACTGAATTACTCCTGACCTCTCTGTGAACTTAATGTAGATTTTTTCTTAAAATTAGCCTAGAAATACAAATCAACCTGAAGCTATCTATTATCTGTGTTTAAGGTTGGGACTTTTTCTGGACAAATACTTTGCTTTAAGGGGATTAGAGCAGTTGCTATAAAAATTAAAAGACTCAATAGGCCTTCAAAATTCAAATCTCATTAAGCAATCTGTCAAGGCCTGAAAATGATTTTTCAAGAACAGATTTTGAAAGTTACCTTAGCACATGATCGGACAACCAGCCAGCAGGAACAAACCAGCTTACTAATGGTGATCAAAACTGGTAAAGCTCTCCTTACAGCTTTGGCTTCCCCCCGCCCAGCTCCACTACACCAGCTTTCCTGGTAAATACAATCCAGTCTTTCCTCAGATCTTCCTTCCTCTGTGAAGCAGGATCTGACACCTAATAGTCAATAACAAATCTGTTCTAGTGTATAGAAAGAATCTAAATGTAATAGTAAATTATTCTCTTAGTAAGGAGAAAAAAGAAAAAGAACACATGCACACAGTTTAAAGGTCAAAGTCTCCGTTAACTGTAAAACCAAGGTTAAATGGGGACATTTTTGTGTTATTTAGAAAATAACACTGAATTACACCTGTAAATAGAACAATTTAAGGACTCTAATGTACCACAAAATGTTTCCATTTTGCCCTCACTCAGGTGACAAAATCTAAACTCAACACACATTAATTACAGAACACGAACTTTGCGTTGAATTACTTTCTGACAGGCCTCCTCCCCCCCTCCCCAGGTACTGCTTGTTTTCTGGCCTCATGTAACGACGACTGAGGCCAAACGCCTGTAGTCACCTGTACCGTCTGTACCTAAACCAAGGGGTTACCCCAGTGAGCACACTGTGCGCAGGTCCCCTCCGAACAGCCTCCAGCTGGGACGCACCGCAGCACTCGTCCTGCTCTGAGGTACCGAACGTAACGTGATCAAGTGTGCCCGTTCGAGGTAAAACGCCAGTGAAGATAAAACAACTGAGCCGTTTCACAGCAAGTCGCGTTTAGGGCTGCTAGGCAAGTGAGCCACTCACCATTTTCTGCTGCAAAATTTAGACTCTTACTTGCAACAAAGGTTTGGACTGTAGTGTCAGCACCGTCCTCATTCGTGATCTGAACAAGACCTACACGTCATCTCTCGTATTACCCAACACAGGTAATACCACGTGAGTGAAGTAACTGCTCGGTATCAGAAATGGGCCATACTTTTCTGAGCACCTCAGAAATAACTTTCCCTGAAATGTTTTATGAAGCCTATTTCAGCACACAGGATTGCACCTACCTGTATAAAAAGGAAAAATAAAGATTTTGAACGTAAAAAACCCCAACCAGACACAAACCCGCATACCACCTTATGCCCAGGCTGTGCAGATTATAACCCTTGTGTTAAGAAGTTACTCAGCAGTAGCAAGTTATTTCAGAATCAGAAACTTGAGTAAGGATCGCAAATTTAAGCAGTTTAAGTCCAGCTTAAACTTGGAAGGGAGATTTGGACAAGTTAAAGCAGAAAAGCAGACTTGCCTTTCTTCCCTCAAAAAGTCTTGCTTTTAGATGCCTCCTTTGAGAAGTGCAATATTAGATATTGAGATTTGGATAGTAAGACTTGTGGAAGAGCAGCGATGGCAGCTTATTGAGCTGTTACCCCGGTCATGCAGAAAACAGTCTCCAGATAAACAAAGGTGACAACAAAAGCCCGATCCCCCCTTGTCTTCCTTGGCTTCTGTTAATAAGGTGTGACCTGATAACTTCAAAGCCTGCTTAAGACCATGTAAATGCCAACATAACTAAACACAACAGTCTGTGGAACAAACATGAAACCAATCAAGGGACTTCTAAAAACCAGCCCCCCCCCCCGCTTCTCTATCCTAATTGTCATCCTGAGTCCTTTGTCTACTTGCCGATGAGAAAAAGAAATTAATAACTTGGGGTTTTCCCTCTGCATTTTCCCCCATTGCAGACATCCTTTTCCTTGAAACAGAACTGCAACTCAACGCGTCAGGATCAGCTCCGTTACCCGCTTCCTAACCAAAAGGCACCAGAATGTCACTGAATGAAGCCAGCCTACACGTTAGGCACATGTCGGGTATTTTACTTGTCCAAACGAAGCCAAATATGGATCTTCACACTACTATTTAAAAGTTCTGTCATTTCAGGTACCAAAAATATTTCAACCTATCATTAATATGGATTGTTTAATCCTCTGCCTCATCCATTCTGCCTGGGCAGAAAAAGGAGCAGCTCTCCAACAAGCTCCAGTCATCTCGGTGTTCATCCCCCTTCGCTCACCGACACCCTCTTTCTCTGACTCTTCTTGTCACCGAAGGGGCTGGTACTTCCTGCGGTTCCCCCTGTGGAGGGACACTTTCCTTCCAGGTCTACATTCTAAAAGACACTTGATCCCTGCTTTTCATCCCACGCCCATTCATATATGATGCGATGCTCCCAACTGGTAATATGCTACAAGCAGAAAATATGACGCACTACACTACATTGACTTAAGCCTCTGTGGTCTAACATAAACCGATCCTCCCGAGGAGGGTGAAATACGACGATTTTCACATTTCCCTCCAAATTCCAGCGCATTATGCTACCGTGAACACTGCCTTTGGACCAACACGTGAACCACTCAGCGCTTCACGATTACTGAGAATGTTGTTACACTTCCATAAGCCCGGGGCACACTGGCCTCAGCCGCCGCCTCTGCAGATACCAGTAAACAGATGATTCATCACTTCTTGTTTTATGTTTACAGTGTGACCAATCAATATTAGCGATCTACCGGGATCTATCTGCAACAACAGTTGAAATAGTATCTGTACAAGAAACTGATCTATTCATGTTTTGCGTCTTTTTGGTGTGTGTGTTTGTTTTTCTCCTTCTTTTTAAAGGCCCAATAATTCAGGAAGTTTTGCCACAAAAACGTTTACCACAGACTATGGATCCTTTGCCGTTTCAAGCAATAGAAGAAAACGAAGAACAGCCATACACAGTGTTTGTGAATCAAAGCTGGTGCCAAATAATAAGGCTTACGGGGCACAAGAAGAATTCAAAGCAAATGAGAACTAATTCTAGACTTTGTACTGCATGTTCCCTCTAAGCCAGATGCATGAAGCACACAGCATGGAAATAAGTTTTAAGTGATCTTTTAAAGGCTTTTTAAGCTCTTGGCACTGCCCAGTTCTCTAAGGACACCCCAAAAGGATAAATACACAATTATGACTTTAGCACAAACATTCTGTGGTAATTCTAGCATCAGAGAACGGGACATTTACAAGTATTATTGACTGAGCGAAGTAGAACATTGCAAGATGGAATTTTAAGGGAGAAAGTGATGAAATTAAATATAGGTCAGTTCTAACTCCTGTGCAAACCTCACAGTGAATGGCATTCAAATTAGAAATGGCAGGGTTTACTCAGTTCTCATCTTTGCTTTGCAGAACTCATTTAAAAAGAGCTCTTTGTTGAACTCCACTCAACTCTAGCCCTAACCTAACCTTTCAAAAAAAAACCCCCTTGAACACCACCCATTAATGATGTTCGTATTTTTATCTCCAGTAATAAAAGCTAGTTCTCAGAGACCAAAGCACAAATTTAAGTGTGTTATTTCAGCAAGGTGGAAAAGAGTATTTAAAATTTATTTAAGTTAGAAAGTCTAATGTAAACTGTGAATTATGTCATCATCAGTTCTCTCACACACACTTGCATCTTCCAAAAGAGGAAAATCCTTACTCATGATGATTAAAAGTCATTCCACAGTTTCAACAGTAACTGCCCTAAATATCATTAACTGTCCATGTGAACGAGAAGAGCTGCTTATCACCGGAAACAAAGGCTGTACAGGTAAAGAAAGAACAGTGAATACCAGATTTCTGAATGTGAGTTCTCTTAAATACATCCTTCCTTACAGCCCTAAGCAGGAACACTGGGTTTGGAACTTCACTTTCCTCCCCTCTGCTACCTCAACTTTCTCCTCCTTTCTGAGGTACTGGCAGCAGGAGCAGGAGGCATCACAGCACAGACGGCTTGGAAGGAGTAAACATTGCAAATCATTGCATTCGGTGAACACACCAGTAAACCCCTACTACATACATATATGCACACAGAGCAAATATTAGCTGGAAAATACTGACACCCCCCGCCCCGAAATATGCGTTCATATGCAGTTTTACACAGAACATTATTTTAACAAGTTTTTTTAAAAAAATAAGCTGTCTTTGTAGCATGAAACAATTATCTGCTTCTTTAGGTATTATCTAAACATATTTAAAATAAAATGTCAACACATATTTTGTAGATATCTAAAACAGTTATCTTAAAACATAGCTATAAATTATATAATAAACTCAAGTAGATGGAAAGCGTTAGAAGCTAGAGGCTACTTTCTTTTGAACTGTGGTTTTGTTTTTTGAAAAAACCCACACCAACCCCCCTCCCTGCTCAACAGAACTTTGGGAAGCACTGTTCGGCCAAGTGATCAGATACTATGGACTATGATTAAACATTTAATACACACCTGTGAGCTTAATCCCTCGTGGTTACTTGCCTTCTAGCAGTATCATTAAAAATCACCTTTATTTCCTACATCTCTCCAACCTGTTACAGGTATTTTAGAGGAAGACAATTTCGACACCAACTGCTGACAGTAAAATACAACAGTTCAAAATTAAGCATGTATTTTGCTATACGGAGGCAAAAACCTTCACAGCGTCCATGTCATAGGCTAAGCAGACATACATAAGTGCTGCTGGGATTTGTTACGGTTAAAAAAAGTTTTAGTGCCATCAGCCATCCTCACATCTTGGGGTTATTCTTCTGAAAGTGTAAAAATAAGAGACACGCAGCATTCGTGCATATACATAATGACTAGGTGCAATGGGACAGATAAAGATGCCTAGTAAATTCTTCAGCCTAAGTTTCCTTGCTTTTATTGCAATGTCTCAAGATTGACATTTAATATATTTCTGCAATTTAGCATAAGAACAACTTTAAGAGCAGCTTCTTTACAAATCCACACATGGAATATAATGGAATGGAAGCACTACACATTTAATTTTACAAATGGGACATCAGTAAGGGGGCAGCCAACACAGCTTCCTCCTTCCACATCACTGTGGTCACCTGTGCGTTACGCTGGGACTGAGAAACGAAATGCTTTTGGTATTTGAAAAAAAATAGCAGGTGTGTGTTTGTCAGATTCAAAAGTCCCAGCTCTCTGAAGCTGTTCCACAAAACACTTTTGCATGGCTCCTCACAGCCTGTTAAGAATTACTCAGGTATTTAAGCAAGAAGGTTTGTGAATTCAGTTAAATTTATATGCTATATACTTTTCCACTTTCCTTTACGCACTAATACATACTCAGGTCAACCGTTAAACACAGCCCTGAACGGAAAGGGCGGTTCAGGCCGAGCCCAAAACGCATTTGTAACCGAGTCAAATTGCAGAGAGAGAAATGTGTAATGGAACTATGAATAGAACTGACACAGAAAATACAAAATCAGCAAAACGCTATAATCAGCTTCTCATTTTAAGAGACACATAAACTTTGACCCTCTCTAAATTACTGACAACCAAGAGGAGGCAACAGCTTTTCCCACTGAACAAACATATGTATGTTGAGATTTTCTGCAGCGCTCTCCACCCCTATTGATGTCATATAACCAAAGGAAAGGAGCTTTAATTAGCTCACATCCCATCGTTAACTAAGCTTCCTAATGCATCCTGACAAGGGCCTGTTGGCGGGGTGATCTGCGAAGCCCCCTGACGCGCTGCCTGCATGGATGCCTGATTAGCCGGGTCTCCCAGGGGAGCCCCCCCTGTTTTCATCTCCACAGATGCCTGATGAGTTGGGTAGCTTCCCTCAAGGACCTCCTGGGAAGCTGCACCAGCAGGTGCCCGCTGGCAATAGTTTTGTGTTACAGGGCTGAATGAGTGATCCCTGCAGGAACTGCCGGCTGTTTTCACAGACACAGAAGGCAGTCAAAAGTCCACAGCATGAACTTGGAATGACCCCAATTGCAGAGTCACTGGCGGGTTCATCCGGAGGACAACTGCGCTTTATTAAACAACTAATACTCTTAACAGATAATTCCCCTCCCCCCAACTTTAACTCTTACAAAGCCTCCAGGTCTTCCTGTTTGTTTATTTTGGGGGAATGGGATCGTTTGCCCTCTTACACCCCCCCTCCTGAAAAACCCTCTGTATACCGACAGCCTGAGGAAAAGCCTGAAGAGACCTAGGCCCATTCCTTGAGTTAATACCTCACAACACTATCCAGAGGGTGGCAGCTCACGCTTGCTTTTTAACACCATCTTTACCATTTCTGTTGATTTTTATTTTCCTAGGGCATTTCCTTCCTGCAACTCACCCCAGCAGCCACTCTCTTTCCAGCCACTTTCATTTTCTGCCACGGTCACCTGTGACCACGCTCGGGATCCAAAAGAACCTCCTATTTAGAACCTACAGGTTTTCCACGTCCCATTAGATTTTTGAAGGAAACCTAATGCAAACACGGTAATCCGGCCAGCCACCATGTGTGCGGTGCCAACAGCGAACAAGCCTTTGAGGGACGAGGCGTTTGGATCCGTTGAACTGATGCCAATCATCTATCGTTACCGCTTCAGAGGATACCTCGGCCATCTACTGTGGACATAAAACCACTGCTCTTCTCAGGGATACATAGCCAAGGAATTTCAAGTTTAAATCTATACTCTACACAACTATACAGCTTTAAATATACAGTAGGGAGGTGTAGTTAGCCTTTTGTCAACACTGAAGTCATTAATTTCAAACCCACACCCCATTTTTTCCTCCTTCAAATGCTCACTGTCGTATATGGGACACATATGCCTGTTATCATGACATGCTAACCATTCAAAAACTGCAGGTTAAGATCAAATTTCATTTAATCTCTGTGTTTATTCCTAATTTCACAGTTTGTGCTTTTGGCAACATTTTGCATACCACATTTTAAATTTGCCTTTTTTCACTTAATTCCCCAATGAGTCTGCAAAACAGGAACATGGTATTTTATTTTGCAAGAAAAGCAGCTGGTAAAACCCTTCAGAATAAAGCTCTAGTGCAGGTATAAAACTTAAAGCTTTCTATTCCCCCCCCTTTTTTTTAATTGACAAGAAAGCCACATGTAGATTCCTATATACAGCAAAGCATCTCACTGTTTGCAGTTGCAGGATTCTCATTGGCAACTGAATGATTTCTCCTGGAAAAGGCTCATTCAAAGCTACCACCAAGGTGTCAGTTTGATTCTGATTGCGCACATTTAAGACACCGAGTCCAGATCAAAACAGTTCTTCCCATAGAATATATCACCATTTTTGTTTGACCTTACCCAGGCCAATTTCTCCACGTAAAAAATATGCTGCCGTCAAAGCAGGTTCACGAACACTTTGTGTAAGAAGCTTTGTAAAAGAAAGGCTGAATTTAACCTGAATTGCAGAGAAAACTTTCAGCCAGGATGCTGGCCACACACGTTTTATCCCATGGTACAAATGAAACGCTGGAAGAACAAAACAATACTTCAAACTTCTCAAAGATGATTCTTTATCCCAAAATCTCCATCAAAGATACTGACCAGAGATACCAGATGTTCTGCACATAAAAAGCAACACTTTCCATAGTTTTTGATTGTCACTAATTGACCATAAAGCTTGCTGTCTTTTGGAACTGCTAGGAAATGGGCAAATGGCCTCATTCATAACGCTCCTCCCAGCACTGAAAATTTCTGCCTGGTAATTTCAGTTACTTTCCATCGCATGATCTGCAGATTTTCATACAGATTGTCACTGCTCAGCACTTGAACCTGCACATCTCTGGATGAAATGCAAGTTAAACTGAAATGATCTGCAGTGCCACCTGGATGCATCACCTGAACAAGCTGCAGGAGCATCTACACAATGCGGGGGAAGGCACGAGGAGAAAAATCTTAAGATTACACTGAAGAAAACAGAGGGGAAAGCTACATTTGGCCTGAACTGTATAAATCACTTCTAGGAATAGAAAAAACTATTTATGGCAATTGCTGCTAAATCCCACAACTTCAATACTAGACTACTCGTGTAAAGGACGACTGTCAGCTTTCCCAAAGTAAAACCCAAATTTAACACTGTCAAGTCACCCACAAAGATGACACGTGTTCCAGGCTTCCTCATTTCAGTCCAGTATGAGACTGCCAGCAATCCTGCGCATTCTGCTGATAACAGTTAAACAGAAGAGTAGGGAGTCAAAAGAAAATTGTGAAAATATAGAAGGGTAGGAAACTCAGAACCTGAATGCCACCATGACCTTTCTTCATTACCAGTTAACTATTTTGTTTAATGCTCTCCTGAGGAAAACACCACCATGTATTTCTTTCTCAGGCTTCATATACAAAGGCTTCTGTCAGAAGCCCCTTGTCACTAAGATTTTTTTTTTTTTCAGCAACTTGAGTTGCGTTTTGAGCTAATATTCCTAGAACTGCTGAATCACAGTGCCTCTGAAGACGCGAGAATGCCAGTTGTTCTTGCTTCTGAATTGTATCAAATAAGAGAGGTCGGTTGCGTAAACTAAGAAACTTTAAACAAAAGGGAACCATCAGCTTTGCTTCAGAAACATTTCTGTCTGTTCCTGGGTAGAACCTGCTTAAACTGTACCTACCTTCTGTGCTCTGCTATATCCACTTCTCATCTTATTTATTGCCGGTTTTGTTAAAGTTAACATTCATATAAGTCAAACACTTGGTCATGATTTGTTTTTAAATAATCCCTTTATTACTTCCTCTTCATTTTCCATTCAGTTATCTTTATTTTTCTGTCACTGCCAACCACTTGAGATTCTGCTTTGATTTATCTTACAACGAGGGTTAAAACTCCCATTTCCCTTTGTGTTGTTTTCATGCTCCTACAAACTCCTCCATGTCAAACACTCACCTGGAGCAATATTCGTATCCTTACTAGTCTTACAATTTTCTTACCTGGCTCCAACACCCGACCTCTTTTCCTATCTCTGTTAAGCACTCAAACACCTCTGCCATCACTCTGAACTGAATTAAAATATAGATGCGGAATGAAAGTCCAGGGCAGAAGTTCATTTGTGCCTCTTCCTCAGCCATCAAAGAAACCAAGCACCCACCATGCAACTTGTTGCGACTCCTCTGCCGGTAAGCTCTGGCATCTCAGGTGCCTGCTCCCAGGCCTGAGGCAGAGGTTCTGCCTCTCAGAACTCTGCAAACTTCCACAAAAACCTAACAAGGAAATGCAGCTGTGCCCAATTACATTTCTCACTGGAAACTTCAAAGTTCAATATGAAAATTAAGCTCTTTCAAGAAGTTCATTATATTTTTTTTTTCGGGAGGAAGGGAGGGACACAGCAATTATTTCCATCCTATATATATATCTATATATATATATATATATAGATATATATCCCCAGAACCTACGCCTAGCTGCAGAGTCACAACTACATTACTGTCTGCTCGTAATTCATAAAAGATAACAGAATTCCTTGTGGGGGTTGAAAGACCCAGACAAATTACATACAGTATTGACCAGCTGACTAAACTTTTCAATCCTTTACCACCAGGAATGTCATTACGGCAGCACAGCATCTATTTGCCAGTAATAGATACAACCATGCTTAATTCTGCACTTGGAGAACGCAAGCTACAGAACGTTTCTGTTCAGACACTAATTTCAGTGTTCAATGCTCAATACTCATTTCTAATTGAAACACCTCTGAAACAGGAATAATTTAGGATTTAGGACTATCATGCCTAATGGGGGAAATAAAAAAAAACAACACCAAAAGGCGGATGCCAAGAATGCAAGACGTTTCTACGCATATGGCAACTATAGAAGTCTCCATTCAGAGGGAATGAAATTCCCTCAGGTGTCTATATTTAGGATCAAAGAACTTTTTAAAATACAGAACTTGGAGTCTCCAAGGGATAAAAACTACAAAACTGTCTGTAGTGAACTTTATTTAACCTAAGGTTTTGTGCCAACTTAAATACACTGCAGCTCTCCACTTGAAAGAAGGCATTACCCACTGCGTGTTCTGAAATGCATGGAAAAGCCATTACAGGGATAATCAACAGAACTATAAAATAGAAAAGCAATAAAATGACAAAACCAGATACAACTCAAATAGCTTGCTTTTCAATTCAGTCAAGCAGTGTTACTTTTCAAGTGATGACTGTAGCATTAAAGTCCGTTTATCTGTCTACTCACACTTAAAAGCTAACTCATCTTAAAATCTAGGATAGGTTTTTATTTAAGACACTAACAGTCAGGTATCCAGAGCAACCAAGAGGGGTATTTTTCCCAGCCACCAGTTTCTATGCAGAACATCATCTAGTTTGGGCTGCATTTGTTACCAGCTCCACAGAAGAAGCTGCAAAGATGAGGACCTCTGTGGCACACCTGAATCAGGTGAAAATATACTTTAAAATACTTCCCCTACAGAGAGCACCAACAGGGGTGGAGGGGGGTGAGCGAGCGGCTGCGTGGTGTTCAGTTGCCAGCTGAGGCTGAACCACAATCATGTTTTTCTTGAGTAATTGGAATTTTTTTTCCCCCCACATTTTTTTCTTTACCAAAATTTCACATATCCTAGACATAATCATAAGGCACATACATGAGAGGGTAGAAAGGAGTAAAAGACAAAGATCTACACTGTACCGTGGTACATAACACATCACAAGTTGTACCTGAAATGTCAATTTTTTATCATATGGACTTTCCTGGCTTCGTTTTCTAGCAGACTTGGATGCCTAAAGGCAGCGCAACGTATAGGGAAGAACTCATCCTCATTATCTGAGCCTTTTTTACCATTATCTTCTATGTAGCAGAATTAAGATCCATCCTTTGAAAGGAGGATCAGCCAAGGAGTTCCATAATGTACTATTAAGCCTTTCTGAAGGATATAATTCTCTCCTTGTTCTGAAAGGACAAATATATAATCCATAGAAAAAGTTTTTAAAAGGGAACTGTGCGAGACTTGCATCACGGGCATTTTGGATATATCAAGGAGAAAGAAAAAAAAATACCTGGGAAGACAGATAAATAGTACATGGGGTGATGTTCAAAGGTACAAACGGGAAGCAGGCACTCAGCTCCTACTGAATTTTGAAAGGAGTTCAGGATCCAACTGCCCTTCTGCCTTTGAAAATCTTCCTTCACAAAACCCTTGGTTACAAATGACTCCAAAGTTCAAAGAATGACCTTGCCCTTGTGGGAAACGTAGGAAGGCTCGTGCCTTTTAAAGAAAGATTTATGAGGCTGTTGCTGCAGATGTGACTGCAATGAGGAAACAACACTTTATAGAAAGGAAACTCTGAAGAAACATACTCTATTGGGTGGAGTGGATGGGTCACAAGAGACTGGAACCACGAGTAGAAAGTATGGACAAAAATACTCATTCGCACAGATGGATACCGCCTTGCAGAGCCTCAGTAAGTCTTCCACCAGACTGCCTGGATAGGCTTGTATTTGCAGTGCTGGTAATCACAGAATAACCTAGTACGGGATTAAGGCAGGAATGTCAACATCGTGGCGTTTTGTTTGAATTTCTTGAAACTGTCCAAAATGGGCTAATGCTGGCAACAAGGTAATTATGATAGAGAAGGTATACGTCATCCTTCCTCACGGTTCAACTCTCTGGGTCAGATCTCCTCACAGCTATGCACTTGTTGATGGACTAGGGACCTCTACAGCAGTTTAATTAGGTTTGATAAAGTTAGTCTTGAGCTATCTATAATTACTCAAACTCTGCAATTTTACCTTTCTCATCTTCTGAATCACCTTTTCCCACCAATGTGGGGAAAAAGTCGTACTTGTGAAAAAATAAGTGGAATAGGTTGGGAAAGGATGAACCACGATAATATAAATGTACAAACCTACCAGTTTGGAAAATTAAAATATTACAAAGTAAAGAATTTTCACAAAAACCCCGAATTTTAACAACAGGTCCTTATGTGAAGAAAGCATTATTCTGGTTCTACCCATGATCACAAAGTTCATTTACAGTACATGTTGACACACCGTGCATGCAATGAAAAATATTTCAAGAACATATGTTTGTTCGGTATCAAGCACGGTATCTACCACAATCAAAACCACATCCTATTTTTGGCCGCTGTCTCAGATCATACCACTCTCAGGCACTGAAGATAGTTATTTTGACTGATAACAATGATACAATTGAATTCTCTCAGTCATTGTCAGGAAGGACTAAAGAATGCTCACCATGCAGACACTTTGGAATTAAACTAAAGATAAATGTGTAGCAATCTAGGAATTCCCTAGTTTGTTACTATGTGGCATAGAAAAAAAATAACTCAAGTGTTAACATAATAATTGATAGTCGCAGCATAGAATCATTAAGCTTAATCACTTTCCAAAAATAAAAGTTAACAACTCCCATCATACTAAATAACCCCTTAAATACTCCAAGTTTCTATAATGCTCTCTCCTATATATATTATATATGTAATATAACATTGTTCACTTGCACATAGGCTATGACACCACACTTGTGCAGTGATTTAATTCTCACTCTGGTTAACTACTGCATTCAAGCTGCAAATGCTATATATATCAATAATAAGGCCTTGAGTTGTTTCACTGACCCTTGCAGGATTTCTGGCATCCCTGAAGCGTATATATAAACTGTTTAAAAAACCAACCAAACAACTATACTTCAAACAAAATTTTTACAAAGCAAACAGGACACAAAGCAATTTAAAGATGGTCAATAATTCTATTTGACTTGTTTCCCGACTGTTTTTTGCTTATTGTTTTAGCAAACTTTAATATCATAATAATTACCTTCGCAGCAGAGTTTGATACTCCGTGTGTGACATTTCTTATGAGACCACCAACATTGCCGTATTTTATAAGTCCAGTAACACCTTCTGAAACATCATTCAATAGACCCATAGGGTTGCCAAGGAAATCCACAGAACCCAGAATCCTTGCTGCCTGACTAAGCAGCTCCTGTGAAATCAAGAGGAAGAATGGAATATCATGAACGGATCATGTTAACACTGGCAAGGCTGATTAAAAGAAAAAAGTCCCACCCGCAACAAAAGCACACACAAAACCAGATAGTTTTACTGAAGAAATGAACGCACGAATACCAGTAATATCAACAATAGTTTCACCTTAAAACACAGTGTATTCTTAGAAGCACGTGACGCTCTTTCTCTGGATACCAAAGCAGCAATACAGCGCTAACGCTTAAGTCAACAGTCAAGAAAGGTCCCCCGTCCTCAGGAGAGAACTCATCAAGAGAGGCTCACCCTTGGCACAGTAAAATCTGTATGACACTTACCTCTTGAAAGTGTTTCAGAATGTCATTAATGATAAACTCCCGAGTTTCATATGGATGGACCCTAGTGAAAGGATCCAGATTAATCACAGCATCTTCGAATCGGATTAGAGGAAATCCCAGCGTGCTTTTCAAAGCCTAATTAAAGAAAAGATATTGCTACTTCCATTTTTCTCTCTACTTCTCATTCACAGCACCCAAATGAATTAATCTTTAAAGGGTAACAAACCAGAATTATCTGAAGCTGCTGGAGTAGCCTACCACTGCCATGCAGACAGAGGACAGCCACTCCATAAACCTTTCACATGTAAGCAATGATCAGTTGCTAGAACTGCATTTCTTCAATAACTGGATAGTCATTAAACACCCTTTCTGATGCAATGTCTCCTACATTTGATAGCAACATTTCAAAACACAATGTGATTAAGATTTCATGCTTTGCACTTTGCCGTAACTGCCCTAACGTTCAGTTAAACCAAACCCTAAATGAACTTCCTTGGTACGTTGTGAAGACAAAACCGGGTATTTTCCTCCCTGGTGAAGTTCTGTGAATGGATTAAGTGTCAGGATGAGCTGGAATAACATACATAATTTCCTGCAAGCCTGAGGCTCATTTCTTAACATTATGTGGTGTACTGAAATTCTTCAAACCAGCTTTTTCTATTATTTTCAAGGAAGAAAACTAAGACAGTAATTAGCCCGTGGGTCATCCGTAACCTCTATAATCTATACACAAAAAACAATATTTAAGGTGGACAAGCGATACAGCCATATATATATGCCCACATAAAATAATTTTGGAAAAATTAAGAAGAAAACTAATCTTCTAAGAAAGAAAGAGATTTCTTCTATTCCAGGTCTTGATAACAGCATCTGCACAGTCATCAGCATCAGAAAATCTGAAGAAGGCAAAAAGCCTGATACTTGTGTCATTTCTTTCTACCTTGATCACTGAAGCATGCTTGGTATTAGGTAATATGAGTTTTTCTGCCATCTGCAGGCAATTAAGGTAAATTACAGGTTTGATTTAAGTTTGCAAGTAAGAAAGGACCTATTTATTTTTTCGGTAAATGGATGACTAACTAGAGTAGTCCTCATTACTCACTTGGGTAGGAAGTAATTTCCTGTTTAACGATAAGATATTATATAAGGCAACTTTGTTAATACTGGTACCTAATAAAAATAATCTGTCTACACCAAATTACCAGACAGCAGTGTCCAAGCCAGAAACATTAGAGGTAGGTAGAAAAATTTCTACAAAGGCTCTACTGTGATTATTCTCTCCCTCCTACCCTGAACTCTCCTGTGCTACAAAACTGAATGGATCTCTTTCTATGAAAGCTAATATACAGAATACAGTCAGTGACTGTTATCATTAGGTGGGGAAAAAAATGTATACGGCAAGTTTTCTCTTGGGAACAATGCTGGCAGCTGCCAAGGCATATCCATATGCAATCATACACCAAAGGTGGTAGGAAATCCAAACAGAACAGTGCACATTGCTAGTTTCTTAAAGGTACTCGCCTCTAACACTGTTCTCTCTCTCTCTGAATTTGAGATAATCGGACGATAAGCCTTTTCATAGAATCACAGAATCGTTAAGGTTGGAAAAGACACCTAGGATCCAACCGTCAAGCACTTCACGTTGAAGCTGAAGTGCAAACACCTTCAAGACACTGCTGATGTTGTTGAATAGTAAGGTATATTACAGCTACCTGCTGAATTGTCCTCCTTTGCACAGGATTTGTTAAAAGCAACACACAAATGCAGGATGGATGATATGCTGGGTTATCCTGGCAGGACTCCATGATGTACATTTATTCTACATTCTTTAAAAGCTTGCACATCTTGATGTCCACAATATCAAGGGCACTAAAAGCCTGGTCAGTGTCTCAGTTTTGGTTTTTGAACATACGAGTTAAATAGGCAGCAGCTCAGTTCCTCCACAGTGGGGAGGGTTTTTCATGGTTTGTTTGGTTGGCTTTGTTTCAACTCCCCCACCTTGGAGGAAATTAGTCGTATTAGCTCAGGGAACAGAAATATTGCTGACTGTTGCCACCTCACTATGTGCAGGAAGGTCCCAACACACAAGCTGGGAACACTGGACAAGATTATCTTCTTGCTGTAATTTGGAATCTCTGGTTCACTTGAAAGACTGTGCCAGAACATTTATTACCACATGAAAAGGACCAGATTTTCTACCTAAGTCCGTACTCAATCTGAACGCACTTTAACATTGAACCAAATTGCACAGTGCTCATGCAAACTTTCCAATTCCAATGAGACATGTTTTTTGGTTGGAAACACTCAGAGTTGCCCTGTATTTCTGCTTCCTAAGTTGAGTAACTTATTTTTCTTCACCTCACCTCAGTTCTCCCATATGATAGTCATTCCCTTTAAGCCTCTGTACACTACTGTTAATGTAACTAAGATCCTTTGCAAAGTAGTGAGTTAGTAGGTGAAGTTGGCTGTGCTTCAACTGAAATTACAAAAGTGAAAGAATATTACAGAAGAGACTGGAAATTGTGCAGTTTAAATAATAAAAGTTACTGGAACTTCTATTATTTGTAACTTAAATAATGGAAAAGTAAATGGAAATGAATAGTGGTAAGTTAAAGCTTCTGTTCCCTTCCCCTCCTACGACAGAACCTCTTTACTTGGAAGCACACTCTGTGAATGCATTGGCATACCTTGAGATCCAAAGGCAGCTTGTTGGAAGTGAAGACACTCAACTTTATCTGAGGCACACTAATTTTCAGATTTTCAAAGTAGTATCGCTTTTGTCCTCCACCTTGTTCAACAACCTTTTCATGAAGGTTTTCATCATACTTTTCAACCTCTGCATCCAGACAAAACACAGGAATCAGAATAGATTATAAATACATAAATAAATAAATACCGGGTTATGAATGCATACTCTGTAAAGAGTTAATAGTTTCTCTGTACAAATAAAAAGTATGTGTGACTGCTCGTGTAGCCAGCAAAATTACTCATGCCTTGTGACACGAAGTTGACCTTTGAGTTTTTTTTCAGATCTGCCTGCATCTCTGAAACCTGAATGTACTCGTAGCTGGATAAAAGAAGTCATCCGAGTTTAAGTTATTTGAGCTTTTAATCTCGCTTCTAATTTATCTTTGTCAGCATACAGAAGCAAGCCGATAGAAACACAACTACACAATATTTCCTACTGTGTAGTCACGGTCTTACAGTATGTTTTCCTCTCTCTACTTTCCCTACACTTCCTCACACACTGAGCTATCAGTATAACACGTAAGGCAAGCAAAGCTGACAAACATTTCAATTACCACTGCAGAATGGACAAAATGCCTGTATGGACGACATTCAATAAATCAATTCATGTACAGAGTGAGCCAAATTTCACTGACACTAACAGGTTCGTAAGTTATTTGTAAGAGCATCTTGGTGGTGTGAGAAGGCAAGGGAAAGATGAAAGATGACAAAGTCTTATGAACTCAGGGTGAACATGTTGCATGTAAATGACAAAATAAATTTTGTCTGAACCTTGGATGACATCATCAGCATCAGTGGATAAACTACAAAGAGAATACAGTGAGTAAGGAAACAAAAGAAACAACTAAAACATGAGGGTAAACCAAAACAAAGTACAGATTAGTAAACAGCATAAGAGCAAAACTCAACATCTTTATTTCTTCTTCACTGCTACAAATCTAAGTCATTAAGTCCTCTGAGAAACTGGGAAATGCAATACTCATATTTTTTAGAGACAGCTCAGAAGATGCTTTGGATTAGAAAGACACAGCACTCTTCAGCATCATTTGTAGGCTTGCCACACTTGGAGTCACACCAAAAATAGTTTTTCCCTGCCACAGTTACCTTATTATAAAACCCTACACACCCCACTGCATAATGGAAGTAACTTTTCCAACTGCCACTCCAAAGCAGACATCTCAAAAAGTCTCCAAATTACAGACAAACCCCACGATAGAAGGATTAGAACTACATCTATGAGATTAGAAGATTCAAGAGCTCTGTCTTTCCTCACTGAATGGAAGAAAACTTGTATTACAATTAAAGCCAGGGGTATGGATGCCACAACTAAAAGGTCAGACAGCCAAAATTTTCCTTCAGTTAAGCAAGAGGAACTGCCCAAAGAACAAATGAACAGAGATCCCATTTCTAGCCTTGGCTTTAAATAAACAAACATTACTAAACAAAGTGGTTTGCTAAATTAATAACACAATTTCTTTTATCCCAATTTAGATGAATCCAGATGCAGGATCTTAAGATGAATACTAAACTCCTTCCCATAGAGGCTCAGCTCAGCCACCGTGCATGGGACAACAGCATGTTACACCGGTCACTACCTGAATACTGTAACAAGCACAGTATACACGACCAACCTTATGGGGGCCATTGAGACATTAGCTTTCCAGTTTTCTGTTCAACAGTGGAAGTTTCCAAGCAGCTAAGAGTTTGCTAGGTGTTTTGAACTGACTTTATATGCAAAGATCATCATACCTCTGTATACTGTAAAACTGGTCTTTATAATTTTATACTGTACCTGATTCAGACTGATCATAGCCAAAGAAACTCAGTAACTTCAGAAGTAGTTTCTCCTCAATTTGAACAGTGAACTTTCGAGCCGTGATCATCAGATGCTACGAAGATAAACATTTCTCAGTTTACAGTATTAACGCTAGAAATATGATCTGTATAAGCCATTAAATAGGACAATGTGTTCTACTTCCATGGAATATTTTCACTGGAATGCATTTGTAGCAACATTCCAACCTCCAAAATGTCTTTGGTAGTTTTCTTCACTTAAAGTTACCTACAACTAGTGATGATTGTTTCCATTTTTTGGAAGGCATTGTGCTTCATTATCTAACCATAATGCTTCAGAATCTCATGCTTAGCTGTTTTCCAACGCTGAAACCAGCTCTTTTTCAAATTAGCATCAAAACACATGGATGAAGATTCCAAGTGAGAAAACAAGTCTTGATAACAGTCTCAGTTTTGCCCTCACAATGCATACCACAATTGGTGGATACAGCTCCAAACACCACCAGTCGCTGCAATACACAGAACAGGGTTTATGCTGGAAGGTAACAGCTTATCAGAGGGATGTAATAACCTCGCACCAGCTCACGAAAAGCACAACATAGACATTCTGGTTCACTATGTCACAACAGTACCTATCAATTCTGAGGTGGGAATAATTGGCTTGAAAAGTAAGGCCTCAGACATGAACAAACAGGGATCTGGCCTAACTTGTTATACCTTTAAACATATTTATTATCCTGTTCATCACTGTACCATAGCTTTAAACGCTATGAACATGAGAAGGTGGATATGGTATACTTTAAGACTCAATATTAATTCAACAAAGTATATTTCACAAATTATTTCATTCACATTATTAGTAAAAATTAGGAAGAGGAAAGGTCATTTAAACAGAATAACACCTGCATGGCACAATCAAAAGATTGTGGTTTACCTTGTATATATCAGTCAGTGCATTTTTACTGGGAAATTTCATGGCATTGACTTGCACTGCAGGACCAGTCTCCACAGGTTCATTTTCACTCATCTTAGGCGTCAGAAAGAGCATAAAAGGCTGTGTGGTGCCAATGAGCTGGTTGTCCACCTGCAGAGTGGACAAGACAGACAACAAAACCTGAATAGGTGACAATAAACAGCAAGATTTATCCTCTAACTGAGGACTTAGAAGCTTTCAGAAATACACAGTCCCTGAGCCAGGGAGATACTGAATATACTTGGTTATTGATCACCACTGAGACCATACCAAGAAAATAGTCAGAATGTCCTCCATTAAAAAAATGGTTATGGCTACCAACAAATAAAACCTGTAACAAAATTGCTATGTTCTCTTTGATTTTTTTCTTTTCCAAAAAAACACAGCCAAAAATACTAAACAACAGCAGAGTTAAGCTACTCCCTGCATTTAAGTTTGACTGATGCATGTAAGTAACCATTTATCTCTTGTAATCTACATCAGTACGCACAATTCCCCTTCCAAGGAAATCTTACATATTGGGAACAGAATTCTAATAATTTAGAGGAGTTTTTTAGTAGAATAAAACCAGTCTTTACAGTCTTCTTTTTAACTTGTGAATTCTGACTTTCAAAGACTGAAATGAAAACAAAGGCAAAACTCTGCAAAGTCAGAAAAAAAAACTAGTTGAGAAAAGAAAAGAGGTTTATTTATCTTATTTGTCTAGGATTCTATGATTAATACTGCGTACTACCAGCATCTGGACTCCTGCTTTCAACAGCTGCTTTTTCATTATCTAATGACAAAGAACCAAAAAACCAGGAAGGGAGAAACAACATAAAAAAAGATTCTAACTTGCCTTATAGAAATCAATGGCACGAAATACAATATATTATTGTCTCAGCTAAGTAGAGAACAATGAAAAAAGGAAACATCGATGCTAATCGAAACTTCTCTATTTAGAAATTGAAATCTCAGTAACAGCTCTAAATGTTTTCAAACCTATTATAGTTTGAACCAGAAACCGTAAAAGACCCATAAACAAATAAATTTGTTCCAAAATGCAAATACCTGTATGTCTTGCACACTGAGCTCCAGCACCTGACTTGTCGACAGTTGCGTGTAGTGGACGTTAATTCTTGTGAGACTTGCAAATACTAGCTCTTCAGGAACTTTGTTGACCAAAGACAATCCTATTCCACCTTCCAGTTTCACAAGCACCTGAGAAGAATATTTGAAGAGGAACAAGAAACCCCACAAAACAAACCAACACTGAAAAAACCTGTGACACTGAATACATGCTTCTGCAAAGAGGTTATTTTTTACGCTCATCTCTAGAGAGGTTGAAAATTTAGCCATGAAATAAAGAGCCATTGAGACATAAACTCAACTTCTAGGAATGAGGAGTTTCAGCAGGAAAATCTGCAAGTTTAAACAAGATATCATCATGGGGAAAAGCTAACGAACAACCCCTCCAACCCCCCTCTAAAATCTAGAAAGGAAAGTGATACGTAGAAGAGACAGACGCTAGTTGTAGTATCTTACTTCTAATTCCTGCTCTGTATCTGGATTTTTTAACTTGCGTAGATCTTGTTCCGTAACTGGAAGTTCATCTCCTTCACTGGATAAACGATCATTTCTACGTTGGTTAAAATCCGTTATCTGATAAACAAATAAATTACCACCATGATCAATTTCCTATTTACAAATCACAGCTATATTGCCCTACCTTATAAAATTATTTTTCTAAAAAAGAAGCAGAGTGAAAACTTTTGTTGTAATTATTTCTGGTTTATGATATTCCCCTCCGCCTTCATATCATTAGAAAGTTAACTGTTTGTAAGACTTCAGAAATGCAATACAGAAAAAGGTATTTCAAGTACAAGCAAATAATGAAACTAGATTCTAGTTAATGAAGGACCTTCACCTGTAGAACTCTGGTTGGCCCATCTGGGATGACTCTAACAGCTAGTACTCCTGACCCAGGCCTCATCTTCTGGTTTATGAACTGCTGTTCAGGTGGAACTGGCCCCAGAAGTTCAAGTGAAGTATCGGGACCAAGAACAACTTCGGCCCCATCATGAAGACCTCGTATTCCTCCCTTTGCCTGGAGAAAAAAATTAGTAAGGAAAAAAACCTGATAGGTAAAGGCTTCAGATAACTTATTTCCATACATTAATTTAAAAGTGAATTTTATTTTCCTCTCCATAAAGCTGAAGAAGAAAGTCTGAAACCCCATCCCAGACTGAGTAGTCTGTGTGTGAGGGAAATTTAACACATTTCTTACTCTTCAGAACTAAAAGAAAAGCAGTCCAGCAGCATTTTACTTGATATTACTAAAGCTGCTGGTAACTCATGTTTGGTCAGCCTGGCAGCTAGAAGAAACAGCTAAGATGAATAATGAAGTCCTCCCACTGCGTGTTCAGAAACTGAAACTATCACATCATGATCGAACATGGGAAGTCCTTCCTGAAAATATTTCCAAAATGATGGAAAGGTTTTAAAAAGACGACCTCTGGATCTGCAGCAGAGAAGGTCGATCCTTACTAAGTCAACATCTTAAATCAGCAACGCAGCGCGTTTTGCCTGCTTCAAACTGACAAGTAGTAACTTAGTGAGCTACAGTAATTTGATCACAAAATGATCACTGCAACATCATGAGACTAAGTAAAATATTTTTCTCTAGATCTGTTTTTTTGAATTTAGAACTGAAACATAGCTTTAAATGTGGCAAAGGAACACTGCGTTGCTGCTACCCTTATTATATCTATTCTGGAGGCCAAAACCTTCTTTTATAGCTACTACATTCCTTTAAAATTTATCAGAACAGAACTACAAATTCAGTCTTAAAAGGTTATTGTGATACCTTAGAGTATTTCCATACTTTACTTTGCTTACATCAGAACAAGTATCTGAAACCCCAAAATGGGTTTCTGCAGGATATTTCTAGTTTCACAGAGGACACGCTCTGTCCTGCCATTACAGAGTGAGCAAAACGGCCAAGATGCTGGTCTTCTGTCAGCGCTGTTCTGTTTTAAAATGAAGAAATATCCAAAGCACATGCTTTGGGACAAACCCCAATAACTTAAAAGGAATTTAGAAACAAGATAAGAAAGGAGCGAGGGGGTGCACGGGCAGAATCTGTAAGAGAACATGATGGTGTCCTATCTGCAGGATTTTCAAAGTGATATTATCATTCTGTACCTTACAGATCCATTCCAGATTCATTGTGCACATAAAAGACTCACTTTCATCACAGAGCTCACATACTAACTACGGAGGTACTTTTTCCACTGAATTGATGTTGATTTCTACTGTCATAGCTGGAACAATTTATTTTTCAAAATAAAACATTAGAAACAATATTATTATGTATTACAACATACTTTGCTATTTCAACAATATGCAGGACGACTTATTCAAATTTGATTATAAGCCGTGGATAAATATGGTTGAAACACTTAAAGAGCATCAAAATTCTTTTGACATTTAGTTCTAGGATTTGCAAAAGCAATCCAGGTTTCTGTGCCTGCAGATTCTAACATCAGCAGGCAGAATTATCAAATATTTTGCAAGTGTTAGCTGTCTGCAAGTCAGAGTTTCCTGGAACACAAGGAAAGAGCAAGCAGTTCAAACTGCTTTTAAAGTTCTTATTACTAAAATGTTAGACCCATGATTCTGGGAAGCGTTGGTTATACACAGATCTCGAGTTTTGTCAGTGATACTAATTAACACAATCTGCAGCATTTTCACATTTGATATGTCTGAAAATACCAAGGCCCTGTTTATCACAAAATGAACAATATTGTTCATTTTCAACAATGATGTACTATTAGTTTTCTAATTATTTACTTTCAAATTAAGAGTTTAATTATTTGAAATTGATATGAACATTCAAACATGAATTTAAAACCACACAAGCTGTTTGCACAAGTCTGGTTTCCTCTGCATTCTCAACTTTGGCCTCAGAGTTTTTAGTTCACTTCACTACTAAGCCCAAACGGCTCTGTCACCTGTGTCATCAACAGTCAAAACAAGCCCAACATTAATCAGTACTGACCTGGACAACAAGTCCATGAATACCACAGGTCAACTTTCCATCACGAAAACTCCACGTCTGGGTAGTACTGCGCCGTCGATCAGGCTTTCTCAACATCAGGGGCTCATACCTGCAACGGAAGAACGAGAGCGTGCCACTCGGTACTTAGAGGACTCCAACTCCTCAGTTTTACTCTTCAGATGTGTTAATGGTGAACATTTATTCTAATTTTGTTCAAGCTCATTTTCCCAATCTCACTTCTGAAGTGCTCTTTTAACAAGCTGCTGCTAAAAATACATTAGTCGTGCTTTTAAAAATATTTCCAAGTCACAAAAGTGATCATGAGGTCCGTTCATGAAAACAGATAAAATCTAGCCGTTCCACATGCCTTCAGAATAATTTCTTTCCTTACCCAGAGAAACCCGCTTAAGCACGCTTTCAAAGACGTGGTTAGAACCTACATCAGTTTCCCGAGAAATGTGTTTGCAATACCTGTTATCTGTGACAGCTGCCAGACCTGCAATATCTAAAATCATGCAAGAGTCCACAGACCGAGGAGAAGGTTTTTGGGGGTTATGAGGAACTGAAGAACCTTCATGGCAAAGCATTCCTGTGCCCGTCATTCTCCAAAGCTGGGATCGTTTTCCTGGCTCCTGTTGCATAAAAATTCAACATTTAAATGAACACAGCAGTACAGAGCAAGTATCTCTGTTCTGTTTTGCTATCAGATGTTTTGAATTATAATTCTTGGAATGGCTTGTATAACTTCAGAGCCCTGAATTAGAAACTACTTTGTATAAAAACTTCTAAGTCAACTCTGATAATTCAATGAACATGCATCCTGCGTTAGCTAGCATCCTTAGATGCAGAGCTGTATTTACAAGCTATTTTTAATCTCCGCAATGTTTAAGTACAGTTTCTATTTCTTAAGAGCTCCACAAACAGAAGAGTTAGCTTACAATGCAACCAGAAAGGGAGCATGCCCCACCTTGTAACTTCATCAGAAACTCCAACACACAATTACCACGTCTGGTTGTCTTAGAGGCATTTACAATGTTCCTTACTACTTTTATTCTAATTCCCTTTTCTGTTCCCCTTACCCATGTAAAACTCTTACATGGAAGCACCACTGTAATTCAAGCAACCTGAACTGCAAGAACATGTCACTTTCAGCAAAGCCAGTCTCCACCCTTTAAAAGTTGCCATGAAAACGTTCTATTTTTCCCTTCTTGCAGCACGTGATTGTACTTCAGCACATAGCAACAGCATTTTAATAAAATCAGACGTGTCTTGGTACCTTCTTTTTCAGCACAACTCGTTGAGTCTTTGGAGAAACATCGAGGACAAGCTCTGCATATGCAGCATCCTTATTCGATGCAACTGGTCTTACACCTGGCTCCTGTAAACTAGAACACCAACAAAACATCAGTACGTTTATTCAGAGTAGCTGCTTCCTCTGTAGATTGAATTAGATCCGTACCAAAATCCAGGCGAGGAAGCTTGCGCTTCCAATATAGCCAATCAGACAAACATTTATATTAGGTTTCTCCCCTCGTTATTTTTGGAATTAGCAGCGTAAGCTGTCAATTTGAGTACGTTTTTAAAAGGGGCTTTGATTTCTCACTGTGACTGGGAACTGCACAGGCAAATATGATGAATTCCAAAGAAAATCTCCTACCTTATATTGAGGAAAGCAACGAAGCATATATCAATCTCCCATAGCTGTTTTCAACAGCATATAAACTAGTGCAAATTTAAAACTCACAGGCACGTCATAAATAGGTATGTCCTGTAGTCAGGTGTCATCCTTAACGCACCAAATGAAATTAAGCCCCCAGACACGACTTGAACATCCCTGCTCTTCTAAGGTCAGACAGGGGGGTCACAGCAGGTGCCGTATGCTAAATCTCTCTCACTATGTCACAAAATAAGCAATGGCAAGCTGCACCTATAAAGCTAAGTTACCACGACCACACAAGGTAGGAATCCCAGCTTATCGACTGCCAGACTCAGCTGAAGTTTGGCACTTCTTCGGCTAGCTACAAGGCTGACAAAAGTTTAGCTCCACTTGAAAAACTTCCAAATGGCAGCCATTAAGAGAATATTAACATAAAGCCTAAAGAACACCATGAATGTTCAAAATATTCTCATCTAATATATAAAGAATTACCCTGAGAAAGTGTACGTAGCAGCAATATAAATGAAGTTTTCATAGTAAAGCTGCTTGCTATCTTGGAAGTCATTCATGCTACAGACGATTTCCGAGGAGCCTGCCCCTTTAACTGTCAGCATTACAAAAGGTGGTAGAATAGGTTCATCCCACGCATAATCCAGAGAGGTCATGGGCTTCACTTCAGTGTATAGTCTTGGCTCGACAACACCGTGCTGATTAAAAACAATTGGGACCTGTAACAGTTATGAAAGAGGATTCAGTTTCACACAGAAATTGTTAATCAGACAGATTTTTGCTATCATTTTTCAGGAATTGATCACGGAGACGTGTTCAGGTCACTTCCCCACCCCCCAGTAGTTTCATAGGCATTTTCTTCCATTCGAGTCTCAATAAAAGATAGTCTCAAAGGGACGAGAAATGTCATCTTTGCTTTTAGCTGTCACCTGCGGTTCAAAATGTCTTTAGTGCCCTGGTAGCATCTCACACCTTCCTAATCAAAATTAGGAGACTTGCTCCATCTTATTTAACAGTTCAGTACCAAAATCCAGAATAAGAACCAATAAATAGTAAGAGCTCTGTCTCCTGCTCTCATCACATGACAGTCAGTAAGTTACTGTAAAATACACACAGTAAATTCTCTGATTTTTATAACCACTGGCTTGTGTAGGGGAATAGACAGGGATCGGCGACCGGAAGATCACGGGATGTGACGGAAAGATAGACTCCTCCCCATAGGAGTGGCAGGAACAGGAACCGCAAGAGCTATATAAGCGTGTGACGCAGCCAAATAGACGGACATTTTGCATCCATCATATTGATGTCTGTGCATCACTGTCCCCAGGGTGGGTAGAGCCCTGTGTCCCGGAGGTATGCGGCCCAAGATAAGTTCTCCCGTAGAAGCGTACAGCTACAGGCTTGGAAGCCCAAAGACAGAGAGAAAGGAAGTGGCAGCAGTAAAGCAGTAAAGGCTTTTTACAGGTTATTCAAATGCTGAAAATAACACAGAACAGATCACAAACTATCACCCTCACACAATTTTCTCATGAGTAATAATGCTCTTCCTTGTAAGACTTTTAACGCGCTCATGAAAGCCACAACGTTAGCACTATTACTTCAACAAGATCAAGTCGTTGAGTACTACCAATTTTTACTACAGCTTCAGAAAATTACAATTATTATATACAAATACCTCTTGCCACAAGCACTGCCATTGTATTTGACTACACAAGCTAGTCATCTCCCTCTGCTTCTAACAAATATAAAAGAACTCCTACTTCTTTTACTGAAAAATAAAAGAAAAAAATTATCTTTTTGCTCTTTTACCTTGGAAAAATTGTCTACACGGAAAGGCGGTGGTAACTGATCTGTGTCACTGAACGCAATGCGGTACGTGGCTCCTTGAAGAGTAATTTCTACTCTTAAGAAGTAACATTTTCCCAGGGTGTCCCTGAACAAGACAAAAAGTGGAAGAGAGGTAGTCTTCTGATCTGCGTTACCTACAGTCTTAGGTGATAAACAGTTGCTTCTACTAAAAAAATGGAGGTATGCTACAGAAGATTACATATAACAACTACCTCATATTAATATGGAACGAGTTATTTTTGTTGACCTCAAAGCCCCCAGACCAAATGCAGTTTGGGACATCCATTAGCCTCACACATAAGAGTTGGTCATAATCGTTACGTGGCCAGTGGAACACGACGCTGGAACCAGGAAGCGTGGAGATGTAGCCATCAGGGTTGGATGTTCCCTGTAATAGAAACTGGTAAATACACATCCTACGGGTATTAGGAAAAATACAGTATTAGTCTATACACCTCTCAAATACGAACACAGCAATTATTCTGTTAGGTGGATGCTGGTATTAGAAAAATGAGAAAGATCCTCATAACCAGCCAACAATACTTTCAAGTATAACGTTTCTGTTCTTTTTGGTTAGAAGATGCTGTGACGAACTACAGGCATTGCAAAAACAAGTAACAAAAAGGAAGCACCTTACCCGGCCTCTGGCAAATTCCCGCTGAACAAAGGCAAGCTTGTAGCTGGACTTATTATCCAACAGGTAACGGGGGGCAAACGTTACCATGCATGTATCGATATAACGGCCTCTGCCTTTTTTAACATTGATACCTAGTTATAAAAACAAGTAAAAGATACAGCTATTATTTACAAGAGAAAAAACCCCACATCTGGCGCAACATATTTCATAGAACAAGAGTTCTTTTTCTTGGGTTCCCGAGACGCGCTGTTTCTGCCAAACCACTGCCATATTTTGAAACGTTATTTTAAACAGTAAAAGTAATTTTATGCCAAGTTACCCTCTGTTTCTCAAGTACAATTTAGAGATCATAAGCACTGAAGATAAAAAGAATTAAACAACCTATTTCCAATCACAAGAAAATCAATGCAAGTAGTTATTCCACTTTTAAACATATAAAAAATTCCTCAGAAATCACTGTGGAGTAACTTCCAAACCGTCATTTAATTAAAAACTAAAAGTTTCTGAGGAAATTGTACTTTAGGTACAGCGGGAGCACAAGGAAGACAGAAGCTGCACTCCTGCACACCAACCGAGAGAGGCACCACAAAGCAAAAACGACAGAAGTAGCACGTGGCTGAATGGTTGCAGTAGAGAGACTCAAAATAATCAGAGACAGGAATGCGGTGGGATTTCAAAGGTACTTAGAAGTAACACAGAGGGGGAATAAAGACACAGAAACAGAAAGAACAGTTTGTAAATGCAGTTATTAACACTCAATGATGACATGTAAAAATAACTGAAAACTGATTTTTAAGCGAATGAAACTCAAAAGGAAGACATAGAAATACTTAGAACACTATTTTCTGTTTAATAATTTTATCTGGACCCTCAAAAGCCTTTAACAACATGCTTCTGTGCTGTAATTGTTCTGGTTTTGGTGTCAGTGACATAACACCTTATGAGGCTCTACGATATCTCTCCAATGTTCCTATCAACACATACCGATGTTATAAATGAGGCCTGGCCGGTTTCCATGTTGGATGACTTTAAGGGCTCTGACACCACTACCACCGTCCAGGGAGAAACCCTGGCACCAGCCAGGCATGCCTTCAGGATGGATTCCTTTCCCAACCCGCATTGTACAACTGTGGGTAAAAAGAAAACACAAAGATTTACTCATTTAAATGAAGAATCGGATATCAACACAATACTGATGATCAAACACATACCCAGATACAAAAAGAACAACTGTGTTTTCATAAAAAAGCGTTAGAAGCCACGATAAATCTTTTCTTGTGCAATTCACACTGCATTTCTGCCATAAGCTCTTAACATATTGGTCAAGTGAGCATTTCTTGTAAAAGGCTAGGTATTTTTCAGACTGATTAACCACGACATTTGTGTGTCTTTATTTTGAAAGAAAAAAGAAAAAAATTGGAATAATTTTTTGTGATAAATTTAACTGTTGTTCATTTGAGCAAAAATCCCAGAATGTTTCAGATAAATTTACTTTAAATTGTGCTCTTTCTTATTTTCATGAAAAAGCAAGTTCCCTCTCTGATGCAGTTAAAGTAGCTGAAAAGTTTCCTTTCCTTTTACATCAGAATCACAATAGCTGTGCTGCATGTGGGCTTCCTAAGTGACCGCTACTGCTCCGCTATTAACATTCAGAGTTTAGGATTCCCGGTTTGGAGTGGGTTTTTGTAGTGGTAACAAAGTAATTTATACAACTCAGTAAGTCTCTTCAAAAAGGTTTTTGATTTTCTTACAAAAGCAGCGTGAGCTCAAAACACGCGAAACAAAACCAGAGCAGCCTGCAGACACAACAGAATTAGCCAACCGAGGAGTTTTCAGCAGGAAATGTCTAAAGATCCAATATGCTTATTTTAGTATTTAGAAACTTAATAACTTAACAGGTCATCTTAACTGGGAAAGACTTTTCCTATGTGATAATCGCACTAATATATCAGCACCCGATCCTCTGCTAATTACTTTCATACTTTGTAAGGTTCCTCCTAGTCTGCTGTTCTTTTGGTATTACTTACAAGTTTGGCTGTTCTTTATCAGCGTAACAGAACAGAAGCGGGCTGAGGCTTCTAGCAAGCTCGTGCTCTTCAAACTGACCTGCAGCATCCGTTTTTGCATTATCTTGCCTGAAGATAAGTGGTAATCCTTTAAGCAAACACCAAAAAAAACCAACCATGTCAAAGTACCCTTCACCTTTGCACAAATTAAAACGAGAACAGTAAAAACTATGTCAGATTAAGGAACAACCCACAGCATGTCAGCTGCAATATCAGCCATTAACCTGCATGCATTCTCCCCGTCATTTTCCCTCTAACCTGTTTAACAGCTAGGCCTACTAACCGCTGCGAGCCACGCAGTCTGGTCCACGCAGAAAAGGAGCTCCTGCAGCTCTGGAAGTGCCAATGGATGTTAACATAGAATAACTGCAATTTAGACCTGCTGCTTTCTCGAGGCATTTCAGTCTTTGAAAATCACAATTTTAAGAGTAACCTAATTTATGTTCATTTATTTAGAGGTACAATAGCTCATGTTTGAAAATCTGCAATATAGCAACTAAAATGTGTAAGTCGTTGCTGTAACATTCATGAAACAATAGCTGCTGGCACCGTAAAAAAAAAATCCTGCAGCTTTAACTTCTTTTAAGCAGTGTTTAAAAGCACTATTTGGCTAGAGAGCAAATCAAAACACTGCATGAAATCTTTACTTCCCAGTTCATGATTACAGCTAGAAAATACTGTAAACATACCTGTTTTGTTGATCAGCCAATATGGTGCTGAAATTAGTATTTTTAGAGACCCTTCAGCACGACACACGATCCTTATGGTCAAATTCAGCAGTCGTTTGTTGACATCATACAAGCGCATCCGCACCATATAATTTTGTGTCCCAGGAGGAATCAAGAGCTCCTTGCAGGTCGGGAAGTTTTCTAGCAATACCCCTACAAAACCAAACGGAACCAAACCCAAACATCACCCACACAGAAACATCCATTTCTGATAAGCATACAGGTTGGTGTTTCATATGGCTTGATCGTTCTGAGTTTTTCGTAAGGCTTACCCAGATTAACATTTAAATCTGCCCAGTCTAATAACCTCTGATCTCAAGAAGAAATGCCTCAACTTAAGTCACAAGCAGCAAAAAAAAGTCCTGTAAAGAACCCTGCTTAGGGCCAATTACTGCCTTAGGCATCAGAAGTCCAGCCAGTGCTGAATAATTCCACACATACCCTCTACACCAACTTTTTCTGTTCAGAAAGAAAACAGCAAAACCATCCAAAACACTGGGAACTTATTTGATTTATTCCCTTCTTTATCACTATCCTCCCCACTTTCCACTGTTTCCACTCCCAGAAATATGAGAAAAGAGCCGAACAAGGAACAGACCAAGACAGCTGACAGACTGAGGGGAATGAAGGCAATATTAGCGCTATTTTGGATGTGTCCACTTGGTTGTTAACTACAAGAAACCCTGCAACCCAACGAAATAATCATATAAATGGTTTCAATTTTTTAATTTTTCCATTCTTGCACCATAGTTCCTTGTACAAGAAACAGTTATACTGAGGTACTCCTCTTGGAGGATCAGAAAGCAGTATCTGAAAAAGAACCTTACCAAGCTCAATGTTCTGAGACGTATCTGCTGTGTGCAATGCTGCCTCTTTGCCAGGTTTTAACGTCCCATTGATTGGCATGCCTTTAACATAGAACTCAAGTTCACAGGGTAGCAAGTTACAGATCACCACCGTTGGCAAAAGATAAATAGTATGCCCAGGCTGTCTGAAAATCTGTTTAGCACTGTCAGAAAATATGTTGGAAGGCACGTAATCCGGGTAATTTTCTTTCTTTATAGCCACACAAAACCTGTGAAAGGAGATGTATATGAGAAGCCATCAATGAGCTTGATGGAGTAATTGAACCATATCTTTGTGTATTGCACTAAATCCCACAATGTGCTGTAACTTCAGGACTGAGAGCAAAAACAGTGTTTAGAGTTGTTCTCCACGTAAGCACTTTAGAGTTTGATTATAAGATATTGTATATTTATGCCTAACATAAAGGCAATAGGAGTTTCCTTATTTTAAGCAGAGAAGTAATTTACTCACTCCAAAACCTTCATCTGTTCAAAGACCTAACAGAAAATTGCTTTTACAGATTACCACCTTGAAAACCAACTTTCATAAGCTCACGGAAACATGTTATCAACTATTCCTAAACGATTTTAACTATTAAAGCAAACTATAATCATGTACTTAAACATAAATCACAGAATGCCAGGTTGGGAGGGACCTCAGAGATCATCTAGTCCAACCTTTCTAGGAAGAGCCCAGTCTAGACAAGACGGCCCAGCACCCTGTCCAGACGACTCTTGAAAGTGTCCAACGTGGCCGAGTCAACCCCTTCCCTGGGGAGATTATTCCAATGGTGACTGTCCTCACTGTGAAAAACTTCCCTCTCATGTCCATTCGGAATCTCCCCAAGAGCAACTTGTGTCCATCCCCCCATGTCCTCTCCATGGGACTCCGTGTAAAAAGGGAGTCTCCGTCTTCCTTGTAACTACCCCTTAAGTACTGGTACAACTGAAAAATGTCCTTCCCAGTAGATATATTGTTGCTTTGGCCACCTGACACTTCAGTTTTTCATTAGTTAAGGTAAAAATCAAGTAAGTAAACCTTCATTTTAAATAATTTGTTAATATTCCTCCTTGTGACACCTTCAAAAACAGCATAACAGGAAATGAACTATGGAACTGACACACAGCAGTAAATATATAGTATACAAAGGTAATTTCCTGAAGCAACTTCCATAACGTCTACTCCTAAATTGACAGCACCCCTAAATCCATCATATCATATAACTACAAAATTCCACTAACTCCTCACTATGCAGTGACATTTTTGGGCTTAGAAGAGACAGGACAAAGAATGAGTACTTGCGAACGCACTATGGCAAATGACTCATTTCTCTCAGTGAGACAGACCAGATAATTTAAAATAAGTCCACATTCTATTTTCTCACCTATTCTTTTTTACAACAAATATTAATAGTGTGCTTGCTTTGTATTCTCAGACATTTGCTAACAGGCTGTTAAATGTGCTGTCATTGTCCTGTCAAGGGGCTTCAAGGAGCCCTGCAGAAATATAGCAGTTACGCTTCAATGCTTTCTCATTATTCAACAGACCAAACAACACATCCCATTAGAGCTGAAAGCTTCTGCAGTTCAAGTATTTTCTTTCCTGTTGTGCTGGTTTTGGCTGGGCCAGAGCTCGTTTCCTCCACAGAAGCTGGTATGGGGCTGTGGTTTGGATTTGTGCTGGCAACAGCGCCGACAGCCCAGGGATGGTTCCGTTCCCGCTGAGCAGGGCTTGTGCAGAGCCAAGGCCTTTCCTGCCCCTCACCCCACCCCTCCAGCGAGGGGCTGGGGGGCACAAGGGGCTGGGAGGGGACACAGCCGGGACAGTGACCCCAACCGACCCCAGGGCTGTCCCACACCGCACGGCGCCATGCCCAGCACGCGGAGCTGGGGGAAGGACGGGGAAGGGGGGACGTTGCCAGCGATGGCGTTTGCCTTCCCCAGTCGCCGCTACACGCCATAGAGCCCTGCTGTGCTGGGGGTGGCTGAGCACCCGCCTGCCCACGGGGAGGGGTGAAGGGACTCCTTGGCTTGCTGTGCTGGTGCACGTGGCCTTTGCTTTCCCTGTTCAACTGGCTTTATCTCAACCCAGGAGTTTTCTCACTTTTACCCTTCTGATTCTCTCCCCCATCCCACTGTGGGGGGAGCGAGCGCACACCTGTGTGGGGCTGCACTGCCAGCTGGGGATAAACCACAACATTCGTTATTCACTTTCACAGTATTTCATTTATCAGAAAAAGATAACACAGCTTACAGAATAATAATTAAGTCTTAATTACCTGAAAAAGCGGCTATTTTCAGACTCCATTGAATGACACTCTCGCTTGCTGCTGCATACTTCTGCTGTCTTCTGGACATTAGTCCAATGAATTGGAGCCTTACAGAAAAAGACTCCCATTCCTTTTGGCCTGGCTTGCAAACGCCAAGATGTAAGATGTAATGGAATAGCAAAGGAATCTCCTGGCATAACTGCTGGAAGAACTACAGGTTCTGCAATCAGAGAACAAATTGCACGTATCAAATCAGGCCTTTTTACTGAAAGTCATAAAGTTTTCAAATAGGAAGCCTCAAATTTTTGAAGCAATACATTTCATTTTAACAGAACACACTAGCTACTTTGTGTATGTTTCAAAAATCAACCCATTGTTTTAAGCCCCATTAACAGCCTGGCAGCTGGTAAATTTAGGTGTGTAAATCTGAAACTGGAAACAGACTAAAAACTTCCTGGAATTCAAATTCTATTTCCTTGGATGCTTTAGTGAAAATGCTTCTTTCAAAAAGACCTCATTCATTACATTTTGAGTACATTATCAGCATATCACTACATTTCTAGATCGCACCTTTGCATGCTAAACACCTGAAACCTTCTAGACTGCTGCTAAAAGATATAACATGCTACATACAGAAATAAGATTCAGTCTTCACAGAGTCTCAGCCTTCCTCGTTTACCTGAACAGTAAGGAAAAATCCTACTGGGTTCTCCAGCTTACCCTGCTGACCACTTTTTGCTTAAGATTAGCCTTTTCCCCTCCAGGGAGGTCTACTTTGTTGTTAACCACTAGAGGCAGTGGTGAATCTTCTTGGGGAGGAAGGTAAAGATTCCCCATAGTATGGAAAGAATATACAACGCTTACTGTCAGGAGCAGAAGGACTATCTAGTCTTAGTTCCATTGGCGTTTCCAGCTTGTTCTTCACAATCAAGGCTGAGCGCACTGTTATCACTTTCCGAGCGCTACCTTCCATGGTAACTTCAAATACCACACGAACTGGAGGCAATGAAGAAAACTGGAAGATATTTAAAAGCATTAAAAAGCTCAGGTAATGATTATACCTAGAAGAGGGACGCCTCAATTATGAAGCAGTAACTGCTGGAGTAAAAACTTGCCAACCGAGTCCAACCACATGCAACACCTGAAGTATATATAGTTTTATAATAATGATTTATAATCCTGTACCTCCTCCTCAAAACACAATAATATTAACTATGAAAAAGCAACTCTAAATACTAATTCCATTACCTTTTTTAAAATGACGCAAGTTCAAGTAAGAGCAACACAGATCCTAAACCAACACTTTATACACTATCTCACCATTACATTATTTTATAAATTCATTGAGTTTGAATTCCAAGCCTCATATAATTAAGAGTCGCTCATCATTCCTATCTGTCAAAACCAAAAATTAAGGTGGAGCTTTCTTAAAATATTCATACTTTCTTCACTCTTAGCCGCCCTTCTACTGTGATGTTTTACCTCCTGCATTGCACGAAGTCATTGCCACTTCGATCCTGAAAACCACATTTCATATGGGCTGGAATTCACATACTGGAGTTTCAGACCCATTCTTCAAACAACCATTTACATGGGTGAGGAATGGTAAGTCACGTTAAATACTTGTTCTGATCTGAAAGTTTGTTTGCTTGACTTTTGTTTCCTGTCTATTGAAAAGGTTCTAGAAAGATGGAAAAGCCAGTTCACTTGTAGACTTATGCTAGTCTTATTTAAGTAGCTCTCAAAAAAATGAAAATATATACTCACGTAGACTTGTGGATGTATTATATTTGTTCTACTTATTGGGCTTCCAAGCTGGGAGAAAAGTAAACAAGAAAGTTAAAATTGTTCAACTTTTAAGATATTACCCTCAGTTGCAGAACAGGACATTACTACAGAAAAATAAACTAAATACTTTCATCACTTTGTGTTTCTGATCTTCAATACAGCTTGGAAAACGTGTCGAACTGTACTAGCAAACCCTGTTTGTAATACTGCTTTAAAAAGAGACGAAGCTGAAGGAAGAAGGGTTGTTGAAAAAAAGGAAAAAAACTACAGGAGATGTTCCTGAACAGCAATTCTCATTAATTTGCACCCTCTTCCTTCAAGAATCAAGTTACAGGGAGACAGATGATGCTTTTTATGTTTCAATATGAAAACATCAGAAACGATTCAAATAAGAGGCTACTGTCTATTGTCAGTGGTACCATGAAATCAAATTCTAATCCAGTTTTAAACCAAAACCATTTCAACTTCCAATTTCTCCAGTGCCCAACAATTTTCAGTACCTAGTCTCAAAACTTAACTCATTTTGAAATCCACAAGTTCATTTTCATCACTGAGCCCTCAACCACCAACTGCCAGCCTGCTGATTATTAGAACTGCATTCTTCCTTCATGACAAGTATATTTTGTCTAAGCAGCCACATATTCCAACAATCTCTAGGCTTACAGGAAATTGCCAGTGTTGTTTATTTTAAGTAAATTAAACACATGAAAAGCATTCCTGCAATAGAAGAAATAAAAGTAGCTGCTGAAATGCTGTGCCAGTTTAAAGCTCCATCTCCATGAGTCTGTGACACGTTAGTTCTGCCATTAGAACCTCTGACTGCTAAGCACACGCTAGCTGCTGACTACTCTGGGTTTTCATTACGCATAAAGCTGCCAGTTAGGAACCCAGCATCTCCAAACTCTCCCAACCCAAGCTAACTGGACAGAAGACAATCAGACAACAGCAGCTGCTTTAAGATCAAAACCCTGGACACATCATTAGCCTCAAATTACATATTCTATTAAAACTAACACTCCAAATCCAAACTTACAGTAGAAGAGGACGAGTTCTTATCTGGTGCAGCGTATCGGAAAAACGTTCCAACTTTGTCTACAGACACTGGGCTGACTTCTTCCCAGCCATTGACTCTCACTTGCAGCTGATGAATTCTTAGATCATGTGTATGCCTACCAGGTTAGATCAAGTAAATTACTGTTAAGCATTATTATACAGTGTAAATGCCAAACAGTTCAAACCAAGAACATCCTCTGGATTCAGAATAAGGAATCTCACTGAAGCATTTAAAAAACAAACAAACAAAACAGTAGTCTCAACAGTTTTTCCATTTCATGGATAAAGACACGTGATTTTACATCTGTTCAGTTGTTCCGCCTTCCCTAATGAATGTACAGCAGTACAACTATGTCATATAAGCAAAAATAAAAGCATGAAATATATTTATTAACAAATTCCTCTAGTTCTTAACACTGATAATGCTTATGCTCAACAACCAGCGCTGCCCCAATCCTTTAGAATAAAGGACATGACTTGTAATTGAGGCCCCCCTAAGTCCTTCTAAAAGCTCACAATGATCCAGCTCACACCTAGGAATGGCTCCCACCAATAGCAATATGTGCTCCTTAGAAGGCAACTGATAATTCCACTCTTTACACGAGTTTTAAATATTTAAAAACCAAATATTAACAGCAGATTAAAAAAATATATCCACTTTTTATCTAATATCTGCTAGTGATCTCACAACTATGATCCTATGTGTTCCATATATGAGTGTGTCAAAACACATCTCAGACCCTGGTCCCTTCACCTGTGTCTGAGTTTCCCCCTGGCTTCAAACTCAAACGGAACCTCTTCCCCAGTGATAACTTCTTGCCATTCACTGACATTATGGGCATCATCCAGCAATGTGCCGTTTTCCTCAGGAACAACACCTGGACTCCCACTGTGAGACAGCGCAGCCCTGTGAAGAGAATCACATCTTTTTACAAATGGCAAAATGAGTACTTCCAGTAACAAGTGCTTTTTAGTCTGGTTCAGCCTACAGAAGTCCTGCAGCAAACACATACACATCATGAATGTATCTGACCAATTTTCAAATTCTCTTAGGGGGGGGAAAAAAAAAATAATCTTTTTTTTAAGTAGTAAAACTATCTTACTGCCAAAGAAAAGGCTCTTAACTAAGAAAGACTGGGAGTTGCCTATATTCCTCTGCAAGAAAAGGAAAGCATTGAAAACAATAGGGTTTGGCCGACGTGCTAGAGAAGCCAGACAAATAGCGTCAAAGCGATCCCACAACAGCTTCTTACCGGGTAGGTGTTGTCGTTAGGGTAGCAAACCACAGAGTGCATCCAGTATGATTTCTTAGAGCAAATGGGACAAACGGCTGCCTACGTTTTGGAGTCTTCATTTCAGCTATAAAACAGAATAAAGATTTGTCTAAATGCTTATGAGAGAAGCATTCACCTGATGCCAATGTAGGATGAGACACAATGGCTGAAGAACCACAACTTGCACTAACTAAAGAAAAATAGATCAAAGAGACAGGATAACAGGATAATGTACTAAAAGCATTTAAAAATTTAGCAACTGTTATAGAAACAGGACAAAGCAAACGAAGTCTTTCCCTACATCAAACCCCCAGGAAGTGAGCTTGATCTACATGTTTTTTTGTTTCTTCATATCAAATCTTATAAAATACCATGCCTCCAGTTATAACTAACGTATAGAAAACCTAACTAAAAACCTAATCATAATCAGTAACTTTTCATGTACATCCAAATGCTCATGAAGTATTAACCACATATTCACTTATAAGATTAATGCTCTAACATGACAAATACAGGATTATCCGGTACCCTCTTTAAATGGGACTTTTATCCTCAAAGACTGAACAAGTAGAAATCTTTTCCTATACGGAATAAGGCCTAGCAAAAAAAAATAAAAGTATGAAAACTACTTTGAAAGCAACCAAAGGTAAGCTGGTTTTGTTAAAATGCTGGGACAGCAAAAGCCCCGAACAAGAAATTTCACCTACCACATTTGACTTTTTTCAAGTATGCGTTACTAACAAGCACACAAGCGTTACTCTCGTCTTCCATGCTGCAGTACATCGTATCTGTGAAAATACTTACCATGTCTGGGCAGAAAAAAAACCTGTCAAGTTCCGGTAAGTACTTAAAAAGGAAGATAAATGGCTGCTCCCTAAACACATACATCTTTTTGTACGAGGGAAGTAGAAAGAAGGCACACACAATAAATCAGCTGCTTAAAGAAAAAGCACGACAGAAATGGAATCTATTCCACAGAATTTATCTGCAGTCACTCCAAAAGCTGACTGACATAAGCTGAAGTACTTCATGTTCTGAGACCTATTCACCCCACTACAACATGGGTCTAACTAAGAATAACTTAAGCCCAGGTTTACAGAGGCAAGAAGGGATAACGCAGGGTGGGTAGGTAAGTTTTCGAAGGAGTTATTGAAGATTGCATACAACTTTCTTCAAAATCCATGACAACAAATTCCTGTATGCCTTACATTGTCACTGGAGACTTAAATCTGATCTGTCTAAAGCTTACAGAGAAAGTTCTTTCCAAATACATGGCAAGAAGATTAAATTCTTGAAAATGAAAACTCTGATTTTTGCCAACTGCAAATAAAGCAATCCTTTTAGTGGTGAGCTTGACTTTATACAATTTTTTGGCTAGCTCGGGTTCTACAAAATTACAGACCAGAAGCCAAAAGAACTTCTACTCTGGCACTTAATCGATTGCCAATTTATTTTTTGAGACTTTTAAAAAAGCATTTTTGGGACTATGGCCTGATTTTTGAAATAAAACATAATGTGAAAGTTGCATTTTGAGACTACTGCCTAAAAATAAAGACTACCATTACGAGGAGGTTTTTTCATTCATTTAGTTGCAACAACCACTAAAAGCCAAGCAATAAATATTAAGAGGTTTTGTTTTTTGTTTTGGTTTGTTTTTTTCTCCCCCAAAAAACCTTCCTGAACAATACTTCAGAAAACTAAATCGTTCTATCATTTTCTGTTTTCTGGGCAGTTTTTTTAAAGACATCTATGAACTGTCTGCAACTGCTCAGAGAAAATATGTCTAAGGGCAGTCTGACCAGGCCACAGGTGTAGATTTAGAGAAAGCTTTCTCTCCTCCTGTTCAGCAGCTTTTCTAGAGGGGCAACTTCTTTATCAAGCGTGCCATTTCCTTTTCCATAATGTCACAAATCTTAAAAAATAAAAATTTTAAAAATCTTAGTTTAAACTGGGTGGTTTTGCCCAAAGACTGGACTGGACTGTCAAATATAAACCAAACAAATTAACAAGGTATTTATTAGGAATGCCTTACTACTTCAGGCTTGTTGAGAACAGATTGTGCCATCTGAAGCACCATCAAGCAGCTAAACTTACATGCTGAATCAAGCATAGACATGTATATTGAACACACTGTTGGATATTTTTAGAACAAAAAAATCTTGTCATTTTATGTTATTTTTAATCACAGTATACTGTCTCTCTAGGTAAGAGACACTGAATAGCCAACAATCCATACAACCATCCTCAAAAAGACAGTCTTCCTGCATAGATTTAGTTATACTTCTCCCTTCTTTCCCAAGGGGCCCAGGGAGGAACGTAAGAGAAAGACAAGATGAAATACTACGTTAAGCACCTTAAAAGTAAAGGAGCTCTTATGTTGTTTGGTTTTGGGTTTTTTGTTTGTTTGTTTTAAATACAGAGGCCAATCTATCAGCAAGTCACACATACCGCACAGTATTTATTGTATAAGAGCCTTCCAAAGAAGAAAATGTTGTCTCTCTCTGCTATACAGTACCTCTAGCATAGATTTGATGCTCTAGGTTAGTCAAACTGGCTGTACTCCTAGTTCTAAGGTAGACAAGAGGAAGGCCTGGCAGACAGGAAAGACAAAGTTAGCAGGTAAGAAAACACACACAAATACAGGTAGACTCTTTCCCATCATGCAGCAGGAAAGGTACAGGCAGTCGGCATCATGCAATCAGCGTCCTGAGTCTCCACCCATTTGCTTACACTACTTGGCATTTGACTTGCTAAAATTTCTTCTAGAAGTAATACTGGGAGGAAAGAAGCTGAAAAGACCTGCCACGTACCAAGAGCTATTACTTAAGAGGATTGTTTCACAAATATAACAGCATATTTTCCTGAAACTCAGTCATTTAGGTCTTTGGGGGTACAGAAAGAGAAAGATCACCTCTGAACTGCACAGACCCTAAACTCAACACCATTACTTAACCTTTGACAGGACAGTCTCTTGTTAATGAGAAAGCGTGACAAAAAAAAACAACTAGCACTACAAAGCTCTCACTCAAGGCTAAATAGCCTGAAAGGTTTTTGCTTTGAAAAAACTGAACTGAAAATAGCATTTTTCCCTTTTCTGCCAAATATCTCTAACAAGTCGTTGTATGCTACAAAGACCAAATACTTGTATTTGCAATACATTAGACAGATGACTCTGTATGTCAGGCTGTTTCAAATAAAGTGTGATTAATGAGTATCATACTCTGCCCAAAACATGGTGGATCCACCGAAGAACCCATCCAATCTTCTGAACTGATTACGTTCACTTCTTGGTCCTGTTTACAGTAATCTTCCATCCATGACTGTTTGGTACATGTGTATTGTTCTAGAGGAATATAAGCATAGACAGTAAACGTCTCCAAGGTGGCAGGCAAGCAAAGTAATTGAAAACTATGTGGAATTCACCACACTAAAGGTGCTCCACTTTAACAGGCAAAGGTTTACTCCACTGCTTTTTCTATGAGCCTCTTACATAAGTTAAAGACAGAAAACAGCTCATGAAATCACAGCAGTGTTTTCAAAAATTATTTCTTCTGTACTCTCAAGATTTTTTTTTTTAAAACTTCTAGCGGAATTCCATGTGCTTAAGATACTCCTGTGGCAATGTAAGAGCTCTCCCTGAGGAGGCAATTAACCTTAAATATTTTCACGTTAGACGCAGTTTCTGACTCTTTTTTTCTTTTAAGAGGTACGTGCACATTCCTGCATAAATATCAAGACACTAACAGAGCCCTCTGGCACAGTATTAATCATAAACTAGACTTACTACTTGTTATCACTAGTATTAAAAAACATCATGGGAACTCTTAGGAATTATTGATTTGTGTCTTTGCCTCCCACCTTGGCTCCTTTCTGCCAACCCCAGAGGCCTTGCAGGAGAAAGGAATGAATATTCAAGGAACAAGGAAGGCTCTGCTGTTACACCTGCAAGCTCAGCCGTTTACTTTTTTTTATTATGACCACCAAATTATTCAGATTTGTGTATAGAATAAGCAACAATATTTCTGGGAAATGCCCACGTTATAGTCTCACAATACAGAAGCTTACATGAAGTTTGAGTTAATGATGAAGAAAATATTTTGATCTCCTGAGGTGAGAATTCACAGCTCAGGTTTTCAGAAACCGCAAGACTGAAAGGAGTAGCTCCCTGCTACGCCTGTCAATGTACTTAAAAATGATGAGCTTATCAAAATATTTTTAAGTACTGTAAAGTATGGAAAGCTTTTGATGAAAGCCTGTTTCTGATTAAAAATAAATTTCAAGTAACATATGAATTTGATAGAATTCATATGACCAGAGAAAGAATTCCTACTAACCTCTAAAGTATGTAGCTCATGTCTTTACACTTTCACAGTATCTGATAAAATACAGGCTGCCTAAATGCACACCTGTGTACAATATCATGTGAAGCATTTAGGGCCTTGTGCCAAACCTCCCTCTCTCTCCATCTATGGGGCACCAGCAGGACTCAATTAGAAATGTCTGTCATTGTCAGCACAGTGAAAATTAGACTGTATAGCGATGCTCTCAGGGAGTGCTCCTCCATACCTATGAAGACGGAGGTAATGTTTATATCCAAACGGTGTTTGGCCTTTACTTCCAGCTTCAGTCGGGAAGGGTGGAGGCGGCTCGAAGCTTGCTGTTGCCAAGAAACTGAACATGGCCATGGCTCAATAAATGGCTCCCAGCCTGAGAACGAACAGAAAACGTCACTCGTATTACACGTTTGAAGGTCACATTAAAAAGCTGTTTACACACCTAGGTGTTTAATAATGCAACTTTAATAGCAAGATCCTTTACTTTCAATCTGCATTCAAGATAAACTTGTAAGCCTACGGATTTAATTTACTAGCTAATACCAAGTTGCTCCAGCTCGTCCATGTGAACCAGTGTAGTATATGTAGGGTCTCGCAGATATATCTTAATTCCAAAGAAAGCATTAGAAGGCAATTACAGCTTCATATTGAAATTAGATGGAACTAAGTCCTCTGAAATAGTTTTGAAAATTGTTTTCACACTGTAAGTTGGCCTACTATTCAGTATCACAAAAGACAAAGGTCTAAACACTACTTTAAAAAAAACACCCTATATGTTTTTAAAAACCAAAAAATTACTTTGTTATTCATGGATAATTCCTGACGCTATGGCCACCAATTTTATAACAGAAAACTTAATTTCCCAATTCAGAGAAACATATAACTAGACTATTTCTTTTGTCAGTGGCTGACCTGGATTGGGGTATAACTTGCCTTTTTTATATCTAAAATATAAATTATAATGGTCGTCTTATGTTAATCCATTGTTTCAGCCTAACTGCCTACCCTCATGTGCTTTTCCTCCCTGAAATGTCACACTGAATGTATCAAAACAAGTAAATACTAAAAAAGGGAAGCTAATACAGAGACAGCAAGTTACGTAACTGTCATGTTCTTGGATAACCTTTTTATGCAATTACATTTGAAAACTTCAGTGCACCTTTTGTATCAGCAATCTCTCTACTTTCCACATCCCTCCATCCGATATCAAGTTAGGATATCTTGTCTAGCATCACATATTCTCACACACACACGATCACAAGTCAACCTTTCACATTCCCTTCTATGCATTTCCTGTTGGGTGAATTTCAGGCTACTGTAGTAGGCAAGGCTGTTTTCCTGAACTTAAATAAAGAAAACAACGCCCCCACCCCCCAGTATTTCACCTGAAAGCTCACGATTGTAATAATCTCCAGAGAGAGTAAAATGAGCGTAGCCTTCAGGGTTGGCTCTCAAATGCTGGAGAAAATTCAAACCTGCAAAAAAAGTATGCATTATACTAATGCAAAACAATCCCATTTCCTGATTTTGTGAACTGTTAAGTAGTAATGGAAGGGTTTGTCTTGTCTTTTAAATTGAAATAGTACAAAAAGCGTATCGTAATACTCTTCGAATAATGTCTATAGACAGTCGTGCTTTACAATGCAGAGCTTCTGTAAGGTTCTGCTCAGGATGGATTCCATTTGTTATGTGATGTGTAAAGGGGAAACCAGAATCTTAACCCTAAAAAGGCTGTAATCTTCTTACAAACAAAACTTAAAACAAACAAAAACCAAAACACAAGAAAAAGAACCCCTGAAACCCCAAGACCTCACACAACCACCACCACCACCAAAACACTGTCAGCTGAAATTTCCCAAGTCCTAAGAAACTGGAGCACGGTGCTGAACACACACAGTAACTGACACTAATTTTATGCAATACACTCAGAAAACGAGATACTCACGTGAAAAGGTTAACTCAGCAAGGGGAACGTCACAGTCCATGCAGTCATCGATAAAGCAAATGCATATACTTTCAGCTTTTACTTCCACTCCAGAGATGAACTGAAAAGGCACAATCCCCTGGCTATCTCGACCAGAAGAGGTCAGGGAAACTGATTTCAAAGGTTCAGCATTCTTAAATAACCAACTCGCTGCTTTTTTCAAGTCACCTTAGATAGAACCAAACAGCCAATCAATTGACATCTACTTTCTCAATGAAATGTACTTATTTAAAACATATGGAAGCAAACTAATTCCCTCTCCCAAGAAGTATAGCAAGACACCAACAGTACTTTGAATGTGTTCCATTTAATAACATAAATATGAGAAGATTATAAGTATATTGGCATTTTCTAAGAATAACAAATATGTTCTGAAGTTTGCAAACCACGTGGTAACATAATGTAAGTCTGTATTAATATTATGAATGCCTATAAATAAGGTGGGAAACATGACAGTGCTAAAGAAAAAGAATCACTTGTATTAAAGCTTCCTTTTCTTTTCATGTATTACACGTAGAAGTAGGTAAAATATATTATTCAAACATGGAGAGATGAAAACACGTGCTCTAAAGAGCAAGAGATGGATAACAGCAAGAAATAGGTATACCATTAAACAAAAAAAAAAACCCACCACCAAACCAACTCTAACCCCCAAAACAAAACCACATTCAAACGCCCCCCGCACAACATCCTAAAAGGCAAGAAGAACCTTTGGTGGGTGGGTTCTACACATTAGTAGAACAGAAAAATAAGAATGCTTAAGATTATATGCCAACACAGCCAAAGTAGAGAAGACAAGCAGGTGCTGCCTGTCCAGCAGCTACCGTACAGTCTGAAAGTTTTTACTTAATTGCAAGTGAGGTAATATGAACAATCTGCAAGGCCAGCTAAGAATAGTTGAGGTTACCCTGGCAGATGAGAAGACCTCTACGACAATCTTCCATACCAAATCCCAACTCCTGTAGGCGAGCCAGCTGTACCTCTGTAATTGAACAATTAATCAATCATAAATCCTTGACAGTTAGCCATGTGTTTTAATTTCTAAAATGAAGATGCATCTGTATGGAAAATGGGGTTTTGTCTATTTAACGCTGCAACTGTAGAAAAAGCATAGGATTCCACACTGCTTTTACAAAAAAAGAAACCAAAAAAAAAAACAAACTGAAAAAGAAACCCCAACCCATAATGTTTACCTTCTGGAATATATGGGCTATGTTTATTCTCCTATGGGAAGCCAACATATTCCATGGATTTCAGTTGTGACTAAGGTTTTTTTTGTAAGCCAACCCTTCATTCAGAACACAATTACTTATTTACTTTGAACTCCCCACATGACTCAAGTGCAGCAGCAGAGAAGAAAGCCTTTTTCACTAGTGTGTATTTCCTCATTATTGCCAGGCAGCGGTTCCAGCCACACACAATTTTTCGTTTGTGAAAAAGCAATGTCACCACAACAGAAGATTGCTAGCCATGAAGAGGTGACTAGTAATTAGGATGCTTTCCATTTCACTATCACTTTAATGAGTTTGAAGAGGTGGCCCCTCTCCCCCTTCAAAAGTTTGCTACCTAAGAAGTACTCCATCATGATGATACGCAGTGACAAGCAATGTTAAATAAAACTTACTACAAAACAACCCATTACTACAAGCAGAAAAAACAATCTATTTTTAATAGTATCATCTGTATAATGTTATCATCAGATAATTCAAATCAGTGAAGGGTTTTACACGATGAAAATATCATCGTGTTCAGCATAAAGTCTAGCTTCGCACCGCAGAAACCTCCTTTAGATATAAAAAATGGCTTCACTCCAACAGTTAAAAACGTACCAAGAACAGGATCCAACACACGTTTGGATACCTCCCTGTTTTCATGTGTCAAGGTCTCGTTCACCAGTGCTGCACTAGAAGGATTAGCAGTATTTCCAGCGATCGATGCAGCTGAGTCAGGCATAGCTGCACTAGTCTGCTGAGGAATTGACTTTGCAATTGCCAAGAACAGTTGAACATCATTGTATGACAGTCTGATATCCAGTGCTTGCAACTGAATCTAAATGAAAAAGAAAATATTAGATTCAGGTACACTTTTTCTACATATTTTTCTTGTATACTTTGAATATGAACAAAGCTTTTCCCAAAGGAATACAAAATTTAATATTAAAATTAACTGTTTTAAAGCTCCAGTAATAAAATTACCAAATTTCTTATTATTTACTAACAACCAAAAGCATTAAAAGCATGTATCAGGAGGAAAAAAGTTTTCCCTTGGTATAATGGTAAAAACAAGTCTCTAAACAGATTCCCCCTCTAATAAGCATTATCAATGAATTACAGAAAATTATCCTTTTTTCAGTTCTTAGGAACTATCTAACATGTCTACATTATCAGCCCACTTTTTTCCCCACTATTAATCTTTATAATACACCCCAGAAATCACCCCTTTGTTACCACTAGGAGCACCTTCTGCATGCTTGTTCCTTTGCCTTTTCCACTTCAGGAAATTTCTACCTTATTCTTTTCTTATACATTTGAAAGTATTCCATTGAATCCTTGGGCATAAAAAAAATCCACGCAAGATCATGACCTAGTATTCTCTATCGCATATAGTTTTATACCAGCCTTTAACATTACCTCTAGAATGGGAGGAAAATCCTCACTATTGAAAGCATCCAACAGTCCTGAACCGCTTGGGTAGGAAGCATTCCCAATAAGTTCCATCTGAATTTGTACTGGATCAATAATTGACAGTGCGGTCTCTTGCTCATTTCCTAACCGGCATGAAAAAACCTATAGATTCAGAATGGTTTTTAAAAAATTAGGAACTGAGAGAACCGGCCTGGCAAGAACCTCAAAATCAAAGTCTATCACAAAACATTAACTATAGCCAAACTGTTCTGTCCAGAAAATTCCTTTGTAAACTTCAACACAGAAGAGATTCCAAAATCCTTCCAGACAATTTATTCCAGTGCCCAGCTACGCTGTCAGTTCAAGAAAAGAGATTCTGATATGCCATCAAATATTCCCTTTACTGCTAAGCTGAACTCCACTACTCCTCCCCTCACAGATATGGGAAATGCTTTGTTCTTTGGTCTACAATAACCATTTAGGATCTGCCACATCTCTCCCCAGCCTCCTCTTCTGAGCAAGTTCTTTGAAGCCTTCCCAATAGGTTATGTACCCCTCAATTCTGAGTGTTCTTGTTGCTCTCTTCTCAGCTGTGCAGAGCTTCCTCAGCTCTGTTTCCCCAACACTGGCCACAGCGCTCCAGCTGCAGTCCTTCTCTGCTGAACAGCATGCAAGGATCACTTTGCATACTCAAAATTCCTACTTGCAAAAGATCCCTGCTTGTGTATTCCAAAGGCACGACACTGCTTGTTCACCCCAAGTTAGTTGTGATTACAGCTTGCAGGCCTTTGCTGACCACACGGGCTTCCGTCTACCCCATCACTCCTCAGCGTTCAATGAATTTGCCGGTTTACGGCTGGAAGCTGGATTAGTAACTAGCAATATTGTGAGATGACAGTCAAGCATGTCAATGTTTTAATAGAACAATAGAAACCCATTCTTAAAAATGCTGTAGAATAAAAGCATTTGATGAGGAACTAACAAACTTCAAAACTCATCTGCTGACTGCTCCTGTTCTATATATATTCAGAGCAAAGTATCTTCACAAGCTCCTCCAATTTTAGATGTTTTACCAAAAGCATATTTATTTCTTCTTACCTCAATGCCAAACAAACTTCCAGAGAAAGGACGATCTAACAGCTTGGGCTTGTAAGTGAGAACAGTAGTCCCCTTCAAAATAATTGCATTGGTATCGAAACAAGACATGTCTTCAACAACCACAAATTCAGTTCCTTAACAAAACAAAATGACAAAGAATAAACAAGGCAATTGGAAATAACATTAAGATATTTTAAGCATTTGTAGCCAGTTTCTTGACTTTCCATCCTTTAAAGGACCTTTTTTTTTCCACTAGCACAACATGGCTTTTAACAGAAAAGCTCCTAAAAAAAAACACCAAAGAACACCACATTTACCTGTCACATTAACCTTAACTTCCAGTTGTTTTTCTGCAGTCACGTGTAGCGATGAACGTTTTGTAACTACTCCACTTTTCACTGTCTTTGGAACTACAGTTGTTTCACTGCTAGAGGTACGCTGCCGGGAAGGAGGGTGATTTTCCCGCTTTTTGGTATCTCCAGGAGTATATAAAAAGTCATGAACAAGTAACAACCAGTCAAATATTAGAAATACACGAAGATTGTTCAGAACAACTGTGAAACTGGAGGAATCCTTAGTAGACCTTTTAAGAAGAGAGAAGCATACGTACGAACTTTACATCTTGCATGTATTTAAAATGATGCAGAAAACTACCAGTGTCTAGCAAGTATGGAACTTTATGGGGATACACTTAGTTTATAGAGTGTCTGGCCTTTAAAATACATACATAATATACTTAAACAGATCGAAATTCATGAAGTTGCTGTACCCACAGAAACCCAACAGATCTTAACTGCATGAATTCTAAGCTGTAGTGATAGAAAAGGTTAAGTGAAAAATTCTGCGTAACAAGAAATTAACTCATTTACATTATCAATAGTAATTTGCAAAGTCTCAAATTTTAAAACTGATATTTTTATTATTATTTTACGTCTGTTCGGTACCAAACCTAATGTACTGCATGTGAAGTTTAGACCTGACTCCATACCCCTCAGATTAGATATACAATGTGTTTCCTCTCACACTCTGACAGCATTTTGCAGCACAGGAAGCTTCTTTGTCATTCAGAAAAAATGCTAGCCTTACTGAACTTTTAGCATCACATTTTGAGTATCTGGCTAGGAGGGATAAAAGTGTTTGGCTTCATGATCTGGAATACCAATTATATTTGGTCATGCTAACTGGAAAATAATCTAAGTGCTTAAATACCATGAAACAATTCTATATCCAGCACATTCTGAACTATAAAATCTCTAAAGAACTGTAATTCCTTTGTGAGAAGCAGCCTGCCTGCATGCTTCCAACAGTAAAAGCCTTTAACCCTCCCTGGCTCTCCAGGATATTTCCAAAAGGCACGAGCCAGTATAACACTATCACTGAGCTCTGCAAAAGCTTATATCTAGTGCCAAGGATGCTCTCACCAGTAAAAACGCAACACATGCTTATGTGGCTAAAATTTAAAAGCACAACAGTTGGGAAGAAAATTCCTGAAACTATCACTCATAAACCAGACTAGGCTATATGTGTAAATGGCATTTTAGTTTTATTCAAATAAAAATCTTGCTGTCTGTCTGAACACAAATGTATTAAGTACTTAAAACCATCATGCAGTATCCTAATCTATAAAACATTATTTCTCTCAGTTGCCTGGAGTTTGTTTATGAAGAAATACCTTCTGGATTTTCTATTGAACTAAAATAGTCCACAGGTTTTTTCCTACGCTACTCCTGCAACTGCTTCAGAAGGTATCATACAAAAGTTGAAAGCTGAGTTTGGTCAGTGAGCCTGATCAAAAGTGAAAGTAACATCTCTAGTCATCTCACTTCACCCTCTTTTTTGTTAGTTAGCATCCCTCAACAAAACACCGTGCTGACATTGTACTACCGTTTTCAATATTAAATTGGAACAAACCAGATATCCACTGTGATGCCTTCTGACGGATTTGGATACGGACAAACAGGGTAGAATAGAATACAGAAGAGAATGTAGAGATTGTTTTTTGAAAGAGGTGCCATTTCTGTATTTAATTCTCTCAGAAAGGCAAGTGTGACACCTACTGGAAAACAGCTTTTGTGCAACATGTACTAAAAATTCTATGATACGATTTTATGCAAACGTACAAGTGATAGGCCAGACTTATCAAGCTTTAAGCGCTACTGAGTTTAATAGGCCAGAATCTCATCCGATGCATTACACATCCAAATCTAAATATTTTCCTGCACTGATGTGGGAGGGGGGGAATCCAACAACCTTCGGTTAATCAATAACTGTAGGTTTCAATCTACCAAGTACCACTGACCACCCCAAAAATGTCTTCAGATTAAATACAATGGCAGCAAGTTTATCTACATTAATAACAGCTGTACTGAAACCAAGGCAATCCTGATCAAGTACGTCGTTATTACAACCAACCAACCAAATCCCAGCATCGCTAACCTGAAGTGCAATTCAATCTGGATTGCTCCTGGACTACTAGTATTCTTCGATGACTGAAAGATGCAATTGAATACATTTGGTGTGCCTGCAGTAGACTTCTGTCCAGCATAACGTGTGTCAAACGCCATCATGGAATGAGAAACCAGATTTACAGACTTTGTTCCATTTGAAGAGCTTTCAAAAAGCAACTTGGATTTCTTAAAATCAAACCTAGGAGAATAAAAAGCAAAGCAATACATTTAAGAGTCTTGTAGCTCATTTATTTCTAGAAGCCACTTCTTTTAAAAGTATGCATGGTATACTGTTGATATCTTTCATTTACATATTTTCTAAAACAACTATAATCACATCTCGTCACAGAGATAGAAAGAAGATCTATACTCTATGCAATAGTATTTTCTGCTGATACAGAACCTTCTGGATAAAAACAAAAAACAAAACAAAAAACAAAGCAACATAGCAGAAATCTGTTTTTTCTGAATTAGAATACCATTTGTCTCGGGCAAGTCAACCGATTACTGAACTGTGATTTCAAGGACAACTTGAAAGACACAGATGGTATCTTTTGAACAGTGTCATTCCCTTTCATCTTTCAGATCAGCTGAAACTTGCAGTTTGAACTCTAATTAAGAAATTCCATTTCACTGCATTATTAAGCTGTAATTTCATGTATTATGTTAATTCCTGCCCTATAGTCTCTCAGATGTGCCCAGGATTTGAATAAGGTATTCAGTAAGAAAAGAAAATTCATACCTGGCTAAAGAGCTGCATCCATCTTTTCCTTTTGGATCCATCAGCTCCAGACTCACATTAACCATGTCAACGAGGAACGACATGGAAGTATACACTTCTCCACTCAAAACTGTCTGAAAGTGGAAAACACCAACATTCTTTTTAAGAGCACCTGTTTAAACTTTCATTCCTGATTTAAATTTTGTTATTTCAGACAAATGCAAACAGCTGTAGCGTCTTTCTTCTTCAAGAGTTTCATTAACCGCTGCTGGGAAAAAAGTGACATTTCACAACAGTGTAGCCTTCAACATGAAAGATGTCTATTAACCATTTTCACACTATTGTTCTATAGCTTCTTTGCTCTTAAACAAAGTGTTGCCATTGTCACCCCCAAAAAAACCAAACAGCCAACAATTCTTTCAAACTGTTCCAGGTACCTTCTATCGTTAAATCAGATTTGTAGGTTCTGAAACTTCCCCCCACCCCCCACCCTCCCGAGTTTTAGGTTAAAAGCCTGGCATGTAGAGCATTCTTGTATTAGGATAACTTTATCTATCCTTTTTCTCAGATCATAAAAAGAGTCCTAGATGCTTCCTAGTAATTTTCCCCCCTGCTGGGGTCACGTATTTGCTTCTTAAGCAAAGATTATGGTTGTGCAACACAGATAATGCTTCGACGCCCCAAAAGATCGAGATAAAACATGGTATTCAAACAATTCCCTTCCCACTCATAAAGATGAATATTGATTAGTTCCAGGTGCTGCCCACACTCTTCCTGAAAGGACAGTATTTCACAACAGCCAAATAGGCAATACTTGAGAACCTGCTCAAAAAAAAAAAAAAAAAGCTCAGCTGAACCATCAAGTCCCTCCAAAAAGCTCCATTCAAATGGAAAAATCTTAAGCTTGTTAGTGTACTAATAATATACTGCAATAGCAGCAGAGCTTAAATACTTCAGGAGGAAAAAAAAAGCTACAGTTTTCGTAGATTTGTTTACTTTTTTTCCCCACTGATATTTCAGCAAACCTAAAGTGAACTAACAAATTGTGCTGGTTTTGGCTGGGCCAGAGCTCATTTCCTCCACAGAAGCTGGTATGGGGCTGTGGTTTGGATTTGTGCTGGCAACAGCGGCGACAGCCCAGGGATGGTTCTGTTCCCGCTGAGCAGGGCTTGCGCAGAGCCAAGGCCTTTCCTGCCCCTCACCCCACCCCAGCAGCGAGGGGCTGGGGGGCACAAGGGGCTGGGAGGGGACACGGCCGGGACAGTGACCCCAACCGACCCCAGGGCTGTCCCACACCGCACGGCGCCATGCCCAGCACGCGGAGCTGGGGGAAGGACGGGGAAGGGGGGACGTTGCCAGCGATGGCGTTTGCCTTCCCCAGTCGCCGCTACACGCCATGGAGCCCTGCTGTGCTGGGGGTGGCTGAGCACCCGCCTGCCCACGGGGAGGGGTGAAGGGACTCCTTGGCTTGCTGTGCTGGTGCACGTGGCCTTTGCTTTCCCTGTTCAACTGGCTTTATCTCAACCCAGGAGTTTTCTCACTTTTACCCTTCTGATCCTCTCCCCCATCCCACTGTGGGGGGAGCAAGCGCACACCTGTGTGGGGCTGCGCTGCCAGCTGGGGATAAACCACAACATAAATACAGGCAATGATGGCTGTTTCTCACTCGCCTCTTGTGAAGATTAGTATCTCAGAAACGTGAAGCAATCATAAGAACAAGTCACACCTGAAAGCACAGTGGTGTTGCTGAGAAAAATCTGAATTCACAGGAGTATCTAGAGACAAAAACGTCCCTTCACTGTTTGTCTACTTTTTCTTTTTTCTTTTTCTTTTTTTTTTTTTTTTTTTTTAAAATCTACCACTCCACCTGGTAAACTACAAGAAAACAACAGATACTTCGCCTCATCAGCAAAGACCCCAGACATTTCAAGACAGAATTTCAACTGCCTGTACTTCCTCTTACATGAATTCTTGGATCTTGCAAATCATAAGGCCGCATGAACTCTTCTATAGGCTCCCCAAGGTTGTTCTCCAGCAGTCCACGTATCAGTTTATACTTATTCAAATCCAGAGAGCAATGGACTGATGACAGATTGCCATGTATTGATATGTCTGCGACTGCGTGACTTAGCTCTCTGTAAGAAAGGAAAAGATCTCAGTATTTCAAGGTGCTGTAACACGGCAGGCAATACTTTTAAGATACAATAAAAGGCATTTAAAACACTAGCTTTAGGCTGAGAGCATACAGTGATCCTGTTCAGATAAACTCACTTGTCTAAGTTTCTCTCTACTTGTAACTTCAGTCTGAAAGGTTCTGTTAATAGGCTTCCTCCCGTCTGCCTCACGAAGTAGGATGGAAAGCTCAAGTCCGCACTTGTATCTTCCCCAGCCTGTGAGTACTCTCTCTGATATCTTTCCGCAGCAAATATGTCCATGTCCTGCAGATCAACCACAATGCAGTCTAAGAGGCAGATGTGATCCTCTGGAAGTGCACAGGAGACGACATATTAAGAAAGAAAAAAAGAATCTGTACAAAAATAATGCAACCTAAAGAGTCCAACTACACTCCTTATACATCTGCAATATGCATCTAGAAACATGCCCCAAATTGCTGGACTGTTCTCCTGGAAACTGAACTACAGTTCCCTAATCCTTTAAGCTGCAAAAACCAACTCTGAAACTAAGTCGTCATTTCTTTTTAAATCTACAGTCTTTAGACCCAGAACCTTACTTTTTTGGTGTCACATAAGATACAACCGAAATTGCACTGCATTATTTTACAAGGAAGAAGAGCTACGTGGGGTTTCTACTATTTATCACGTACCTGGGCTGTCAGGGTTTGGCACAATAGGTAGCTTTGACTGTTGCCCTTGTTGCTTGCTCAATGTGTTCAGGATAGGCTCACTCTTCAGCCTCGAAATGTTTGTTCCTGATGATTTTTTCATGAACAATCCTTCCATCACTACTTTTGATTCATCAGCACTTGTTTTCTTCACGCTATGTTTTGGGGTTCCCAAAGGAGATGAAAATTGAGCGGAATCCTGCTAATGAAAGTGATTTTGTAATTAATGATAGATTTTTAATTGAAATTCTAAGGAACCAATACACCAAGGTTCAAGCAAAACCAGTGGATTTTGCACAAAACCAAAAAAACCCCCATGTCAATAAAATTAATACACAATAGAGGGGGTAAGACTGTCAAGGTATCAAGCATTTCTGCACAATAAAGATTGTTAAATATTTAAAGCTGTTTTTCAGCACATCTTCAGATGGTGAAAACAACATATGACACAATTTCTGCAAGATCATGTCAGCAACTTAATATTTGATTAGAATAAGTGAACAAACACCTCCATACATGAAGTTATTTTATGCACTAAATACTTCCATCATTATAACGAAATGTGTCCCAAAATTTTTCTGCGGCAGCTAAGTTTAACACAGAATAAATCCCTACCCTTACTGTTAAATTCCCAACAAGTGAAAAAATAAAAGCTCGTTTGTATTGACATTTTAGACATACATTTAGACATACAATGACATACATTATTGTATGACATTTTAGACATTTGCCCACCACCACGTATCCAGTAGAGATCTTACAAGCCTTTCCACCTTCCTGATGCTGCCTAGCATCAAAACCCTGCAAAGGGTATAGTTGGCTATTAAAATAGTCACATCAACATTATGAATTTAGTTCTCCCAAAAACATGTCTGGTGGAACAGGTTTACACACTACCTTTATACTCCGAAGCCAATTTCAGGGTTCATTTCATCTGGCCTGATTTAAATTTATTAACCTCATGTTTCAGTTTTATTCAGCTTCTCATGCCCTGGCAGATAACCACCATCACTCTTTAGGGATCCACTTGCCTTACTCTGGGATTGCTCACTACACTTGCAACTGCCGTATTGTTACTATCATTTCCACCGTCTTCCTGTATCAGCTTCTGATGTCACCGTACAATCCTTACCCATAACCTTCCCTTTCTGGCTTTAATTATTAATCTTACATGCCTTATGTGATTTTAAAATATTATTTATTGGAAAAATTCATTGCAGCCATGATCAAGGATTTTAAGATTAAAAATTTGGAGACATTAACTTTATATTGTAAAGACAAGACTGAGGTGTACATGCAAAGAAAAATCATCACATCATCTGTAAATCTATGAATTTATGCAATAAAACCAAATTAATAGCACCTCAGGCATGCATAAAAAACACCACACAACAAATTTAAATCCAATGCGGACACAATTCAGCAAGGTTTTTAAAACAAAACCATCATTTTTAAGGTATAAAGGAACTTCTAAAAGTGCTAAATTCCAGAAGAAAATTTCCTTGTTTTAAATTAATGAGGAGCACCTGAACCTGTAAAGATGTGAAATACCTCAAATAAAACTGGATCCTTGTATGCATTGCCTTGTAAAATCAGATCCTCAAAAATAAACATAGGACAGAGAAAAAAATGAAAAAAGACCAACCAACCAAAAAAAATAACCAAAACCCCACCTTATCCCATTTCAAGCCTCACATTTCTACAGTGTTACGTAACACAGTATTTTTAAGTTGAAATATAATTACTATGCACACATCCTGTCTCTTAACATCTAACATTAATATAGGAATCTACCCCTTACAAACCTTTAAATACATCAGCACACTACAGTACACAAGACAACTCGATATTAGAGTCCATACTTCCTTACAGTAAAGACACTGGTAGATAGAAATCAGATGGAGGTAACAGACACACCACACAACTGCTGCAGCAATTTAGTCCAGCTAATTTCTGGCCCCCTTTAAATGGGATTAGGGGGCTCCCACAACAACTACCCGTTTTGTTGCATAGGTTAGATATACAAAGCCACCCAAGATGGATCTTCCTCACCCCACATTTTGTGGCTGCATCTCTCAACAGCAACACCAACTACTCCCTGTCCTGCGCCTGGCCTTAGGTTCAAGCATTCGCTGGAAACCTTTCGTCAGGTTTCACCTAATCAAAGCAACTATACAAATTGTTTCATTATGAGCAGAAAAAAAAAGTTAAAACAAACTCTGTTCTCCAGTGTGTTCCAGCAAGTCTCAGCCAATACAGACCTCTGCTTTCTGCTACTCAAGCTGTAGGAATTTTGTTTGGTGAGGAGCTGCAGAAGCTACGGAAGAGGGTTAGCTGAAAGCCTGTTATGCTCCCACATTCAGGTGTGCACCCAGCTGCGTCCTGCTTCCTAGCAAGGCCGGTTCTAGTGAATTCTGCAGAACAGTTTCCCCCCTGCCCTGAAGGTCTCAGGAAGCGAGCCCAGGTGCAGGCGCAGAAGGGAGCAGCTGGGTACAATCAGCAGCAGGCCAGATCCAGATTACCCAGCACGCTGCCATGGACTGTTTCGCTACTATATGTACAAAGTGTGTAGATATATATAAAAAGTAAAATGTAAGAATCATTTACCATTTTGATATAGAAATAAAATGCACAAGAACTAGTAAAACCACAAGCTGCTAAATTAAGAAGTAATGTTCTTACCTTGTTCTTTAGTGAGAAAGTACCCGGCATACCCGCAAACAGAAACCTGTTCTTGACTTTCAGTTTTCCAAGATTAGCTACAATAAGACTATTGGACTTTGAGCTTTCTGGTATGAGCAGAACAGGAGCACCAGCCTCAATATCAAGAAGAACTCGGGAAGCTCGCTGTGCCTTATCTCTTACCTGGGAAGAGGAAAAAATAATTTAAAAAAAATATGTTAAAAAATACAGGAAGCAGGTGCTTCTTTCACACTGATTAGTACTGAATTCAGGAACACTGTTCCTTGATTTATAAATTAAGGTGTGATAAATTTTTATGCAAAAAAAAAAGAAAAAAGAATAAGAACTCTTATTTTAGGCAGAAAATAAATGCTAGTTACAAAAAGCACCTTGAAACCAACAGCACACACCTGTGTCACCACTGAGCTAAAGGAGGCACAACAGACACTACTCAGCTCACTACTTAAACATTACTTAAGAAAAATTATTTACAAAAGGAAAAAAATTATTTAGAGCAGATGTTTCAAAATCAGATTCAAACTTCCAAACTGATGCACAATGAAGCATTTTAATAGATGCAAGTATTAACCGTCTGTCTTTCAATTTTGAGAAGCAACATTTTAAACAAGTCTATTACTGTTAGCTATATTAATCACTCCCACATTAGGTTTTGTACAAAACAGGCTACGACCATCATGATTATTTATACACTCTGCTGTGCAGAAGTTCAGCATCTGATTTTCCCGGTCTACCAGCCACCATCCTTAACCAAAGACATACACTGAGTACAACAGAAGGACTCCTCACTTGGTTCTCCTTACTCAGGTATTACAACTAGCTGGTGAACAGTGGAGAAAAAGGCAAGATAAAATCTTGAGCCTTTTTTGTCCAGCACCACGAAGATAGGAAAACACCTATAGCAGTGCAAGAGCACAGGGTCCAGGTGCCAAAGTTTTAAGTCATGTGCAAATTTGATATCCTACACTCTCAAATAGCAGCGGGATGGTCCTAAATAAGGTCTTTTAATTACAAGATGAGTATAAGCAATCTCCACTAACACCAGAACTCTAAAACCTCTCATGATTTCAACTCACCGAGCTGATGCATTAACATAAATTTTATACTGCTGTTCAACTTCCAAAAGTAGGCTAGGAAAGAACGGAAAAAACCCGACATACTGTTTGTCCTTCAATTGCTGCTCTTTGTCGCCCCAAGACATCCTGAAGCTGGGTAAAATGTTGGATGAAAGACACAACCTCTGCCTGGAAGCGCTGGGTATGCACATACTGAACAGATGCCATTCGCAGAGTGACACGAATATCACACTCCCTCTGTAGCAACAGATCTGGCCTCCCATATCTATGAGAAAGGTTGAAAGTAAAATTTAGCTCTCTTAGCTACGTTTTATAAATAGTGCTGTTCTTTTTTTTTTGCCTTTAAAATAATAATATAGAGGATTTAACTGATGTACACAGGCTATAGATGAAAACTATTGCAATTATAGATAAGAAAAACTGGTTTTATATTAAGTATTTCTAAATTATGTCTATTTAAGTGCTACTGAGTTTTAATTAAGCAAACAGGAAAATCCTACATGTGGACTGTACCTCTCATCTCAACATCTGACAGATAGAACTTTGGTGATTTTATACATCTGAACAGCGGCTTGTAAGGCACGTACTCTACTGCATGATAATATGCAGATTCAACTCTGAATCAGTGTGCTGTTACATTTGAAATTAATTCTATAACATTACGTGGATAATTTCTAATCTGATTAATTCCAGTGGGCAGAGGAAGGGTGGAAAACCATGAAACATCACCAGATAAGATCTATTGCTTTCCACAAAGCAGAACTTCAAGACTACACCGTGGCAAAAGCAAACTCGTAATTCCAAAATTAAGCAGCAATGGAAAATCAATTTAATCAGCTGAAAACCTCTTCCAACTTCTGAAAAACAATGACTACTTTATCTAAGAACAAACTATCACCTAAATAGTTTCAAGAACAGCTTTAGGGGGAAACAAAAATATTATTCCTGATAAGCCATATACATTGCAGGGCAAAGAAGAGCTAAAAATCCTAAGTTTATGACCGAAAATGTTCCACACCTCATTTAAGTCAGGCACGTGCAAAACAGAATCACACAGACCTGACAGACACGGGTTTGGTTTTTTGGGGTTTGGTTTGTGCGTTTTTTAGGGGTGGGGTGTTAATAGTGTTAATATTGAGTAACAAGAAGTTTACATTCATACTTATAGACTTGGAAAATGAGTGCTTCTTCACCACTTGTGGTGAAACGTTCTCTGTAAAATTCTCCATGTGCTGTAAGATCACTTAAGGACAGGCTTCCAATACTTCCTTGCAGGGCTAAATCTCCCTCTGCAAAACACAAAACAGACAATTAGGATCCTCAAACACAGATAAATTACTTAAACCTGAAAGTTTCTATGAGCAAGATAAACTCATTGAAGTAATTAAAACACAATCAATTAAACATTAAACCTCATGTTCAAAGAAAATCACATCTTTCTGCTACATGGACTATCTTAACCCAAACATAACTCTATGCTTTACACACATAATGTAATCACACCACTTCGATTTGTGAAAACTTAGAACTTTTTTTTTTTTCTCTAAAACAGTAATATACACTATTGTTCCGCTCTGTGAAAGCAAAATATTAAAATCCTAGCCAGGCTCAGCAAAAATGATCAAGGGTTTGACAACTGGGAGGGATGTAAGGATTTAAAATGAAGCCTGGAAAAGCAGAGGAAGGAGGAGTGGGAAGAGAATGTGCATCTCCACAGGAAACACACACACACAAACCCCAATGAGCACCAAAATAAAAGCATTTCAGATTACAAATCCAGCATCCATCCCCTTTTATTTCAAACTGCGTACAACCTTACCCCTCCAAACTACTCACCAATCACTTCCAAGTGAGCTGCAAGTTTTGACACGCTGGCTTTAGCAAGCTCACTAGTTGTCTTATTCAGTACTAATGATAAAGAATGGACCTGGTCAAACACAAAGGAACAGGTTGGTATTAAACAATATGACTTCATAGCTGGTCATGTTAGTTTTTTTCAATACAACTGCACTGTAACTCATAAATGGCAAACAAGAATTATCTGATTGGGAGACAGTGGAGGAAAGCAAATTTTTTACTTCGTTTGCACATTAACGGGTCTCCCAAGGAAAACAGAATGATCAGGTCATCAACAAATCCCAGCACTGTTATCTTTGTCCTTTTCTCTTTCAAGATTTGTAATTTTTAAGTTAGACTGCAGAACCTCTGGACAAAGACTACATATATATACATACATAGGGTTTTTTTTTAATACATGTTTATACATAGATCTGTATAGATATATATGTATACAGATTTATAAAGTATATACTTGTTAAATAAACTCCATGGTACCTAGAACAGCACGGTGCCTATTTCAGTATGTCAGGTCTTTAATATTGACGCAACCCATTTAGGAGATCACAGTTAGCCTGTGCCCTGTGTTATCCCAGGGAGGTAAGAGTCACTGCCTTCCTTACGCTTACACTGTGCTTAGATTCTCAGGCATACAGCAGACTGGATGGGGCTGGGGGGAGGCTGTCACACTCTACCCATGGGAGCCCTGCTGGATGAACACGGAGCATTCTAGTTCAGCCTCCCTCCGAGGCCCCTCAAGTCAAGCATACACATGTCTAAGGAGGGTCACAGAGCAAGGCAGCCCATCGTTTTGCAAATGTTTTGCTTTTCTGTAACTTCTGCACTTTTTTTTTTTAGCTACATCTACACACGCTTTAAATCTACTGTTTCTGAATTTATGTACATTCTCCACTAGTATATAAAACATTTGATTTCAAGTCACCTTAAGTTTCTATAAACCATATGTTTCATGACAGACAATCCAATTACTATTTTGCATCTCAAGTATACCTTCAGATCCATCTTAGTGTTCACAGGCTCTTGGGCTTGAGAAGCTGACAAGGTACTTATTTCTGATTTGATTGTCTGCTGAGTATCTTCAGGTTGCAGCTTCATAGCATGGTTATCAGCAGTGGATCCAATCCCAAAGAAATCCAGTATCACCACCCAAGTTTGCAGAGTTATTAAGACATCTAGGCAATTAAAATCAACATCTACACTGCGGTTGATTTTGTTATAGTGAGAAGAAAATTCAGGATGTTTCCTATCCACTAGAAATATATTGATATGAACTAATGAATCATCGAAGTTACTTTTTCCACAGGGCAACTTGGATCTGCCTGCTGTGGGAGAAGGAGGTGGAGTCAGAGGATACTCAGAATCAGCATCTTCTTTTTGCTTCTTACGGGAGGCACAAACTGGTCTTTGGTATAGCTGAAAGACATTAGGTGCTTCTTCCATATGGGAAGGTAATGAACGTGGCATATCTGGGTATTCTACATTGGATACCGAGGGACAAGACTGTGAAAGATACTCCTTATGTGCTAAACTGGATGGCTTGGGTGCTCCACGGGACACCATGAGATTCTTATACATGGAGTCTGGGTTTTTTTCCAAAAGATCTTCCATTAGCAGAGAACGCAAGGCAATCTGAATAGACAAAGTCTGAGGATGATCTTTAGCAAACTCAACATCAAAATCCTGAAACTTAAGGCTGACAAGGCCTTGGGCACCCAGTGTAAGATCACCACTTAACTGAACCTGGAGCTCTGAAATATGAAAGTTTGCTTGAATCTGAGTAAAAGATTTTGTTTCCCTGATAGCTAACGACTTGTTTGGAACAGAATTAAAAGTAGAATGGCTAAATAAGCCATTTTCCTTTCGTTCACTTGAGAATTCTGTGCCTGTACTATGAAGTGATGCTGAAGGAGAACTTTGGCAAGTTGAAGATACAGAAGTGGCTGGAAATTTGTTCAAGTCTTCACTGTAAATTAAATTATCCAGAGTCTGAAGGACTTGTTCATACACATGTTTTGCTAACACCACCTACAATGTAGAAAAAACAAACAGTCAACATGTTAGAGCTCTCCCTATTAATAAAATCAAGACACATGTATTTTAAAACTCACAAGTGGAAAGACTGTGGAATTTCAAACCAGACAAATTTTAGGTTTGCCCACAAGTAAAAAATAATCCAGAACATGGTACAATGCAAAGTTGAAGCAAAACGATTCTTCTGTATTAGCTCTGTGAGAAGGCACAATCTGGAAACATAATAGGATGGGATCCTAGTATAGGATGCCTGGTATTCCTAGGCAAAAAGCATCCACACGGAGTTAGTTAAAAATAATTCACCACACAAACTAGCCTTAACGTACCATGCTGAGATTATACAGTAACACATGGAAAAAACATTCTACTTAGCCATCATTGCTTGGCTCCTTAGCTTTACAAGTTTCACTTTCCTGTATTTAAAATCTCTGCTACCGAAGAGGTTTTTTTCAAGATAATAGTGTTCTAATTCTTAGTTTCTTACTAGAACGGCAAATAAACCTATTTGGACAGTGACACTTTCATTTCTCCTTCTATGACAGGCTTCCAGGTAAGTAAAAGTTCAGCTAATTCATAAAGATGTTTAAAATGGCCCAAAACAGGATTAAATTTTTAGCACTGTTATGACTTAAGACTGTCTCTTCTAACCACATGAATAAGGACCTGATTTCTAAACTACCAACATGTTAAACCTGCAGATATTTGCCTGAAAAACACTATTCTTCTATACACGGAGTTACTTTTATATTGATAGTGGAAATACTACATTACTCTACCTGAAGAGGGTTCACAAATTTCCCTTCAATCTTCATAATGCTTGATATTCCAACGTCTTCATTACTCAGAGGAAAAGTTAAATCCAAATCTTTCTCTAGTGGTATCTTTTCTAATTTAAACTGGATGGTGGTGTTATTCAGAATGTGGAAAGCTGTTAAGGAAAAGTGAGATTAAAACAGCATTATGGTAAGTGAACTAATTATCCTATACAGACTGTACAGCAGAGATAAGATAGTAGCTATTTAACTTGCTCAGAATCTCTTAGCAATGCTAAAACAAGTATATATGGCTATGTTCTGTTAAATTTCTGCATTTTTGCTTAGGAGACTAAAAATGGATAGAAATCAAACAACCTGTCCATTGTAATTAAAATTGAGCAGTATATTTCAGGAGGATGGGTGAGACAGAATATACAATCAGATCTACAGTCAATACATGTATTTAGTACCATCTACTATTCGTATTAAAATAATTAAGAGTCCTCTGATTAACATACCATGGCCTTTATGTAATGACTCAAAGAAGTCATGACGAGTAAAGTGGGATTCTTCCTGGCTATTAATACTGGCAGGACCTGAAGAAGAATGCAGCCCATGAGGAATTTCACTTGCAGGCTCCTTCTTGCTTGTAAATTGACTGCTATTTAAAGAATACATTTTAATATCTTTAATTTCAACTTGCAGTCGATCACTTGTAGATTCGTCTTCTCCCGGTACAAAATTCTGAATAGATATTTGTCCCAGGTGACCTACAAGCAGTTCCGAGCTACCAGGCTTTCGAGGTATTGAGACAATTGGTGATTCAATGTTTATATTTAATATAAGCTTAATAGTGTCAGTTTTGGGAGGTTGTGATCCAAATGCGTAGCCTTCATTATCTTCTAAGTTGGCAACATCTCTCGATCGTGGTGTCGTATCAAACAAAGAAACCATTTCACTGTACTCAGCAGTTTTAGTTGCCAAAACTGTAGTAACTTTTGAAGCTGCACTTTTCAGCATGCTGCGGAAATTCTCCTCCAATTCATCCATTGACAAAGTTAGTTCTTTCAAAAATTTCGCCGAGTGGTTGTAGTGCAAGGAGGCCATTTTGAGGTTGAGAGAACATTCCTCTTTTGACTTTTCTGTGAAAGTGAAACTTAAAGCATCTGGAAGGCTATTTCCATCATCAAGCCTAAAGAATAAAGACTCAAAATAATCTACATCACCAATGAGATTTTCATACCTTACTGTGTTCCCTATGCTGACAACATACTGGTTCTTAACACTATCTTGTGTTAGGTCCATAAGGTGAAGGCATCCAAGAGAGCCATTTACATCAAATTTACTACACATGGAGACATTGACTTTGGTGCCACCAATACTGGCTGTTGCAATTTTTCTGCCGTATTTTTCTCCATTTGTCATGCCAACTGTCCTGAGGAGGAGTATATTTAACCAGTGAATATCAACTGCTACCTCTGTATTCTGCACATAAGTAGACTGGAAGGTTTCCAGTTCCCTCCAATCTCTTTCCAAGTCAGTTGTTAAAGGCTGAGGACTAGAATCTTCTTTCTCCTTTGGGAAAGATTTCTGGAGAAACCCAATCAGTTCAACAATAGTCTCTGGATTAAGGATGATATCCAGGTTGTTCACCTGTACAGAGATCACCTGCAGACTGCTGTCCAAATTCATCGATGGGCATTCTGCACTCACAAACTGATACTCGAATTTTATCAGGGACTCTTGATCTTTTCCATTGTTACCAGGTGAAGTTTTTGAGGCTGTAGTGCATCTCTCTGCCAAACTAGCTACATCAATGGGACGTGCATCATATGGTCCATAAACTGGGGACTGAGCCCGGCTGTCTCGAAGACTTCCTGTTGGCACATCAAAACTCAGATTCTTATGAGAAGCCATCAAAAGATCAAAATCTGTTCCATATGTTTGCATAGTATCAACCAGTAACAGGCCATGAACAGTCAGGGACACTTCTGCATCATATGGCCTTTTCACGAAATGGGCATTGGTGCCAAAAACCTTGAGTACAGAGATATATCGTCCATTACTTTCAACACCCAGCTGCATACAGTTTACTTTGAATTCAGCCAAAAGCAGCTGAGATTCAACAAGAACTTCCCTGGTATGTTGCTCTAGCATTACAACACTCTGTGTTAGATTCATTACAGAATCATGCAAGCTGCCAAGCTGCTCTACCTCTGCAAAAATCTTGTCTTTCCCTAAATGTAGGGCATCAGAAGGCTTCGTTTCAGACGTACTCAGCTGCGTACAACAGTTCTTCAGAGCTGATATTTTGTCTTCATTGATATGAATTTTCAAGTCTGGCAGAGTGCCAGACAAGACAGCTCCCGGGTATTTTGGGTCAGACGTGTATATCAGCCTGCGCTCCAACTGCAGATGAACATTGAATTTTTCTACCACGTGAGTTGGACCAACGTCACTATCTTGAACGTGTTTCCAGTTGTCTTTCACTCGGCCCACCATGATCTGAAGGTCCATAAATGAAAGTGTGTATCTCTCATACATTTTTTTACTCATTAAGTGTGCTTGTAGCTGCTCTTCACTTATTTCTACTCCAGTAAATCCAGACATTTTGATGCCACTATTAGTGTTAGATTCTGGTGGTGGAGTGTTGGGAGGAGTTGCAAGAGGTGTTTTATATTCCTCATCACTCAATTCATTGGCTTCTGAAGAAAAAGTATCTGCACTCCTTTTAGAGTCTTCTGTAGATCAAAAAAATAATAGTAAACAAAAAAAAACCCAAAAGTATTCTGCCCTCTCCTTGGATATTCCCCATCATTGCCTGATCATCCTGTCTGAAGCTGTATTTTTTTTAAACCAAACCATATCTGGTACTGTCCTTCCCTCCTTCCACTTTCACTTCTTGTTTTCCTCAGCAGGAAATCTACTACACTTCTTTCACATGCATGCAGATGTCAGTCACAATGTATTACAGAATCTATTAAAAGACACTATGGTCTCCTTTCTCAACCCACTTACTATTATTACAAGATTTACTTTTAAACAAGTTGTTAAAAAAAAATGCCTATGCAATTCTTTTGAGCCTCAAAACCAAGTGAAAGGTACGAGCTACTGAACTACAATACATTTATGATCGGAAGTTTTTGTCCAATTAACTTGATTGCCCAATATTAACTTATTATTATTAGCAATATTAATTTCATTACCATAAGAAAAGGATTTTTTCTACTCTGCAAAGCAGGAACACCCTCCAAAACTTTCCTGTACCTTTCTACCTTTTCTTCTTTTTTTTTTTAAGCTCAAGTTACTCTAAACAGCCCAATGCCTTAATTTCACAGGGAAATACAAATAAATCTTGCATTAAAAATTTGTGATTTGTGTTCTTTTTCTAGTGTGCCTGAAGACAGAATTTACTAAAAAATCTACTAAAACCTTGCACAGCACAGATTAGTTGGTGCTAGAAAAGACTGAACAATTTCAAGACATCCAGAGTAAAATCATTCCACTGCAGACAATTTTGGGCTCGACACCAACTTTTCACTGCACTACAAAACAGCTCATCCTACAGCTGTACTTTTTCGAAAAGGAAATTAATACCACATAGATATCTCTTCTAATTTTTTTAAGCATATCCTCATACACTATACAGTACAGCTAGATTTTAAGTAGGTCTAATTTTATTCACAAGCTCCATGCACTTCAATGTTCCTGCACTGTTTTCTTAGTGGAACAAGAAAGAAGCAATGATCTTAACGTTTGATACAAACAAGGACATCCATTTTCCTTTCGCTTTTATTCAGCTAGCTATAGACACACGTGCTGAGAACAGAGAACCATGCAACTCCAAAACTGGAGGGCTCATTCAAAGCATGCTTTCACTGGGAGCACTGTCCCAGAACAGGATTTGACAGCTACATCTTATACCAGTCTAAACCAAAATCATATTGATGTGAAGTGCCCAGCGCACCACCTTCACACCTGTTCACAGCCTTCCAGAGGTGCAAGATATCACAGGGGAGCCTTTAATTTAAAAGTTAATCCCAAAACAACCCCAAACCTGCAATGAAACACACACACACAAAAACCCAAAACCCTGCACACAGACCCTCCCATTATTTTTAAAACTTTGTATCAATCTTAATTAAAAATGTATTGATAATAGCGGAATTGTTATATAAAACCCTATGCATAGATAGGGGAGATAATCTTAAGACATCTCTGCTTTCTACACAGACAAAAGAGTTTCTGGGAGAAGGCAGAAAGAAAAGGAAAGCTACAATAATTCTAGATCATACCTTGAGAATTGGTAAGTAATATTCTTCCCAGATCTACAACAACTAACACTGGATCCACAAATTTGAAATCATCAGGAAAGATCACCTGAGGGGCAGAAATATCAAGGCACACAGTCCAGCTTTTGCTGTTTTCCTGAAAGTTAAGAAGAAAGAAATAATAGCCCACATGAAATAGCTTCCCCTCACATATGAAAAAACAACCCATGTCAAACAAATCAACCCAGTTAGGCACTTCTTCACCTGCAGTGCTAACCTTGGCAAGCTTCAGCTATACTACAGTTTGGTAGCTTGTTAAACCACAGACTCCCATTACACTCAATGAAGAGACATTTTCAGTAGGAGAAACAGCCCATGCTAAGACAGATGCAACGAAACCCTCTCCAGAGGGACTCCCTATCTCTACGCTGAGGAGAGTGAACCTACCTGCATAGCTAAGAGAAGGCATCTACCTTTTACATGACACCGGATCAGAGAAATCCTTGTCAAGGCTATCCATAAATGCAACACACGCTAGACTGCTGTATCAAACATCAAACTACCACTTTTTCAGAAGAAATATTTTTTCAGTTCACTGAAAACAACTATTTTGCATCAATACAGCTAGCTGCAAAGCTACGGATTGATGATACTGATACATACACTAATATTACTTGAAAACTGAAGAATGAGCAAAAAACGAATAAAGGTGGAACAACCTTTTAATTTTGAGAAGTACCTTTAAATCAGTTACACACAAATTTAAGAAGTTTGACGTAACAAAGCTCCAACGCACACTGGAGCCAACAAGTTGGCATGAAGTCACCTCAGTAACAGGGCCAAGAACAGAAAAATACTACTCTGCCATTAGTTACAACAGGTCTGCACCACAAAAATGGGTTGCTTCACACCAAAAGCAATACTACAACACCCCACGTAAAGCTTCCCGCCTTCTTAAAAAGAACACCACACAAATGAACAACAAAAAACCCACTCTTTAGAGCTTCGAGTCCTAAAGCATATGGCATAAAGCCCACATGAATATTTTGGGGGCGAAAACTTACAATGAAGTCTCCTACTAGTAAACGATCAATAGTTTGCCGGATCTCAGCTTTTGTCTGCATTTTCAGCTTGTTGTACTGTCTTCTAGCAGCTTCAGCCACTCTTGCCTCTAACTCAGATTGATATCCAAAACCTACAAGACAGATACAAAACTGACTAGGTATAATTTCGTTCATCTGTTATTGAATCAGGAGACAAAAAAAAAAAAAGATAAAAGGAAAAGAACTATTTTAAATTTTAGCAGTAAAATACAGGGCAGGAGAACATTGCAGTTGCAGGCCGTTGGCTGTACCGACACATCAGGCTGCTTCACAGAAACCAGGAAGCATCCAAGCACAAAAATGCCACCAAAAAAACCCCAAACAAACCACTTCCCAAACCTTTTTCTGATCTTTATTTGACAGATCTTCAACCTGAGTTATTGTATTTGGGGGAGACAGAAAGGGTGATAAGTAAGGCAACAGAGGAAATTCTGTCTAAACATTAAGAACTTTGTAGAATGTGTAAGGCAAGTCTTGTTTGCTTCTTTTGCTTGTTTGTTTTAAACTTAACCTCTAACATTTGCGGAATATTCTCATCTTGTGTGAAAGGTAAGTATCATTCACACCTTTATGCTAGATAACTTACATTTTTTGATATTTACCAGAATCAACAGAAAAAGAACTGATACTTTAAGAACATTTTCTTTTTCCTTATTATCACCTCTCATTTCCGCAGAAACTGAACTTCAACAACGCAAAATGCAAAGGCAGTCACTTTATAATGTTACAGGCTCAGGTACTAGAGCCCTAAATCTTGCTGTCCTTAGAAGCTTAGGGAAGCAGTATGTTCAACATCTAAAAAACAAGGTACCTCAAAGCAGCTGTAACAAACGTCAGACAAGTTAACTAACGAAAGAGACACAACAGGAATTAGAACACAATTCCCCCTGTATCGTTACTATAGAAAATATTCTGCTTTTAACTGTTCTCTCAAAAGAACTGTTGCTGTCCATCAATTTCCAGGAGACATGATAGAAACAGGCCTCCTTATTTGTGCATTTTAAATTAGGCAGCATGAACGTCCAATGTGCGGTATAGCAGCAACCAGCAATTTTGAAGTCGAAGTTTCAGGAGTCTGCCTAAGCAAAACCCCCAATTCAGTTAAAAAAAGAAAGAAAAAAAAAATCATCCAGAGAAGACTCAGAGTATTGCTTAATTTGAATTTAAAGTGGAGATACTTTGATTAGAGCTTTATATTTCTAAGAATGAAAATAAATAAAAATCAAAGATAAGAAAAGATCTTAATACCACACAAAAAACCCCAAGCCCACCAAAAAAAACACATTAAAGGTTAACCTGAGGTATGAACCCTTCCCTTGTAGAAGAAGTCAGCTACTTTCTTAATGGCTTGTGGATTGTAAATAATATTTAGAGGTCTGGTACTGACTTCCAGGCGCCTCTCAAAATTGCTGTGGATTGGATTTCTTTCATAAAGCATCTCAAACACTGGGGCATCAGGATCTGCAACTGAATTAAAAAATGAGTTACAAAAAGCAGCTGTTAAAAAAACTAAAACAAACAAATGGACAAAAGCAAAAAACAAACCCCAAAGAATTTAATAACTGATTTGTAATCGGTGCTACTAGGAAAGCAGTGTCTGTCTGAAAATTCTCCAGTAACAGAAAAGCAAATATTTGATCAACTTCTACAATCAACAGAATTCAATATGTCTGTATGCACAAAAACATTCTCAGAACTGGGATCCTAACGTTGAACCCCCAACAATTTTTTTTCTTTTTTTTTAAACCAAGACAAAGAGCAAGTGCAACTCCCATTGCCTTGAAATACAAATTCTTCTCACTCGCTCTCTTTAAAGTTAACTTGCACACACCCTTAGGTCTGAACAAAGCTTCTATGATATTATCTTTACTACTTGCAAAAAGCATTTGCATGAATTAAAACTCTAGGCACTCAGGTTTGAAATTTCTGGTTTGTAGGAATTATCTCATATGCTTGTTATCATCAAACATAAAATGAAATCTTTACCAGTGTTCTGATTAGTCATTTCTGAGGACAAACTTTGGAGTCCAAAGGAAGACATGCAGCCAACCTCTTTTTGCTGATAAGAATTTAAAAGAAAAAGATTGTTTAGATAAAATCAACCAAGCCACCTGATATAAGCATAAAAGTCTTTTTCTGTATTTGTCATATGGACATTTTGTAAGTGAATTATATGTATAGTCTGAGATTATTATATGCATTTTTTCCCCCGATGCAGTCAAACAAGAGAAGGAAGTATGATTAAGAAGCTAACACTATCTACTCACGTAGCAGAGAGACTGAAGTCTGAAGTACAAGTTTCAGTCAGTTCTCTAAAAAGTACAAAACACATGGGAAATTCTAATGGAATTAGATTCAGATTTTGTTTGCTCAGAAGAGAGATTTGGAATCTTTTCAGCAATTCATTCAGAAGAAAAACAAAAAAAGTTCTGTATTTCTGCTTTTAGTGTAACAGTAGACAGGTATACAGGTGGAATAAAACCTTACTTGGACCAAAGAGCTTTGTGAAAAAGAACAATTGCCGCTTAAGCAGCATTGCTGATTGTTCAAAAACCAAATCTTGTTCAACAAATTATCTTCCTCCCAACACGTGTAACCTTAGCATTAAAGTTACAAGCACACAGAGTAAACCATGCAGAGTTCTACAAATGATCTTTGAAAGGGAAGGGAAAAGTTAGTTCGACATGGAAATCTTTCTTCCAGAATTTTGTATTCTCTTTCTGGCTTGAGACACTGACCAAGACAGACACGTGTTGAGTTTTGGAATATAACTATTTTCATACACACTTATGCACCCTACAGAGTGACTTAAAGAGGTTTTTTCACCTACAGGATTTGGGAAAACAAGAACAGGAAATATGGTCCCCTCTGTTGCCAAATCCCTCAGAAAAAGACCACCAAGCTGAACTTTGAGAAGGGAGGAATTTCTGCGAGGAAGGGATTCTGCTAAGATCTTTACACCTGGAATATAAATATATAAAACGCTTTTAGTTCTTTTAGTACACAGCATAGGTTTTATTTAAATTTTACAGATAACAAGTATCGTCCAAACAAGTCTTTTGGAAGTGCTTAATATATAAATTTATTTCTACTAAAAAAATTAAACACAAAAATTTGGAATCCATTACAATGATTATGAAGCATGTATTTCTATAGTTGTCTTCCTTTCACACATAACAATGTCTCAAATCAGATTTCTGTGTTGAAATCACTCACACATTTAAAGAGAGAAACTTATTTTCACTTGACATCAATTTCTGCAAGCTGTTTTCATATTTTCATTTTGAACTTTGTTTCGGTATCATAATTTAAAGAATTAAAAACAAAGCCCAAAGGAAGGTCGGATGGCAGACAAAGCTCTGGCCTTTTTTGAGAAAGAACAGAAATTGGCTTATACCTGAAAACTCCAGCTGCATAAAAGCAGTCTCCCCAGCGTGCACCGCCTTCTTCTCCTTATGCAACAGAGTGAAAGAGCCACCCTGCAACTGTAGATTTAATTTAGCAAAAACATGATCTCTCTTTGTAAAGGTATTCATGCTAGAAGCATCTGCAGCAGGATCAAAAAATTCATCTGCACCTAATTTGAAAAAAAAAAAACAACAAAAACAAACACAAAGCCAAAACAAAGCAATGCATTAAATAAGTCAAGTTTCTGGCAGGCTACTGAACAACAAAAAAGTTTTTCTGAATTTGAAAGTAAAGATTTCCCCAGCTCTAGGGAAGAAAAATAGAAACAAAAAATAAAGCAGATGTTCCTTCTTCCTCAACAAAACTGATTCACCTCTTCCATTTCAATTAAGGAAATGTAAACCTAAACTAATGAAGACCCCAACACCCCAGCGCTGTTGATGATGTAACCCAGTCACAGCACGCTACATGACCCCCACCCACCTGAACTGAAAAAGTCCCGAAGCTCTTTGCCATAAATATCTACAAAGTGGAAGCAAATGTATTCCACATATCACTTTAGAAATAATCAAGTACACCAGGTACTGAGATTTTCTAACAGGCTATTAAGCTTTAGACAGGCTCTGCTGCCTAGGTGCATCAGTTGACACACATAATCTTTTAACACTACAGAACCAAAGAGCTGTTTCTGTTCACCCTTCCCAGGTATCTAAATACAGTGGCATTAACAGCCTTAAAAAGGAACAGAAACCCCTCTATTTCCATACCTAGGATGTCTTCTGGATTCCACTGTTCCTTTGGGTCTGGCAGCAGCCCTTCGAAAGGTTCACCTTCGTATGTCTGCTGAGCATATCCATACCAACCTCCCCAACCAGGAAACCAAGACTGAAGATACTGCAGCATTCCAGTGCTACCACCATGTGCAGATTCTGCTGTGGGGGAACCTCCAGGGGAATCAGGCAACGGCTCTTTAACACTCTATGGTTGAACATTGAAGGCATACACATTGCTGATAAGTGAAAGAATACCACAAGCGTACAGAAACATCGCAATGAGAATACAATTCCATCTACTGTTTACTCAGCACTCCTCAGTGTACCAGCAGTGATATTTTCAATCAGTACTTAGCCTATTAGGAGAGCTGCAGCAAAGAAGTAACACGTATCATCAGTTAACTGCTACATATTCATATATGAAGCCATATGGCATTATTTAAATCTTAGCCTAGAGACACTAAGCCAAAAAAGAAGTCATTTGACACCGTAAAACACAGCTCTAAATTTAGCAACTGTATTTGAAAGAGAGATGACGTTGTACTCACACAGAGAGTAGTCCATATTTTATGAAGTGTGCTCAAAAAGCCATTTACACAAGGCTCACTTCTGCATATATTTCATCTGGGAAAATACTCATTGTAGGCCCCTATTTCCACTCTCTGTTTTTAAGATCAAGGGTACCTGCCCTATGAATTCTGGCAAGGATACTATTGAGGAAGATCACCACATGACTAGACAAAAGATTTCACCATACAAGTGACACAACAGTAAAAACTGCAGGAACCAAGCACTGTGGGCAACTTTAGCATTAGCACCACACTTCTAAATCAAAGCAAATGCATGCTAACACTCTCCAGCAGAACAGGACACAGGACCTCAGAACAGTTCACTTAAAGATTCCAAGTATTACCCTGTATGCAGCCTCACCTCAGCTAGGTCGTGAAATTTATCATGAACTATCTCACACAGGATCTTCAACTCTTCATAAGTTTGTTCATCCTCAATACGATGCATTTCTGCCTGAAAGACAAAAAAAGGTAGAGTAACTGCACTAAGAGACTACGGCGTCTTGTTCACAAACATGTCAAACATCTCTGCGCTAAGTTAGTGATTCTTAGAAAAAACTAACGCGGCATTAACGACAGCATCCAAGTGCCTAAGCACATGAAAATAAGGAGAAATCACGCGGGCAAGTGTAATACTGACATTCTCCCATACTACAAATAAAATTTATTTGCATTGTAAATACATTATTTTAACACTTTTCATGGTAAAAATTCCTTGCCCAGCTGTATCCTATCACGCACCAGAAGCAAGGTTTGCAGCACAAAATTTAAGCCACGGAAAAGACCCTGATTTAACAGAATGTCTGGCTTAGCCAGGAGCAAAAATAGCTTCTGCCTTGAGAAAAGAAGGTAGAGGAAATGAACTCCATAAATTAGGCCAATTTAATATTCATATTCAGTTACTTAGACATGTTGTCTTCTTTGTTCTGATCAAGAAGTTGTTTGTGGAAGTTAATAATTCACCCAAGTGAATTTATCATGGAACAAGAAAGCAAAAGATATGTTTCTAGTCCAACAGCATTGCCCTTGTTACATTTCACAGCTCTGCTGAAGACAATACAAGCTCTATGAAAAGTAGAAGTCACCCAGTTTGCCAGGTACTGTAAAATTTCTAGTACATTGACCTACTCCTACAGTTCATACCTAAATAATACAAGTAAGGATTACATAGAATCATAGAATGCTTTGGGTTGGGAGGGACCTTTAGAGGCCATAGAGTCCAACCCCCCTGCAGTGACCAGGGACATCTTCAGCTAGACCAGGTTGCTCAGAGACCTGCCCAACCTGACCTTGAGTGTTTCCAGGGATGGGGCATCAACCACCTCTCTGGGCAACCAGGGCCAGGGTTTCAACACCTTCATTATAAAAAATTTCTTCCTTACAGTTAGTCTGAATCTACCCTCCTTTAGTTTAAAACCATCATCCCTTGTCCTATTGCAACAGGCCCCACTAAAAAGTTTGTCCTCATCTTTCTTGTAAGTCCCCTTTAAGTACTGAAAGGCTGCAATTAGGTCTCCCCCAAGCCTTCTCTTCTCCAGGCTGAACACCACCAACTCTCTCAGCTTTTCATCATACAACTTAAAGTATCAATAGAATCGCAGCTGTAATTAAGACAGGTGGAGTACATGGTGCCCTGAACTAATTTGATGGAAAAGTTCCAATACACCCAAAAATAAAAAGCAGCTAATTCTAGTTCACAGGTGTTTTGTTTTTTTCTGAAACAGGACACAGGTTCTTAGGGACACTTTCCCTCTAAATTCTTCATCCTAAAGCCAACTGTGGAAAAACAACAAAGCACCTCCAAACACACTGCCAGCTACCCACAATTTGTCCCACATTACCCAACCATGTAGGTGACCTGACACACTTTTGATGTTTAAATACTTTTTGAGTCTATAGAGAACATGAGTTAAGAAAGGATGTCACAGACTGCCACGAGCGTTCTATGAGAGTTAATGCTATTTTCGGTGAAAACCAGTTACACAGCTCAAAAACAAAGACAGCTTTTTGCACAGCACAACAAAAACACAAGAACCCTGCTGCACACACACCTCCCACAAACCCAGGTTTCAAGCATTAAAAACTCAGTTGTGGTCAAAAGACAGTCTGTTCAGTGAAAACGGCCTGCAGTAAAACTGAAGATGTTTCTAAACTAGAACAGATTTTAAATTTGAGAAGAGGAAACAAATCAAATATAAGGTGATTAATCAACACTGTAGAAAACTCAAATCTAAATACCTGCTCTGCAGTAGATAGTGGTTCCCCCTTCAACTTGCTATAATACATGTCAGTGTAAGATATTGCATCCTGGGCCCGATGTAATGCAAACTCCCAAGTAGAACGTTGTCTCTGCTCCCTGATCTCCGAAAGATTAGCATTCAAAGCAA